>NW_022103896.1:90718218-90723130 GCF_000313985.2 Echinops telfairi | reverse complement strand
TTGTTAGGTGCCAGTGAACCAGCTCCAAACCAGAGCGCCCCTATGCACGACAGGAGGGAACAATGCACGCCCGTGCCGTCATCACAATTATTTCTATGTCTGAGCCCAGGGTTGCAGCCACTGAGTCAATCCATCTCTCGGAAGGCTTCTTCTTTTTCGGGTCCCCTCCACTTTACCAAGTGTGATGTCCTTCTCGAGGGGCTGGTCTTCCCTAACAAGATGTTCAGCGTATGTAAGATGAAGTCCCACCATCCTTGCCTCTCAGGAGCACTTTGGCCGTACTTCTCCCACGACAAATTTGCGTATCCACTTAGCAGTCCTTGGCACTTTCAATGTTCTTTTCCAGCACCACAATTCAACGGCATCAAGTTTTCTTCAGTCTTCTCCGTCTGCTGTCCAACTTTCCCGTGCGTATGAAGTCATTGGGAATACCAGGACTTGGGCCCGGGGCATTTTAGTTTTCACAGTAACGCCCTTGCTGTTTAGTACTTTAAAGAGGTCTTGTGCAGCAGATTTACCTAATGCAATGCATCTTTTGGTCTCTTGACTGCTGCTTTCATGAGCATTGATTGTGAATCCAAGCAAGACAAAATCCTTGACAACTTCAATCTTTTCTGCATTTATCATGATGTTCCCTATTGGTCCAGTTGTGAGGATTTGGGTCTTTACATTGAGTCATCCATACAGCAATCCTGGATCTTCATCGGCAAGTGCTTCAATTCCTCCTCACTCTCAGCAAACAAGGTGGTGTCATCTTTGTATCACAGGTTGTTAAGGAGCCTTCCTCCAATCCTGATGTCACGTTCTGCTTCATATAATCCAGCTTCTCTGATTTTTTGCTCGGCACACAGATTGAATACATATGGGAAGAAGATACAACTCTGATGCACACTTATGATTTTAAGCCATGCAGTATTCCCTTGTTATGTTTGCACAACTTCCTCTTGATCCATGTACAACTTCCTTATGAGCCAATTCAATTTTTTTCAGGTATACAGCTTATTGGTAGTAATTACAATAATTAACTATGATGATCCCATCACCATGTATACCTTTTTCTTCCTCATCTCCCACCCGTGGTAACACTAATCAATTCTGGTCTCTGTACATTTGATTTTTCTAGTTTTTTTATATGAGAGATCACACACTTTCTGTCCTTTTGTGATTGCCTCTATTTCAGCATAATGTCTTCCAGCTCCTTGATACTGTAATCTGAATCAAGACTTCATTTCCCCAACTGGCTGAGTAGTATTCCACATGAATACACAACACTTTGTTTATTCATTCATCTATTGATTGACATTTAAACTGTTTCTGCATTTTGCTTATTGTGAATAGTGCTACAAGGAACATTGTTGTATAAGTCTCTGCTTGAGTCTCTACTTTCAGGTCTTTTGGGTATAACATACCTAAGTGTGGAAATGCTGGGTCAAATATAGGTCATACAGGAGTTCTAATTTTAAGGCACCCTGGTGATGCAGTGGAGTAAGTGTTGGGCTGCTAATATGAGGGTCAGTGGTTTAAACCCCCCAGCCAGTTTGAGGGAGAAAATGAGGCTGTCTGCTATCTTTCAGATTTATAGTCTCTGAAATCTGAAACCTTTTTACTCCATCCTCTAGGGTTTTTATGAATTAGAATCAATTTATCAGTAGTAGATTTAGGTTGCTGTTTGTTTTATGTCAGTTTCTATTTCAGTTTTTTTAAGAACTGCCACACTGTCTTCTGTACAACTTCCACAATACTTGTACTATTTTACATTCTCACCAGCAATAAATAAGCCTTCCAGTTTCCCTAATCCTTGCCAATATTTGTTTTTTGTTTGTTTGCTGTTTTAAAAATCTTAGTCATCCTTAAACCAAAAAACCAACTCACTGCCATCAAATTGAGGGCAGCTTACAGCACACCTAGAGCCCAGAGTAGAACTGACCTGTGAGTTTCTGAGACTCACTCTTCAGGGAAGTAGAAAGTCCTTTCTCTCGTGGAGCGGTTGGTGGTTTTGAACTATCACCTTGTGGTTAGTAGCCCTACTAGTAGCCACGATGCCACCAGGGTTCCCTCGACAGCCTAGGGGGAGTGAGATGTCTGGTTACCACTTGAATATCCTCTTTAGTCTATTGTATGATGGCTTTATCCGTCTTTTTTACCAATCTAATTCATAATGGCACATTGGTTCTCAGAATGTGCACCCTAAGAGCTTATTTAAAACTCTAGTTCCTGCACCCCCTCACACCCTAGCTTCCCTGAGCCAGAAACTCAGGCCAAGGTCCTGCCATGTGTACTTTCACGAGCTTTCCTAGGTGCCAAGGCACACCATTCGAGTTCCAGAAACGATGTATCAGGATTTCCTCAAGGGCAACTAACAATAGATATTGGTAAAGATAAAAACAATTATTTGACTTATTAAGCCACTCCCTTTCTTCTGCTGCAAATTAACTACAAATCTTTGCCACAGTTGATTTATATGATCTCTCTTCTTTTCTTTTTTTTTAAGTGACAGTTAACACATATATCATGTCATTCCATAGTTCAACCACATCAAGCAGTATTGTACAATTCCTACCACAATCAGTTTCCAAATATTCTTTTTCTTCCTGAACTCCTTGACATCATCTCCCTTTTTACAACCCCTGCCCCAACACACACTGTAACACACACACACACATACACACACACACACAGAGTCCTGTTTTGTTTGGCATTTTGAAAACTATACTGTTTTCATTGATCCCGATCTAGTATCTTACTGATTTCAGCCTCTACTAGTTTCCCCTATCCCCTTGTAGTTTACTTTCAGGTGTTTTTGTTTTGCTTTTCAATTGGTTTCTTAACATTTCTTCTTTTCCTGTTATAATACATACAAGTTTTTCTGTAAGTCCCACTTCAGCTACTCATCCCATTTTATTTTACATCAATTCTATACCATGACATGATTCCATTATGATTTCTTCTTTGAGTTATTAGATATTTAGAAATGTGATTTTAAATGGTCAATTGCATGAATACTTCAATTTTCATATTGCTGTTGTTGACTTACATGTGTGTTTTGTTATGGTCTGTGGGAAATAGAGTCTCTGGTCCCTACTGAAACATCTGCTGTGCTTACAATACAGTCGATTTAAAAGATTTTTATGGCTTCCAGGCTGTAGTATCCTGCAGATGTCACCGGAACTAAGTGTGCCCCCCGTGCTGCTAGATGGTGCTATTATTTTTTTCTTTAACACTCCTGTATGTGTTAAAATCCTCCTCTAAGATGATAGTTTCGGTTTCTCTACAATTTTCTCAATTTTTATTTTGGAATTTGTTATACAGACTTTACAAGTCTTTAATTAGCCATTTCTAGTGAATCGTTTCTTTTCTCATGATCTTGCCTAATATTATTACTTTAGACCATGGCGACCTCCTGTGGTACAGAACAGAACTGCTCCGTGTGCTCTCTCGCTTTAATCTCTGCAGAAGCAGAGACACCTGCCATCCGTTCCTCTCACGGCTCCTCTGCTGGGGGCAAACCACCAACTGTGAGGGCAGACACAGGGAGCTTGAGTCAAAATTGAATCAACAGCAACAGCCTTAAAATAGAGTTCTCAAATGATCTCTCCTTGGATAATTATCCTAGCACGTGTTTTTTCCTCACCCTTCTGATAGATTATTTTCATATCTTCAGCTGTGTAGTTTGTTTTGTTTTGCTTCTTTTAGCTTCCCAACTCCTCTCTCCATTTAGTCCCTGGTAACCACAATCTCCTTTTGCCTCAATGAATTAGCCTATTCTAGATATTTCATATACGTGAAATCAGACAATATTTGTCTTTTAGGGTCAAGATACATATATTTTCATCCAACATGAAAATATTCTTTTTCAGGTTTGATGTACTTAAACATTTTATGATATAATGCATTCTATTTTCCTATGCTTATAACACTAATGTCAATCTAAGGCAGAATCAATGATGATCATTCTCCAGGTACCAGTACCAAGCTCATTTATAACATCTATAAGGGAGCCTCCTATATCAGAATTTAGGCTGCTCGTGACAGCAAGAACAATGGAACATGTAGAACCTGTGGTTATGTTACTATAGTAACACAGTTGCAGAAGAAACAGAACAACAACAAAAATTATAATAAAATAGCTTTTAAAAAATCACTTTGGATACTGTTACTATAGTTTCAATGAAAAAAAAATTTTCCCCTCAAGATTCAAAGATTCATTTATGTATGTTGGCTTTCATCTGTCAGTTGCCTGTGCTCCACCGTATTCCCAATCAACCTGGTGATGGTGAGCCTAGGAAACCCTGTTTTAAACCACAGCATGAAGGCGGATGGTATCAATGGTATAGATGCATTTGAACACTCGGCGCTAAGTCCATCTGCTCCATAGACTTAGTGCAAGTTGTTAACTGACCTCTTGCTGTTGTCGTTAGGTGCCATCGAGTCAGCTCTGACCCACAGCGACCCTCTGCACAATAGACCAAAATGCTGCACGGCCCTGTGCCGTCCTCACCAGTGTTCCCATGCCCGAGCCCATTGATGCAGCCGCTGTGCCAAGCCATCTCCTTGAGAGCCTTCCTCTCTTTCACTGCCCTTCCACTTTACCAGACATGCTGTCCTTCTCCAGGGACTGGTCTCTCTCAACCACGTGTCCAAGGATGTCAGATGAAGTTTTTCCCTCCTTGCCTTTAGGGAGCACTCTGACTGTACTTCTTCCAACACAGATTGGTTTGTCCTTTGACATAGAACTTTCAATATTCCTCTCCAGCCGCACCATCGATCACAGCTGACTTCTTAGTGGTCATAAAATGTTGATAACCATGTGTGGCAACTTGAAAAATTAAGAACAACTTTTTAAGGTTAATTTAGAGGGATATTCATTCATCAGTCATTACCAAACCAGTAATGTGCCATTTGTGTTTAAGTG
>NW_022103896.1:90715528-90717561 GCF_000313985.2 Echinops telfairi | reverse complement strand
TTTTTTTCTTGTTTGTTTGTTTTGTGTCTTCTGATGCCTATTACCCAATCCCGTCAACACCTCATGATTGCACAGGCTGGTGTGCTTCTTCCATGTGAACTTGTTGCTTCTCTGCTAGATGGCTACCTGTTTAACTTCAAGCCTTTAACACCCCAGATATTATATCTTTTGATAGCTGGCACCACACACTTTCTTCATCACATTTGATTATGCACCCATTTTGTCTTCAGTGATTGTGCCGGGAGGGTGAGCATCACAGAAAGCCAGGTTGTTAGAACAAAGTGTTCTTGCATTGAGGGAGGCCATGAGCAGAGGCCTGAAGCCCATCCACTACTTCAGTGTATTGCCTTATAAATATATGTACATAGGCCACTGCTTCTATTTTTTTGAATTAATGTGCTTACATATGTACATACCTATGCTTATACCTCTATCCATAGCTTTGCTTCCTAGGTCTTTCTTCGATTTCCTTTTACCTTCCTGCTGTACCACCACCAGGCTCGCCCTACTTCCGTCTCTTAGTAATTCTTCTCAACTAGATTGCTGTTGCTCCAACACCCCCAGGATCTCTATGTTCTCCTCATTGTTGATTTTAATTCTCTAGTTATTCCCCTATCTATGGCATTGTTTACTCACTGCTCCCTTCCCCCGCCTCCTTCTCCCCCCAGGTCCGTCTGGGGCCATTGATCCCATTGCTTTCTCCTCAGGCTTGCTTCCCATCCCTGTGTTATATAAGTAAGCAAACCAACAATAACAGAGACAAAACAAAAGATTGGATAAAAAGAGAAAAAAAATTAAAAGGTAATAATAACTAGCGAATAAACAGAAAGCATACATAATTCCAGGTCTGTCTGCTGACCTTTATGACTCTTCCCACTGGTCCTGGGGGAATTCCAAGAGCTGCCTCTCCTAGCCTGAAGTCTATTTGGGCAACTCCTTGGGGGCTTTCTATTGAGCCCTTAGTGTCAGCTTTGTGGCTTTGCTTTGCTCCCATTGCTGATCTGTATGTTCCCTTCTTGGTTCGACCCACTGTGAGGTGTTTAGAGCGGACATACAGATCCTTTCTGTGGTTTTTATAATTTTCTCCCTTTTAGTGTTTTTAAAAGGAAAGGGCAAATATCAAGGAAGGAAATGTAGAGATCTGTGTTTCAACATTACTCACCGATCATGAAGAGCAGGTATCTTGGAAGGACACTGTAAATATTGCTTGAACCGAAGCTCAAATGCCTGTCCAATGGAGCTGATGACATCCTGGGCAAGTCCACCACAACACTCCAGGATGTGACATGCTGTGAGAGCAAGGGACACACGGCCAATTAGAGACCCACCTCGACACCTGGACTCTTTTACAAAGTGAGCTTCCCGAAGAGGGCTAGATGGACTGACAGAAGAATGTGTCTGTATGGCATGTCTTAACAATCTACCTCTAAGTTCGTTATTTTGGGGGATCCCCACAATAATCAAGTTTCATTTTATTCATTAATAGCTTATTATCTACAAACTATAGTTCCTATTTTCAAATAAAATAGTGTGGGAAACAGAAAGATTTCTCCCAAGTTGTCTCCCCCAAATATATGCCAAACTTAGCTGCTTGCTACACATGATAAATGACTATATACTTGGAGGTCAAAGAAAGTAGGTCAGAGGTTATTCTCCCTAAGGGTGTCAGCCATCCAGAGCAATCAGACTGTATAGTCTGTCCCACCCTATGTAGGGCCCACTCCCTTCTGACAAGGATAGTAGTAGATTGTTTCCCTGTAGGAGAGCCCAGGGAGGTCAAGCCCACTCAAGAGTGACCAAGGTTAGGCTCCCATATTGAATCCAGGGTCCGCCCTTCTTGTCACGTGTGCCTTAGTGCCTCCCCTTCCTATTACGTGTACACCCCTAGCTCATCCCCTTCCTGTTACGCTTATGCTTATTGTACAAACCCTTCCTGTGAAGTATGTCTTTACCTGTAATTAGGAGGCATGCACACCCCCAAAGATATATAAGCCTTGTTTAGTAATCCCTCTCTCTCTTTCCCTCTCTGCCCA
>NW_022103896.1:90712964-90715113 GCF_000313985.2 Echinops telfairi | reverse complement strand
CTTATGTGTTGCTCTGATGGGGAAAGGTATGACACTCATTTTCCTACCCATGCCCTCCCTCCTTTGAGAATCTCTAAAGTCTTTTCCCTTTGATATAACAGTCTTTGTCTTGTTTTTTTATTTTTATAGTAGTTTTCTCATAACATATTTGTTCTTTTGTGATCGACTAACCTCACTCAGGAGCTGTGGTGGTGTCATCGGTTATGCGTTGGACTTCTAACCACAAAGTCAGCAGTTCAAAATCACCAGCACCGCCCAGGAAGAAAGATGAGGCTTTCTGTTCCCATAAAGATGGACAGCCTCAGAAACCCATAGGGGGCAGTTCCACTCTGCCCTAAATGGTTAATATGAGTTGGAATTGACTCACGGAGTTTTGCATTTCACCCAGCATCATGTTCTTCAGGTCCATCCATGTCAAGAGGTGCTTCATGATTTCATCATTATTTAGCAAGGCATAGTATTTCATTATGTGTATGTACCAACCTGTGTGTGTACCAATACGACCTGTGTGCACACCAAAATGTACAATCTTAAATCTACTAAGCTGAAGTTCAAGAACAATTCTGACGCGTGAACACTAATGACAGAGGACCTCATAAGCTGTGAGATGACACCAGAAACATTATACAAAAAGAAGACCAAAGATTTAAAGACAGGAAAGAAAGAAAACATCAAAGTAAATGTCAGAAGAAACTCTGAAACATTTAGTCATAGAATAGCTAGTGCCCATGGAAAAACGTATGAAGTCAGAGCCCAGCAGAACATTTCAGAGGGGAGCTCAAGAAGCTCAGGTAAATATTCTTATGAAATATATACAGGCCTAGAGTTAGAAAACCAAAAAAGGAGAACATGTTGATCATCAGATCTTAAATGGAAAGATCTAAAGAAAAATTCAAACCTCAAGGTGAAATAGTGAGAGAGTCTATGGACAAAATACTGAACAACAAAGGAAGCATCAAAAGAAGATGAACAGAATAGAGAGTTGCTGCACCAAACAGAGCTAGTTGACATTCAATCATTTCGAGTGTTAGCATATGAGCCAGAACTAATGGTGCTAAAGGAGGAAGTTCAAGGTGCATTGAAAGCATTAGCTAAAAAGAGTGCTCCAGGAATTGATGGAATAGCAATTGAAATGTTTCAACAAGCTGATAAAGCACTGGAAACACTCATTTGTCTGAACTAGAGCATTTAGAAGACAGCTATTTGGCCAACTGACTGAAAGAGATCAATATTTGTACCCATTACAAGAAAAGTGACTCAACAGAATGCTTAAATTATAGAGCAATATCATTAATATCACATGCAAGCAAAATTTTGCTGAAGATTAGCCAACAATGGTTGCAGCAGTACATTGACAGGGAGCTGTCAGATGTTCAGTGTAGATTTAGAAGAGGCAGTGGAAGAAGGATATCATTGCTGATGTCAGATGGGTCTTGGCTGAAAGCAGAGAATACCAGTAAGATGTTCACTTGTGATTTATTGACTATGCTCAGGCATTTGACTGTGTGGATCATAATAAACCACAGATAGCCATGAGAATAATGAGAATTCTAGAACATTTGATTGTGCTCATGTAGAACTTGTACATGGATCAAGACGTTGTGAGAACACAACAAGGGAATACTGCATAGCTTAGCATCAAGAAAGGTGTGCATCAGAGGTATCCTCTAAGCATACAAATGCAATCTGTATGCTGAGCAAATCATCAGAGAAGCTGGATCATATGAAGAAGAATGTGGCATCAGGATTGGAGGAAGGCTTATTAACAACCTGTGACATGCAGATGACCCAAGCTTGCTTGCTGAAAATAAAACTGAAGTGCTTAAAGCCCTTTTTAAAGTATATGTTAACCTTAGAATCTAGACTGCTACAAGAGACTTACATTTCATTTAATGCTCTTTCTCAGAAAAAGGAATTATAGATGTAAAACAAATTTAACCACTCTTCAGTGTGAGCTGACTCAGATATTTAAACGAGTGGGGTTAGTTCTAGACAATTCGAAGCAGAAATGGCCAGGTGTCATAGTGAGTCAAGTACTGGACTGCTAAGAACAGATTGTCCGTTGAAGCAACAATGGCCACTTGCCAAAAGATCAGTCAGTTGGTTTCCATAGAGGATTACTTTTTCAGAAATCATGCCAAGCAGTTTC
>NW_022103896.1:90710215-90712083 GCF_000313985.2 Echinops telfairi | reverse complement strand
GCCAAAGGTTTGTATGTTAAGTTCTTACTATTCATCTATCAGTTTGCTGCCCTGTGGTGGCTTATGTGTTGCTCTGATGGGGAAAGGTATGACACCAATATTTCAGATATTATCAGGGTTACCCATGATGCACATATTTCAATACTATTTCCAAAATAAGATAGATTCGGAAGAAATAAGAGGCTATCCACTTCTGAAAACCTGGCCTCTGAAAACCTTATGACTAGCAGTAGAGCATTTTCATAGTGTGTCAGAAAATGAGTCCCTCAGGTGGAAGACACTCAAAACAGCAGAAAACGAGTCCCTCAGGTGGAAGACACTCAAAACAGCTGCCTCCCCAAAGGAGGGTCAAATTTCATGATGGGGTTGGAACAAAGCTTTTTGAGACCCTCGCTTACTGATGTGGCAGAATTCAAACTGAGCAGAAGCAAGGTGAATGTCCACTAATAATCCGAGTATAGAGTGTATAAAGTATAAATCTAGGAAATTTGGAATTCATAAAAAATTAGACGAACTCCATACATACTGATGTATATATACTCGACATTAGTGAGGTAAAATGGACAGGTTACTGGCCATTTTGAATCTGACAATCATCTGGTTTGCTCTGCTGAGAATGACAAATTGAAGAGGAATGGTATCATATTCATTACTAAGAAGATTTCAAGATCTATCTTAATGCACAGTGCCTGTGATAAGGCACTATCCATACATCTACAAGGAAAGCCACTTAAGATAGTTATTATTTAACTATACACAATCACCACTAATGCTGACTATAAGGAAATTTACATTTTTCTACCAACTTCTTCAGTCTGAAATTGATCAACCATACAATCAACATACATCTATAGTTACTCATGATTGAAATGCAAAAGTTGGAAATGAAGAAAGATAAGCAGTTGGAAAATATGGCCCCGGTGATAGACACAAGACAAAAGTTCACCTATATAATTCTGCAAGATGAATAACTTATTCAAGGAGACCTGATTGTGCTGATAACCACAAAGGCTTCAGGTCATACACATCAGTTAGAAAGATGAGGCTATCGGCTTCTAAAAAGATTTCCAAAAGGGAAGTTAGAGGGAATGTGGCTGCCAGGTGACAAGCACAGGGATGTCTTCTCAACAACTACCAGAGAAATTCCACAGGGAGAAGTCTGTGCTTCCTGGAAGTTAGAAAACCAAGTTGAAAGCTAAGTCCACCAAAATTTCCCAAAGTCTGAAATCAGCAATACTCATCAGCCTGCTGATGGCTACTGGCTCCCTTTCACCACTGACCAGCTGCCTCTCCCCTGCACAAACTGATATTTGGGGCCAGTGCTCCCAACCCACCTAGCCAAACCTCTCACATCTCTGAGGATCCTGCGTGGATAGCAGACCATGTGGGCAGCTTGGTGCATACATCCTTATTACCTGGTGTGGGTAACCCCTCCAAACTATACTTTCACTCTACTTTTTTTATTCTTTCTTTCTTCCTCCTTTGGTGCCCTACCCCCATGCGCCTCCCCCGCCCCTACGCAGCAGATGTATGCACACACCACCACTGCCAAAAGATGGGAAATACTCACAAAAACTGTTTTTGGTTTTTGTGTTTTTGTTTTATAATTCTTTTTCTCTTTTCCCCTCCCTTTCTCTTTCATGTGGCATTGCCCCCCCCCCCTTTTGGCTATGCAAGCTTCCCAGAAGAATGCAGACAAAAATGAACTGGAAAAATGAAATACAATGAAAAAAATCAACAAGATAAGAGGTTTTTTTGAAGGATTAAGAAAATTGACAAACATCTGGCAAATTTAACAGAGAAAAAGAAAGAAAAGATGCAATTTTCTAGAATTTGAGATGAAAAGGGAAACATCACAACAGATCCAA
>NW_022103896.1:90705962-90709307 GCF_000313985.2 Echinops telfairi | reverse complement strand
TCAAGAAGCCCATGGAAAAAGCACACCAGCTTGTGTGATTTAAGGATTGTAAATAATAAATTCCATATCTGAATAAGGAAATGGTATCAGAGCTTACATTGTGAAACGTGGTCTACAGATGGCTATGGATGACAGTGAAAGCCCAACATCCATTTACAGGGTCCAAACATGGATTAAACTTCTGGTGAATGCCCTCTAGTCAGAATTGAGGGATGTGAATATCCTTGTTATCAGACAGAGAGCATTATGAAGTCAGCTATGGCAAACATAGTTAAAATGTTATATTTTATCATTTGATCTACCTTTTGATTCATTCTAAAGTTGTTTCAATTTATAAAAGAAATAAAGGGGAAATATAAGTGGATTAAGCCTCTGGTGAATCCCCTCTGGTCATAGACCAGGGGATGTGAATTGCCTTGCTACTATGCAGAATGCATGGGAAAGTGGATTATTGCAGATGCATTTAGGTTAAAATTTAGCACCCTATCATTTAATCTCCCATTTGATCCACTTTAGCTTTGTTCTATTTTTAAATATTTTCTGGTTTGTTTTCAATTACGTTTTGTTTGTTTGTTTGTTACCATTTTATTATCTGCATCCTTGAACATGGTTGAGTGTGCTCTTTCTGAAGGACACTAGGTAAGTCTCTAAGAGCTTAGTACTTTAAACATATAGAGAATGCTGTCTTCTTAGCAATAACAATTTTTTTGTCTCCTCTTTATATACCTTTCTGCTTAGTTCTCTGAGAAGTCAGAAGATGATTCTCCTTGAAAACTTTTTGAGATATATACTCTTTCATATGTAATAGGCAGTGGATATGCTTTTTTTTAAATTAAGATCATTTTATTGGAGACCCTTACAACTCTTGTTACAGTCCATACATTGATTGCACCAAGCATGTTTGTACATATGTTGCCCTCATTCATTTCTAGAATTTTACTTTCTATTGAGCTCTTGGTATCAGTTCCTCATCCTGCGCCCGCCACCCTCATACCCCCTTGGTAGATTATAACTTGTAATTATTTTCATATCTTACACCAATTGCTGTCTTCCTTGCCCCATGTTTTCTGCCGGTCCTCCCCCTGGAGAGGGGTGTAAGGTTATGTATCAATCATTGTAATCGGTTCCTCCTTTCTCCCTCCCCTCCACCACCCCTTATCCCTACCCTTCTGGTATCACTATTCTCACTCCTGTTCCTGGATTCCATGAGTCATGAGCCCCATCTCTTTTCTATACCTGTGTGTATGTTCTGGTCTAGTCTGAATTGAGAAGCAGTACTGGGGTCATGATAGCGGGGGATGAGGAAGCCTCAAGGAACCAGAAGACTACTGTGTGTTTCATGGATGCTTTACCTGTGCCCTCATTGAGTCATCTCTTCCCTGTGGCCCCTCTGTGGGGAGACTGTTCCATTGTCTACAGATGGGCTTTGGGTCACTGCTCCACCCCGCCTCATTCTGAACCATATGATTTTGTTTGTTTGTTATGTGTCTTCTGTTGCCTATTAACCGCCCTTGATGACTCCTCATGATCACACTGATGATGTGCTTCTTCCATGTGGGCTTATAGCTTCTCTGCTGAATGGCTGCTTGTTTAATGTCAAGCCTTTAAGGCCCAAGATGGTATATCTTTTAATAGCTGGGCACCATCTGCATTCTTCACTACATTTGCTTATGCAACCATTTTGTCTTCAGCGATTGTGTTGGGAGGGTAAGCATCGCAGAATGCTGACTTGTTAGAACAAAGTGTTCTTGTATTGAGGGAGTGTATGAGCAATACACTACCACAGTGTATTGCCATATAAATATATGTACACAGGCCAATACTTTTTATTTTTGTGGATAAATATATTTACATATGTACACACCTATGCTTATAGCTTTATCCATTGCTTTGCTTCCTAGGTCCTTCCCGTTTCCTTTTACCTTCTTCCTGCCCCACCCTCATGTTCCCCTATTTCTGCCTCTTAGAACTTTCTCTTAGCTAGTTTGCTGTTGCTCCAACACCCTCAGGATCTCTATCTCCTCCTTGTTGTTGATTCTAATTCCTTAGTTGTTCCCCTGTCTATGGAGCTGCCTGCTCCCCACACCCTTCCCTGCAGCCCTTACCTTCTAAATCCCCCTGGGGACTGTTGGTCCCACTGCATTCTCCTCGGACTTGGTTCCCATCCCTATCTTGCATAAGTAGGCAAACCAACTATGATACAGACCAAACAAAAACTTAAAGAAGAAAAGGAGAGCAAAGAGGAAAAAAAAAAAAAGAAACAAAGAAGATATTTTTAAAAGGAGAAAAAATATACCTAACTCCAGGTGTGTTTGCTGACCTTCATGACTATCTCCCCACTAGTTATGGGGACTCTCCCCCTCCCAGCCTAAAGTCCATTTTTGGGGCGCTTCAGGGTCTTCATAGCTTTGCTTTGCTTCAGTTGCTGAACTTTTATAATCCCTTTTTGGTTCACCCCACTGTGGGGGTTCAGACTACTATCTCCCCTCTGTGTGACCCCAGATTTGTCCTCCGCCACTGTCTGCTGCAGTAAGGGGATAGATAACATGGCATGAGCTGTTGTTGGCCCTGCAGTCCCCTCTGTGCCCCAGCCGCTTTCCACAGGGACGTAGTCCTCTGGACCTGGTGTGCAGCATGTGGTCCAAGACCGGCTGTCCCTCTCTTCTTCCTTCCTGGTCTGTTTCTGTGTGGGCGTGGTATGCTGGCCCCTCTCCCCAATCTGTTGGTTTAGCGATGTTCTCTGTCACCCATATTTCCAGGGAGGGGGTCAGATCGGCTATGCTTGGGGTTAGTCCTGTAGCTGTCTCTTTTCAATTATGTTTTTTCGGTTTTACTTTGTTAGTGTTGTTAGTTTCTTTAAAAAAATGTTTTTCTGTAAATTAAATTCAGAATAGGAGTATGGCAGGGGAGATTGGAGGGAAATTGAGTCTTTTATTATGAGTACAAGAATGAAGAAAATGTTCTAAAATTAATTGTGGTGATGATTGGATAATTCTTCTTTATGTGATCGAACTATTATATTGTATGATATGTGAATTACATTCCAATTAAATTGTTAAAAATATGAAAAATAAAGGTGTCCAGAAGAAAGAAAACTAAAAAGTTAAGGATTACTTGGGTCTTATTGAAACAATTAAAAATAGTCCTAGGCATGGGAGAGGGGGAGGAAAGGAAGTGGGTGTTAACAACCCCAGGGACAAGGGAACAACAAGTGATCCAAAATCAATGGCAAGGAGGGTGTAGGAGGCCTGATAGGGGTTGATCAAGGGCAATGTAACTGAAAGGAATTACTGAAACCCAAATGAAGGCTGAACATGATAGTGGGACAAGAGGAAAGTAAAAGGA
>NW_022103896.1:90690611-90705530 GCF_000313985.2 Echinops telfairi | reverse complement strand
CATCAAAGACAAAAAATCCTATCATTGTGAATGAGGGCGAGTGTAGACCCAAAGCCCATCTGTAGGCAACTGGATATCCCCTTACAGAAGGGTCACGGGGAGGAGATGAGCCGGTCAGGGTGCAGTATGCACCGATGAAACATACACCTTTCCTCTAGTTCTTTAAAGCTTCCTCCCCGCCACTATCATGATCCCAGTTCTACCTTACAAATCCAGCTAGACCAGAGTATGTACACTGACACAGATCAGAGCTGGAAACACAGGGAATCCAGGACAGATAAACCCCTCAGGACCCATAATGAGAGTAGTGTTACCAGGAGGGTAAGGGTAAGGTGGGGGAGAAAGGGAGAACCAATCACAATGATCTATATAAAACCCCCTCCCTGTAGGATGGACAACAGAGAAGTGGGTGAAATGAGACATCGGAAAGTGTAAGACATGAAAAAATAATAATAATTTATAAATTATCAAGGGTACGTGAGGGAGGGAGTGTGGGGGAGGGAGGAGGGGAAATAAGTAGCTGATACCAAGGGGTCAAGAAGAAAGCAAATGTTTTGAGAATGATGATGGGAACAAATGTACAAATGTGCTTGACACAATCGATGTGTGTATGGATTGTGATAAGAGTTGTAAGTACCACCTAATAAAATGATTTTTAAAAAATAAATTAAATTAAAATAGTCCTAGGAGTGGGAATTCCCTATCTCGTGTGATATAGTCTGCAAGACCCTCCTCTTTTCCTCTTCCCCTTGCCTTGCCTTGCCTTGGATGGGCAATAGATGGTTAAAGATTTGTGCTGTAACTGCCAAAACTGAACTTTTGTTAAATGGCCTGAGTGATATCTTGATTGTTATATAGCTTTCTGCCTCTTATCACCTGACACAAATACTAGTTACTGTTTTTATTGTGTAAAAGCTGCTCCAAGTTCAAGAATTGGTGGACTGAAATATGTTAACAAGGGGTCTCAGGAACAATCCTTGGTTAATCAAGACCACCAGTACTCCTTCATTTCTACCTGAAAATCTTATTTACTCCACTTTCAGGAGCTACATAAAGGTTTCATATTAACACTATCTACCCAATTCTCCCCATCTCTCACCCCCACCAGAAGATAAGATGATGTCCCAACACATTATTTTCAACCTCAATGAATCATCAAAATGCAAAAGAACTCCAGTGATCCAAAGTTGGACAAATCCCAGGTAGAAATCCTCTCATACTATGTGGGAACACACATTTTTACAGGTTGGGAGTAATTTGCAAGATCCACCAAAAATGAGCAATCCAATCACATCACTTTGCAAATGCCTCTTTAGGAGTAACTCACAGATTCCTGAGTAAAAATATTATGTCTGCAGAGGCAGCCAGAGAAGGCTGTAGACAAGCTATGGTAGAGCCACTTCATTGATCAGTTGATAATTTCTGCTTGACTTGTTTTGAAATTATATCCAAGATACAGTGTTGGGTGAGGAGGGGCTAGAGCAGAATGTTAATATCTTATTTGTATTCAAAAATTTAAAGGGAAGAAAATGTAGGTGTGTCTATATAGAAATTAAAACTATGACATTTTTGCTAGAAAATCTTACGATGAGCTATGTGCTAACGAGAGATTAGAAATGTCAAGTATTGCTTACCTCTGCGATTAACAGGATCTTTAGCTACATACGCAACATAATCTGTTGTGTCCTGTTAAAGAAAAGTGAGACATCCACGTCACGAATCACAAGTGAAAGAGAGAATAAGCCAGCAAGCTTCTAAGGACTCAGCCCCCAGTTAGTTAGCTAAATGCTATGTAAGGCGCAGCACATGTAATAAAGTATTTCTCTAACTGAAATGCAGATTCTGTAGGTCAGGAGCAAGGCCTAAGGTCCTGCATTTTTAATCAGTTCCACATGATACTGATGTTGCTGAACTGTGGCTCATACTTTAAGTAGCAAGGATCGGCACTGGTTCTCCCCGTGGCTGCATGTTGGAATTCCTCAAATACCAAGTCCCATGTAATCTGAGTTAACTGATCCTGGACATCAGGACTTTTAAAAAGCTGTACAGATGATGGTAGGGTGAGAATAAATTGAGCATAACTACAGCCAAAGGAACCAACAGTAAAAACATCAAACAAGTAGCCGTTGTGATGTAAGTTATGGCAACCCCATGTGTTGTGAGTAGAATTTAGCTCAATAAGATTTTTCAAGGCTAAGATTATTTGAAAGTAAGCCACTAGGCTTTTCTACTCTGGTGTGGGATTATAAAGAGAATTTTCCGCAGCTTTGTCTCCCCCAGAGATATGCCAAACATTAGAGGCTGTTTGCCAGCATATGGTGAGAGGTCAAATGCTTAGAGATATCCTCTCTGAAGGCATTAAGCCACTCTCTGGTCCCACCACAGGAGGGGTCCACTCCCTGCTGTTAAGGACAATGGGTTACTTTTCACTGAAGACTTGTGACCATCAATCTGGTCCCTGTAGGTGGGGTTCACACCCTACTGCTAATGGTTTCTCTGAAGATCCAGAGAACAGATCAAACCTGCTCAGTGACATCCAAAGTTAGGCTGCCATCCTGCATCTAGGATCCGCCCATCTTGTCACATGTGTACCTCAATACCTCCACTTCCTATTGCGTGGATACCCCTAGGTCCTCCCCCTCTCATTACTGTATAAGGTATAGTGCAACCCCTTCCTGTGATGTGATGTATGTCTTTACCTGTAATAGGGGGCTTTCACGCCCCACCTCCAAAGATATATAAGCCTTGGTTAGCAACAAGGAGCGCTCTCCCATACTCTTCCTCTCTCTTCTTGTCTGCTCCCCCTTCCTCTACCCTGGTCCTTGCTCCCCTGTTTCCTTTCCCCTAGTCCTCCTTCCCCTCCCCCTCTCTCCTGCCCTCCAGTCTCCCATGTCCATGCGGACCACTATGCGGGGCTGAGGTGAGCATGCTACTATGAAATGTGTCTGACTCCATTATTTCAATTTCTCTTCTATCTCTCATGCATCTATGACTTCATTATAATCTATATTTATATATCTCAACTGTACAATTGCACCTATCGAACCTGCGATTAGTTGTGGGGGGCTGGCCTTTCCCCCACTCTCTGGCACCTCTGGGTGAATTCAAACTGGGAACCTTTCAATCAGTAGCTGAACACTTAACTGTTTGTGCCACGTAGGGACTCCCTTCTCTAGAACCCAAACTAAAATGAAACTCCTTACTGTGAAGCTGATTCTCATTCATCATGACCCATGTATTACAGAGTAGAACTGCTCCACAGAATTTTCTTGCATGTAATCATTTATGAAAGTAGATTGCCAGACCTTTCGTGCACACCACTATTGGGTGGCTTCATGCCAGCAAGTTTGAAGTTAGTAGTCAAGCGTAACCCACTTGTCATGTCAACCGGAGACACTGCATGTAAAATCATGATCCCCAAAGTCGGGCTGTTGTCAAAGGCCTCTGGGGGGCTATATGCAGAATGACGGTGGGATGGTAGCTACATAGGGAGGAGGAGGAGGAGAATCACCATCTCCAGCATCAGTTGGCCAACGCTGTTTCCTGAGTGTGTGAGGTCACACTTCCCTTCACCCTCCAGCCTTTCTCACCAATTCTGACATCAGCTGTCCCTCCCACAGCACTGTAGGGGTTAAATAATCCATTGCAATGGCCATGCACAAGTCCACAATACTCACAATTATGCAGTTTACTAGGGAAATTAATAGATTAAAAATTAGGTAAGTACTGCTCAGGGCAGAGTTGTTCAGGGAGAACAACCCATTCTATGATGTCCCCAAAGGCAGGACTCTCTCTGACCCTCAGCTTTGGCCTGACTTATGTCATGCTTACGCAATGCTCTAACAGACTTTTAGGGCTGTCAATAAGTGCTGCAAGGTCACACTACTCTGCCATAAAGCTCAGTTTGAAGGCAATCAGCTCTGATTCTGTAGGCCAGTAAATACAGTTCCCACAATTAAGTGTCTGGAAGTACCCCACTCCCTAAGTCAGCCTCCTGCCCCAAAGAACTCAGCTTTATCTGCTGCACAAGCAAGAAATCCACAATTCTGTCTCATGAGTTGGCTCTTGATTCTGCTACCATTCATCTACCACTCCTCTGTTGCTCCTCCAGGAATCGCTCATGATGTTGCCTATATAATGTAACCAATTCCATAATGGGGTCAACTATGAAAAACAATCAATTAGAAGAAGATTAGGGTGGAATCTAACTCCCTCATGCAAGTATCATTGGGGGTGTGGCCTACTTCCTATATAAGTAGATGCTGTAGGGAGTTTGCTTATTTTCTTGCTGGTTCAGGATCCTGCATCTGACTTATTGCTTTCCAGTTCTTTGGACTTGAGCCAATAACCCATTACATTGCCTGTCAACCCTGGAAGTAATCAGCAGCCTGCCCTCTGACATACTAACCTAGGATTCACTGGAGTCCACAGTCACAAATCTGACCTGCTGACCTTGCATCAACCTCTTCATATACCGGCCTGTCGTCTTCCTGAGTCATTTTCCTGCTTCCTGATTCACCAGACCCTATACCTACATGAATCAGAATAAGCTGCCAGGTTAACATCTGACCCACAGACTTGAATGAGACTGAATTTCCCTGTTTTTACAACTGTATGAGCCACTTTATTGATGTAATTCTCTCTCCTTCTTTCTTTCTCCCAATAGAGATAGAGATGAAGTATCACTGGTTTTGCTTCTCTAGAGGACCTAGACTAGCACATTCTCCAAAATATTTGGAAACTTTGCTGGGCTGTGATGCGCACTGCTTGGCAGATATGCAATGATGCAATTTGACAGCAATGTAATTATGTAATCATTCCCTGTGGTGTAGTCTGATGTGATTTATATGAGGATTAGGGTGAAATAGTACCCTTATTCAGGTCAGAGTCCTGATCTGAGGTAGAGTTCCCCAGTGTGTGTTCTGCAATACCTTTATATTACAAGAGGAAAAAGAAGAGAGAAGTGAGCTGAGAAGGAGAGATCTTAGCCCACTAAGATCTTAGAGTTAAGAGCAAAGCACATCCTTTGGAAACAAGAACGTTGGCTGAGAACTTCTTAAATACAGAGGAAGATTGATGCCAAGACACATGTAGGTCTCCAAGGAATGTCAGGCCCAGATGTTGAAAGAGGACAAGGATTTTCTTTTAGAATCAATAGAGAGAGCAATGCTTTCTAGAGCAAATGCACTGAATTCAGACTCCTAAACTTCTTTCTAAACTATGAAAGAATAAATTTCTTTCTGTTAAAGCCATCCACTTTATAGCATTTCTGTCAAAGTAGCACTAGATAACTAAAGTGAGGCAATACTTAAGAGAAGTCCCTGAAAGATTCTATTGATGTAGATATACAAGATACCTGTCCCTTATTTTATAAATTGGGTTATCTTCTGATATAGAAGAAATTGTAGTTCCATGTACCACACTGAGCAAGCATGCAGACAGCCACTGTAAAATCATTTGAACTAACCAAGACATAATTAAAGGTATAGTGCAAGCAGAGGCAAAAGGATATAAATACATATAGATACAATCCTTAGCTATGTGTCTTCGAAGGGTTCGATTATGTAAGACTTCTTGTTTTTAAATATGCATTTTATAGTGAAGCAAAACATTGTATAAGAATTACAAATAAAGGAACAGAAACACAAAACTAAAATAAGACAAAGGAAGAAAAATAAAAGGGAACCATTGTAGGGTTCTTTTGGAAATAAGTGTGAAAGCTGGTGAAAGGCAGAACTCAGTTGAACCTTGTGTATGAAGAGATTGAACAGCACTCTGACGACCTTTTGACAAATAAGCATGAATATCAGAACAACAACAACATCAAAAAACTAAAGGTTAGGCAAACCCTTCCCCTTGCCAGGTTCTTGATCCGTGTGTCCCACGGTAGCCTGTGCTTTTCTGGCAGAAACAATGTGAACGTGATATGAATGGTGTTGGAGGGAGCCACTGACTCTCCTATTGCTAAGAGGTTTGATGGCTGTATAATTGTAATCTCCTTTGGAAGGGTAGATGCTCTGGAGATTGCAATTCAAGTCACTCAGCTTGGTTTTCAATGTGACAACAGCAATTCTACAAACAGGTGAGCCAGGCTGAAGTATGGGAGGAAAACTAGATGACAGAAACACCACAAATATTTCTGTTTCTGGGACTAGAAATAAACATGGCTTCTCAACTTTCAATAAGGAGTAATTTAAAGCACTGATTACTCAGACAACCTTTGGCCAGTCAACTTCTATGTAAAATTAGAGGATTGCCCATGATAACTTTGCCAAAAATGTAGGACAAGACCAAAATAAAACAAAAAGCCACCTGTAAACCAGCATTAATTTATTATAAAAAAGTAAAAAATATACCTCATACCTGGATACAGAATAATTATTTAATTAAATTCATAAAAACACTTCATTTTCCTAATTTCAAAATATTTTCCTGGACTGGTAGAAACTTTATTCAGACCAATGAAAAATGAATATAACATTTTGGGGGTGAGCCTTTTTCCCTTGACTGTTGGAAAGGGCTGACTTTCTTTTCTTCTCTATTATCTTTATACCTTATGCCCTAGTGAATGTGTAGGTAGTAGTGTGTGGATATGACCCTGTGCAGTGTAGTGTATTACTCAATATGGCTCATCTCTCACCTAACCTTCACAAAATGACTGGGTGAGACTTTGCAAATGATTTTTTTGCGGCTCATCAAAGGGAACAGATAACTTGCTAATCATGTGAGCAGCATGACTGGCACCCTTGTAGGCTTGTGTAGAACCACCCTCCACAAGAGGATTGGTCATTTTGGGCATCGCCCTAGGTTTAAAAGATAGCCAATGCCAGGGCCTAAAAGGGAACCTCATGACTACCAGATGGATGAGATGGGCATGGCATGAATGCCTTGGACCAGGGATCATTATACTGACAAGGTTCTTGCCCCAGGAGAAAAAGAACCATAATCACAGAGGTGGAAATAGTCCGTGAGAAGTAGTGATTAAAAAAAGAAATGGCAGAAACAGAACCAAGAAATTTGCAGAAGCCTTGCAAGAGATTTCAGGAGACTGACAAGAGACAGGGGGTTTCCTAGCCCACAGAGGGAGAAATATGAGTGTCTTCAAGGAGGACACGTGCTGACAAAGTAAGGTATCTCTGATCACTTGGTAGAGCTAGGTTTGCTGCTCTACAGAGCTAGAGCTGAGCACCTTCAGGCTGAAACATATTGGTAGAGGGGTGACTCTGGGAGAGCTAAAGGAGCTCTGTAATACTGGCCCAGGCAGGGAAGAGGACAGAGGAAGGGAAACCTGTCTGTGAGTATGTCTGAGAAGATGCTGAACTATATCCTGAACACTTCTGAACTCCAATTGTAGCCTGGTGTTTCCATAATAAACCCCATAATTGTGAGTTCTGTGTGGTTGTTGCAGCAAATGATCAAACTCAGCAGAGAAGTTGAGAGTGCCATGGGACAGCCAGTTGGTGTCAGAACTTGGAAAAGGTTGGAGGGTGGAAGCATGTCTGATCTTGACCTCACAGCAATCAGCCTTGGGCTGTTGACCTTGATTCTCCTTCCCCTTTGTGCGGTTAGAGAAGGTCAGATACCACCCCCTGTGATGTTTTTACACCTTGCCTAAGGAGGCAGGCTTTTGAGCCCCAACTTTCATGAATCTACATTTTAGATTATGAATCTACACTGCAGGATCAAATTTCCTTGTATCTCACTACTTTAATAAAAGAAGTGATGCAAAAGAAAACATTCTCATTTATTTTTCTTATCTCTCTCTCTCTGTTCTCTATCTGTGTGTGTGTCTTTCTCACTCTTTCTGCCTCTCTTTGTCTCTACATCTCCGAGCTTGTTGGCAACAAAAATGGCCGAAAGACTGATGTTGAATTTGGAGAGAAAAAAAATACCAAATTTTAAATGTTTACAAATATACAAAACTAAGCAAATTTACAGCCTCCAAGTAGACTTACAACATAAAAATGAAGATCCTAGTGGAGGTTAATTAGAAAAAAGAGAGTGATAAAAATCATAGAGCTACAATATGAGAATACCCGGGCAACTTAGAAAAATAGAAAATACTTTATTAATTCTTAAAAGAGACAATGTCTCAAGGACTTCTAACAACTTTTGGCTAATGAAATAAATACTAAAAGTTAATCCTTGTATTGGCTTGACCCTGAAAAAGTATAGTCATAAAGAGCTTTTGAAACCAGCAGGGGATGGGTAGTGATCATCACAGTTAGCTTTCTGTGTAATGCCCTAAGAGGCATCTTTTGAAGCAGGGCTCTCATCTCAGAAAGTCCTCACAGGAACGAAGCAGCTCTGGAGCACTTACCAGGTCTCCACCGGAGGCAAAGGAGATGGACTGCATGTGATGGTTCGCAATAATCTGCCAGGCCCAAAACAAGAATAGAGTTGCTATTAGTACTCTTCCCATTTCCTAGAAAATCAACTGTTAATTGACAATGTTAGCTGACAATGCTTCTAAATGGCTAAAATGGGTGCCCATATAAAAATATAAATTATTAAAGTAATGACAACAGAACATTTAAGGAGCTTTCACCATGTGATGGGTACACATTGAGCTGCTGTGCCAGAATTATCTTATTCAAGCCCAGATTAACTCTTTGATCTAGGCATATATTTTCCCCATCTTATAGATGATGAACCTGAGGCCCAGAGTGGTTATGTGACTGGCCCAAAGTACCAAAGATAGTATTGCAAGAGTTGACATCAAACACAGGGAGCCCAACCTGAGGCCAACGTCTCAACAACTCAACCTCTTGAACCTTCAAGAAGTAGACTGTCTCAGTCACATGCCAAAATATTTTCACTGCATACTTTCTAGGGTTTCCACTATTGACCCTAGAGCTAGAAAGGGGGAAGCATATCGTGTGTCCTTTATCTTTTTTTGCACTATGTCCACTTAATGGGAAACCTTGCGTCCAACACTTAAAATCAGTGCCATCCAAGTCAGAATCAACTCAATGGCAGTGAGTTTGTTTGTTTGTTTGTTTGGAAGGCACTCTTGTACTTTATTAGTTTTAAAATCAGAGAAGACCTTCCAACCTAATTTTAAAAGTTTATTTAAAATACATATTTTTAAAGTTTAAAACCTTTATACTGTATGATAAACTTCACTGTACCGAAGAATTTAGTAGAGACAATATATAAACTAGAAACTATGATAATATTTTAAAGCTATATAAACCCTTCATGGTATTTTTACCTTTTGGGAACAATTTAATGACACTGAAGTAGATTTCAGTGGACTGAAAGAGCACTCCTGTTGCCATTCCAACATAGCGAGCATTATTTCTTCAGACCCTGTTAGGGCCTTGTGGCAAGCAGTTAGAATTTACACAACTATAATCCCACCATTTACGTGGTTTTTTCAACCATGCTCCTATGAAATTCTACCTATAGCTGTAATTGAACAAGGTAATAAAAGAAAAGAAAAAATATTTTAAATGCCTACTTCAGTTGTTGGCATTTGCAAAACTTAAACATCTAGGAAAACACACTTATATAAAGGAATCCAGAAACAACAAGACTCTTTATAACTCGTGCCCAAGCTGTGTTAAATCATAATAATAGCTGCCTTCACATCACCCTCTTTGCCACTGTTCCAGGGGTAAACAATTCCCAAAATGATGAAGAAAAAATGATTGCCAATTTATGATAATCTAGGGCTTCCAAAGTGTATGTATGTGTATACAAGTAAAGCCTAGAGAGATAAAAGCCATAATACAGACAGATATAAGTGTATCCATGTTCATTGCTGTTATTCAAAATAGCAAAAAGATGGACAATGTAGTGCCCATCAATGGATGAAAGGATAAAGTAACTATGGTACATACACACAATGGAATACAACATAATGTTAAAGAAAAAGCACAAAATACCGCAGAATATAGATAAACCTAGAAGACATGATGATGAATGAAGTTAGTCAATCATAAAAGGACAATTATTGCATGAGGCCACTACTAAAAACCTTAAGAATAAGTTTATATGCAAATATAAACATTATTTGAAAGTTACCACAGATGGGAGGGGAGAGGACTATAAATCACCAAGTAGAGGGTAGCTACACCTTAACTTGGGAAAAGAGAAAGAAAATATATAATAAAGGGAGGTCAGCACAAACTGTTCAAGGCAAATGAGAGGAGCACAAGGGTTATAGTGTAGAACTAGAACATGCCCAATCTTACAATAACAATAATGACAGTAATTTATGAGTGGATATATAGCAAGTCACACAAACAACAAGGGTGGGATGGTGAATGGGGCTACACCCACAAATATATACAGCTTGAAAGAGGATATTTCTATGTAAATATATAAGTATATATATGCTGCAAATATATTCATGTAGAATAAAAAGGGAGAACAGTTATGAAAATGTCTTAATCATAATCAAACACCTCGAGGGAATGAGTCCATACTAAGGTTGTTTAAGAACATAGTCCACAAAGACAGTATCTTACCTCCTATTGCACTCAATAGTAACTGGGTCTTAAATGCTTCAAAGTGGACCTCTCAGCTACAACTATTGGTCTCTCCCAGTCCAAAGTGAAGAAAAGACACAAAGAAGTAATTGATGCAAATTCCAAAGAATTAATGGACCATGTGAAACCCAGCCTCCAGAGCCATGAAATCAGAAGGGCTAGGTGGTTTCCCTCTAACACTGCTCACCATTCTGAAAGGGATCACAATAGAAGATCCTGGATAGAGTGGGAGAAAAATGTGGAACAAAACCTAAAATCATAAAAAAGATTAAGTTTACTAGTCTGATAGAGACTGGTAGAAACTCCAAGACTATGGCACCTTTCAAGCATGGAATTGAACTCATTTAACTTTATGCCAAATGATAGACTGGCCTATAAGGTGAACTCTAACACAAAGGAGGTATGCATTCTTTAGAACAATCAACTATATGAGAGCAAAAGGGCAACTTTCTCCAGGTTTGAAATTCATAAATCATGAAACTGAGAAACAAAACAAAAACTCGGTGCCATCAAGTAGTTTCCAACTCATAGCAACTCTATAGGGTAGGGTAGAACTGCCCCTTTGGGGTTCTGAGACTTTAAATATTCATTGTAGTAGATAGCCTCATCTTTCTCCCATGGAATGGTTGGTGGGCTTGAACTGTGACCAACAGCCTGCTGTGTAGCCCACTATACCACCAGGGTTCCTTATATAAGGCAGGAAAGGATGCAAAATATGGACGAATATAAATGGTAAACTCAAGGAGGAAGCGGGAAGAGAATTGTTACATTGTGGGAATTGCAATCTGTGTTCCAAATCAAATGTGTATGAAATGTTGAATGGAAAACTAATTTACTCTGTAAATTCAACCAAATCATAATTAAAAGTTTTTAGTTTCTGTTAATCTGGGGTCATAGCATCTATGAAATATAGTTTAGGGAGTTCCTGCAATATGGCACCCAGGTAAACAGCCCACACTGGGAGCTCCATGGTGATTAGTGAGCCTGGTGTCCTGGAAGACGAGTGGGGGGATTCTGGTAAGTGAAAAGATTCTGACAACAACTTGGAGTACTTCCTCGATCCGAGAAGTGACCCTCCCCAAAACCTGGCCTCACTCCAGAGCCTTGGGGATCTGCAACCTGGTCCCAAGGATTCCCCAGCCCGTAACAGCCACTCTACTCCTGGTCGCCGCCTCAGTCACTACCCACAGATTGCCCTCCCACTGGTCTGATCTCCACACCAGGAGCTGGCCTGCTGCCCTGATGAATCCCTCACAGTCAAGGCTGGACCCCACATGGCAACTGTCCATCTGCGGCACTCCCCTCAGTGAGCTGCTCTCTTATCCCAAGGCTTTCTTCTCCCCATGTGGTGGTGGATCTCACTGCCAAGCTCAGGTCCCTCCAACAACCCACCCAGGGTCCCAGGGGCTGGCCAACAGTTTTCCTGCAGTAAGTTTGGTCACCTGCAGTGGTGGGGGCTCTCCCTACCATTGCCTGGCACCCCCCACCCCTGCAGCAGCTGTGTCTCCCATGCTCATGCAGTGTAGTGCCAGCCACTCCCCTGCTCTGACAGTGCAGCACTGCCTTGGCCCCTCCCTTGTTCACACAGTGCTCCAGCACACAGCTCTGGCAGTTTCCCCACCAGTGCTCAGCGCCCCCACCCTGTGTCAGTGAGGCTTTTCCTATTGTCACCCGACACCCACTCCTGAAACAACAGGGCCCTGCTCACATTTGCCCAGCACCTCCACCCGCAGCAGCAACAAGGCTTTCCCCGTGATGGCCTGTTGTCTCCACCACTGGCAGTGGGGTTTCTCCTACATTTGCCTGGCACCCCCTTTCATGGGAGAGGGGCCTTTCCTGCCTTCCCCCAGCACATCCATCCACACCAGCGAGGCTTTCTCCATGGCAAAATACTTTCTCCTGGTACCTTCTCCAGCGGCAGTATGACTTTCCCTGATTTCACTCAGCACTACTGGCTGTGGCAGTGGGGTTTTCCTCATCATTATCTGACACCCTCACTCACTGCCCTGAAACTGCCCCACTTGCATGCTCTGAGACCGCCCCACTTGCATGCCTTACCAGACCTGCCCTACAAATAGGGAATCCTAGCTGTCTAAGGAGAGTAAAACCCTAAGGAGATAAAGAAGTAGTTCAACCCTCTGGCACAGTTAGCTTTAGGTAGCCCACATAAACATTTCTACCAGCCCCACAAAGAGACAGCCCAGGGCTCTTTGATTCCCTGAAAACGGCACCAAGCTCCTCCAAAACAACACACAGATATCAGCCACCCACAACTTCAACAACAACAACAAAACAGGAAAAACAAAACTCATTGTCAGAGGAAGACTAGAGGTTCTGGTAACGTGCATAGAACAAGTAGACGTTGTGCTACCACAGAAAAAAATCTTCAGAATGCGGTTTGGAGTCATACAGGACATAAGGGAAGCATTACTGAAAAAGGATGAAACCATAGAGGAGATAAAGTCAATGCACCAAAGGGAAATACAAGCGCTACGGGACAGCACTGAAAGGAAGAACAAGAGTTAAGGGACGAGGTAACAAAAGCAAATAGCAAATTAACAGACTCTGAAAACTTTAGAAGAAGCTGAGAATCTTATCAGTTACCTTGAGGATAACCAAGCAGACTCCAACAAATGGGAAAAACAATCAAACAAGATAATCAAAGAAACCAAAGAACGCCTGACGACAATGTTGCATGTTATGAAGAGGAACAATGTTCGAATAATTGGATTACCAGAATAAAACACAACAAAGAAGCCTACAACAAAAATAGTGAGGGAATTCCTAGAGGAAAATTTCCCCACCTTAATGAATGATAATCAGGCAACCATTTAAGAAGCAGAGTACACCAGCTAGACTGAATCCAAGGATGAATTCACCAAGGCATATAATAGTTAAATTATCCAACTCTGAGGAAAAGGAGAAAATCATGAGAGCAGCTAGGGCAGGGAAGGCAGTCACCTATAAATGTATCCAACTAAGAATATGCTAAGTAAGACTTATCAGTAGACACCATAAAAAAAAAAGGAGGGAGTGGAGTACCATCTTCCAAAAGTTAAAGGAAAACAATGCAAACCCAAGAATCCTCTATCGAGCCACATTATCTATCAAGATAGATGGTGAAGTAAGAGTCTTCCTGGATAAAGAAAAACTCAAAGAATACATTAAAAGAAATCCAGCTCTACCGAATAAAAACCTCCCCAACCCAGTGTGGTCAGAAGAACAACACCCACAAAGCACATATAGGATACCACCACATAGTGCAACTCCACCCAGAGGTCAACACATTGAATACATCGCCCAAGATGACATGGCCTCAATGGTGAAATGAAGGCAAGAATGAACCACACACTTATTCACACAATGCACTGATAAGAAGGGAGGTAGTAAAACAGCCAACACAAAAGATATGAGATGACATCTGATGGATGTTGTAACTCTGAATATCAATGGACTGAACTCACCCATTAAAAGACATAGACTAGCGCACTGGTTTAAAAAACATAACCCATTGATGTGTTGCTTACAGGAGACACATCTCATGCCTGCAGACAGAAATAGGCTGAGAATCAAGAGCTGGAGAAAAATATTCCAAGCAAATGGCAATTCAAAAAAAGCAGGGGCTGAAATCCTAAACTCTGACAAAATTGATCTCAAGATGCAAGCCACAACAAGAGATAAGGAGGGGCATTATATAATGCTCAAGGGATCAGTAGACCAAGAACTATTGAGCATAATAAACATTTATGCATCTAATGAGAGACTTGTGAAATTTGTCAATCAAATGCTCCAAAAAATGAAAAAAGAAATCAGTCTCAACAATCATAGTAAGTGACTTTATTAATACACCACTCTCTGAGAAAGACAGATCAAAGGAAAGAAGCTTAATAAGGAAGCCATAGAACTAAACTCTACAATTAGGTGACATGACCTGATAGACATTTTCAGAGCTCTCCACCCAAATGCAAAAAAAAATAATAATAATAATAATTCTTTCAAGCCCACATGGCACATACTCAAAGATAGACCACATGCTAGGACACAAGTTGAGCCTATGTAAATTCAAGCATATAGAGGTCACTCAGACTTCCCTCTCAGACCACTACGCCATGAGGATGGAAATCAACAAAAGTATTAACAAAACAAGGGCAAACAATTGGAGGATGAATAACTCTCTACTGCAAAATGAATGGGTATTGACCCAGATCAGAGATAAAATCAGGTTTCTAGAAACCAATGAGAATGAAAAAATGACTTTCAAAAACATTTGGGATACAGCAAAGGTAATTATCAGAGAAAGGTTGATAGTGATAAATGCACACATGCAAAAGGAGGAGAGACCTGTGATTGATATGCTGACAAAACCTTCAGCAATTAGAGCAGAGTCAACAGGATAATCCTACAAATAGCAAATGAAAAGAAA
>NW_022103896.1:90687019-90688372 GCF_000313985.2 Echinops telfairi | reverse complement strand
CTATGAAGGGCTGTGCTCCAGTTAATCTAACGACTTGGAAGACATGTACACAGACTTGGAAAAACAATCCTTCCTTCCCTAGACTATCCTAGATGGGCATCAAGCAACTCACCAGACTCATAACAATAGTGGAAATAGACAAGTTTATCAAGGAAATACCAACTTTAAAAATTCCCCAGGCCAGATGGCTCACAGGAGAATTCTACCAAGCATTCAGGAAAGATCTGACACCAATCCTACACAAACTCTTTCAGAGCATAGAAAAGTTTCATATGCTATGAAACTAGCATAACACTGATAACTAAAGTGGGCAAGGATCCCACAAGAATTGAGAACTACAGACTGATATTACTAATGAACATTGATGCAAAAATCCTTAACAAAATACTGGCCAATAGAATACAAAAGTTCATAAAATGAATAATTCACCATGACTGAGTGGGATTCATTCCAGGGATGCAGGGATGGTTTAACAACTGAAAGTCCATCAGCATTATTTGGCACATTGATAAGAAAAAGGATAAAAACTACATGATAATATTAATAGACACATAAAAAGCATTTGATAGCATCCAACACCCATTCCTGTTTAAGACACTCAAGAAGATAGGAATGGAAAGAAAAATACAATATAATACAAGCTGTGTATGAAAAGCCGACAGCCAATGTAGCAGTCAATGGGGAAAAGACAAAAACTATTCCATTGAAAAAGGGGACCAGACAAAGGTGCCCCTTATCCCCACTTCTATTTAACATCATACTAGGGGTTCTAGCTATGAACATAAGGCAAAGGAAATACATCAAAAGTATTTGTCTTGAGGAAGAAGAGGTGAAACTATTATTATTCACAGATAATATAATCTTATATATGGAAAATCCCAAAAGCTCCACAAGAGAACTACTGGAAGCGATAGAGAGATATGGCAGAATGGCAGGATAAAAGATGAACAAACAGAAGTGTATCGGACTGCTATATACATCAGACAAGTCCACAGAAGAGGAGATTTTAAAAAGTAATACCCTTTACAATAGCCAAGCACATTGAAATAGCCACAAATTGAAATATCTAGGGATACACCTAACCAGAAAAACAAAAAATTTTTATGAGGAGAACTATAAAACACTATTACAAGAAACCAAGAGTGACCTCCATAAATGGAAGGATATCCCATGCTCATGTGTCAGAAGACCTAATATAGTAAAGATGTCATTTCTGCTCAAAGCACAATACAAGTTTAATGCCATCCTAATACAAATACCAACATCTTTCTTCAAAGACAGAAAAACTTCTTCAATTGGAAAAACTACTAACTTCATATGGAGAGGGAAGAAGCCTAGAATTAGCCGAGAACT
>NW_022103896.1:90684683-90685977 GCF_000313985.2 Echinops telfairi | reverse complement strand
ACAGTTCACAATCACAAAGAATAGGAAACAGCCTAAATTTCCATCAACTGATGAATGTATTAAGAAACTCTGGTATATATACATACAATGGAATACTACGCATTCCTAAAAAGCAGCGATGAAGCCATGAAGCATATCAATACATGGGACGACTTGGAGGAAATCATGCTAATCAAAGTACGTTAAACACAAAAGGACAAGTACAACATGAGTCCACTGAGGTAAGCTTAAAAAACACAGGGACATAGAAGAGCCGCGAAGTGCATAAATTCCTGGGGCGATGTCCAGGCACCCTGGCAGGGTCAGACCCAACACAGGGATGCATATGGCTGCCAGCTAAAAAGGAGGGGGGAAAGGGTGGGAGAGGGAGGACGTGCATAGTGGGGAAACATGACACTAACCCAACAGCAGGAGGATATTGTTCAAGTCTCCACAGGAAAGTGAGAAAGGGACCAGACCTCAACCTGGGGTGCCAAGCCACAAGGGTAACAGACTGGCATGAAGCAGCAAACTAACCAAAAGGTGTGTGGGGTCGGCCCCAGTCCCAGTTACACTGACCCTATCCCCAGAAAAATGCACTACAGAGGACAGCACTGAAGATACAGCCCGGGGAGAGTGGTGGGTCTGTCCAAACCACACAGGAACAAACAATGGAATACTACGCATCCCTGAAAAGCAGCGATGAACTAATGAAGCACATCAATGCATGGGAAGACTTGGAATAAATTATGCTAAAGAGGGAAAGAGAGAGAGAGAGAGATCCAAACCCTGGCCCATGAAGCCTCGAGGATGACATTCCTGCTTGGAGCAGCCAATGCATAGAGAGGACCATGGGGCTAGCCCCACCATGAGACACGACACCCCCTCACTGACGCACAGGGCTACAGGAGACAGCACTGGGGACACAGAGTGGGACTTGTGCACTGGAGCGGACCACGAAGAGAGTGCAGCAGAACAACAAGGGAAGCAGAAAAATGCAGTACCCTAGGAATCCTGAAAATAGACCTCAGAATTGGTGGTCAGGGCATGGCGCTTCACCAGACCAGATTGGAAAACATTCAGAAGGGCCAGCAGACAGACCTGGAACTATTTATAGGATTGAGTCTTTTGGTGTATTGTTGTGTTTTTCTTCTTCTTAAAAAAATTTTTTCCCCTTTTTCTTATGTTTATCCATATAGGATAGGTAGGATTACCAATCCCAAGGAGAAAACAATGGGGTTGATGGCTCTGGGGAGATATGGAAGAGGAGGAGGTGGGAGGAAGAGAGGTGGGGGAGGCAACAAACCCAGAGACA
>NW_022103896.1:90671454-90682734 GCF_000313985.2 Echinops telfairi | reverse complement strand
TTTTTTTTAAAAGAAGAAGAAGAAAAAGTTAATGCCTTTTCTGGAATCAAGATGGTCTCTCTTTATGCATATAGAATAAATGTTCAGAATAACTACATGCTTACTTTTTTATGATTGAGATTTTTGTTTTATTTTGTCATGATTGTTGGTTTTTTAGGGTATGTTTTTCTTTATATGAAATACAACATAGGCAAACCTATAGAGACAGTAACTGGATTCACAGTTTCTTAGGGTCATGGTAGGGGAAGTTGTGGGGAAATGGGGAGCTAATAATAAGGAATACAAGAATGAAGAAAATGTTCTAAAATGGACTATGGTGATGTTTACACAACTGTTTTTAATGTGTTTAAACCACTGAATTGTATAATAAGTGATTTCTATGTCATTAAAACTATTAAAATTGAAAAAATAGAAGAAATAACTGGGAGACAAAAGACACTTATAGAGGCATAAATTTAGGTATGCACACATGCAAACACATTAATATTTAACACTAGGGATATAAGTTTATGTACATATATTTCAGTGTTAAGCATTAATGTAGCAGATGGGCATTGGGTCTCTACTCAAGTACTCCCTCAATGCAAGAACAGTTTGTTCTAATTAACTGTCATTCTGTGATGCTCACCTTCCTGACATGATCACTGAAGTCAAATGGGTACATAAGCAAATGTGGTGAAGTAAGCTGATGGTGCCCAGATATTAAAAGATATAGCATCTTGGGTCTTAAAGGCTTGAACTAAATAAGCGGCCATCTAGCAGAGAAGCAAGAAAGCCCACATGGAAGAAGTACACCAGCTTGTATGATCACGAGGTGTTGACAGGATAAAGTATTAGGAATCAGAAGACCCGAAACAAACAAATATATCAATACAAATGAGGGAGATTGGGGTGGGGACCCGAAGCCCATTTGTAGATATTTGGACATTCCCACACAGAATAGTCACAAGGAGAGAACAAGACAGCCAGGGTACAGCACAACACCAGTGAAACACACAACATTCCTCTAGTTCTTTAATGCTTCCTCCTGCCCTCTGTCATGACCCCAGTTCTACTTTACAAATCCAGCTAGACTGGAGCACATGCACTGGTACAGATAAGAGCTCTCAACACATGGATTCCAGGACAGATAAAACCCTCAGGAACAGCAATGGGAGGAGCGATACCATGAAGGTAGGGGGACGGTGTGGGGAGAAGGGGGAGAAATGGATTACCGACTACAATGACCCACAGTCACCTCCCCACACCCCAGGGGGATGAAGAACAATAACGTGGATGAAGGGAGACAGTGGACAGTGTAATGTGTGAAAATAATAATAATTTATAATTTATTAGGGGTAAATAGGGTAGGAGGGTGGGGGAGGGAGGGAAAAAAAGAGGAGCTGATACTAAGTACTCAAGCAGAAAGAAAATATTTTGAAAATGATGAAGGCAACATATGTACAAAAGTGCTTAATACAATTGATGTATGCATTGTTATAAGAGCTGTAAGAGCCCCCAGTGAAATGATTTATTTATATATATATATATATATACATATATATATATATGAAATATAGTTTAAAGGAAAACAAAGTGAAACCAAGACTAAGAAGGGCGTTAACCTATATGTACACCTCTTTTTATATTGTACATAAGCTAATGGCTCTATATATCATCTTTAAAAAAATTATAGCAGAACTAAAGGGAACCAATTTTGTTTAACACTCGGTTGGCATTCCTTCCAATGGGCCAATCAGAGATTTATAGACTAGTGGAAAAATAACACATGTGGTCCATATGGACTCAATTAAACTGGAACTGGAAACCCTGTTAGATATCCGTCCTTCCCAAGGACTTCAGCTGTGCTGAGAAAGCCTAGTACCCACAGACCTGTTTGGAGTCTGACGTCCGCAGGTTCAGGCTGGTGGTGGAAATGGTGAGAGAGATACTCATCCCTGCAAACTGGAGATTGCTCTTTCCCAAGACGCTGGACAACATTTTGCTTGGAGGCTGTAAAATCAAGCAGCATGATTTTACCTTTTTACCTGGAAGCCACACAGTCCAGGAATGCCTACATTGTTCATGATAGGGTAGTGATGCTGTTTACGAGGCAACTGAACCCCCAAACCTTGAGCTTTTTCTCCTTGGTGGACTCTGAAATGTAAATATGCTAATGAATTTAGCTGAGAGTTTGACATCCAATACTAAGATGTAAATTATAATATGTGCAATAGGAAAATAGGATTCAGTTGATATGTAAACAGTGAATGAGGACTCTTGCCCTAGGAAGCCTCTGCCCATGTCTGGGACTCTCCCGACCTGTCTTCTCTTCACTGAGGAGCGTTCCATAAGCCTTGAGCTTTGCAGACTCAGAAGCCTGACTTTTCGTTACACCAAGAGTCAAACCATTTCTCAGGGACAGACTGAAATGAACTAGCTCATTGGGCTTGTTAGCAATTATAGAACATTCTTTGCTGAATGTTCACAGCATCCACCCCAAACCAGAGCACATATGGGCGGTTCAATGAGAACCAGTGGACCCTGCTCGCCAACAAGGACACATCGACACGATCTAACTTAACTGATTGGTACATCACTCTGCCAGCAATGTCCTTGGCACGAGGATTGATAGACTCACACTCTAGCAGGGCACCTGCTCCCTGGTATCTGGATTGGTGAATGGGCACTGCCAACACTTGTCTCTGTGCATGGCCTTCCAATCCTTTATTTTTTGGATCAGAACACTCTCTACTTTGATATGCTAATAACACTCTCTACTTTGATATGCATAATAATTTACCATGCTTTCTTAACCAGGTCTGCGCTGATTTTGAATCACCTAGGGAGCCATTTAAAAATATAGCTATCTGGTATCAATCTGAAGTTTTATGAGCTATGTCTGGAGTGCCATCCAGAAATCTACATTGTTTCCTTTGCTATTAAATTTATCAATTCACATTTCACTATGAAAGCCATGAGGTTACCCCCAAACTGTGCAGGTCAGGGTTGTTGCTGGTCTCTCTGCGCTCTCAGATACCTCCTGTCCTCTATTCTAGATTCTGGAACCTTGCTGGGTTTCTGATAATCTTCAAGGGTTGATCAAAAGACAGACTAACCTGTCTGAACTTCACTCAACGTTCTCTGCCTGATGCCCAGTTGCTCTGTGGGCTTCTAAGTATCCACAGCTATAAAGGCAGAACCAAATTAGATAACTGGCTATAGCCATAGAGGACAAATAACCTGCTCACAGGATCTGAAATTAAGAGTGCTCCACCTGATAATAGATTCACGGGTACTCTGAATTTCTGTGGCTTTCTTCAAATAGGAGTTTTGAGTTGGGGTATTTAGTTATATACTCACTAGATACTTAAACTGAAGTGTTTTTCTATGTTATCTGGTCAGTCTGATTTTGTTGTTGTTGTTTTCTGATCCAAGCTTTTTGGGAATGAAAAGGTCTAGCACAGCGGTTAAACACACAACTTTGGGCCTGGGCCTGTTGAGTTACACTTCGGTACATCAGTTTTTATCATCTGTAAAATGAGGATATCTAGCAGTGTGGTTCTATAACTGCTTGTACCAGCTCATGGAAGTCAATTATTAAATCTTTAGGAAGTTTGTGAATGGGTTCTTAAAAAATGATTTATTATGCATTATTATCTCAAGACATCTAAAAAGTTTAGAAGCTATAAAATGGCAAATATTGTCCATAATAAGCACATGCATTTAAAAAGATAGGAATACACTAATTTTAGTGGAAACACCTTGGTTATATTTTAATAGTTATAGATATGACAAGTCTTTTAGAAGCATTATACTTAGTGTACTCTTGCTTTATGTTTCATTTTGAGTTGAGCTTTAAGGAAATGAAATATTTTATTTGTAACTCCGCCAATATCTTTATCTAGAAGCCTATTACCATTTTTGTCTTTTATAAAATTTTCTCCCCCCACATAAAGATTTTTTTGTTTGTTTGTTTCTTTTCCTGATTGAATCAGAATACAAATTGTATTCTTGCTTGTCAAAATACTCATGGCTTTGGGACTTTGAGCTGGTAAGTATTCATGATGTGGGAAAAAACACATGAATCTATACTGTGTGACTTCAACCACAACTTCAAATACAACCTAAAATTGTATGCTCAGTTATTTATATACACACATGGGATGTAGAAAGACATTGAAAACTGTAGTTATCCAATCATCAAAATGATTTTGGATGCCTTTTGTATTCTTTGCTTTTCTATAATGAACAAAAAAAGCTTGAAGGAAAAAAAGTTATTTTAAAAACTCACATGGAGGCCCCATTGCCTATAGAATAAAGCTGGTTTGTTGACCAAAAAAAAAAAAAAAGTTGTGTTCACATAAATTTTTATAGCTGTGAGGGGGGAAACAAATTGAGGCTACGTTGGCTTCCTAGCGCTATTGACAAATTAAATAAATCATATAAGATACAGGTAGCAAATAAATTATTTTACTATATTGTGCTTTCATTTTCATGTCATATCTATTATATGCATGTGGCACCATATGACATAAGGATCTGCCTAACTCTGTTTTCAAGGCATGACGTTGATCACTTGAAACCCATCATGATGATAAGCTTTACACTAGAGAAATTGGCAAATACTACACATCGGTGCAAAAGCCCTGGGCTGCTAATTGGAGGGTCAGTAGTTCCAACCCACCAGTCGCTCCACTGGAGAAAGATAAGCTGTTTACTCCCATAAAGAGTTATAGTCGCAGAAACCCACAGGGCAGCTCTACTCTAGCCTGCAGGGCTGCCGGGGTCAGACTTGAGGGCAGTGAGTTGATTGGAGTTGACAAATCAGTGCTTTTCACTACCACCTCTCCATCTTAACGGTTGTTGTTTTAAAGTTTACAGCACACCACTGAGGGTTTCTATGACAAAGAGCTGCTGAAATGGAATGAATTAATGTGCAAGTACCTAAAAGAATGCCTGACAGGGTTAAAGTATTTGTTAATCACCATCTTTAAGGTTGAAAGCCACATTGAGATGCTAGGGTGTCTTCTGGGCTGTGACCATTTATCACTTCACTACTGTGTGGGAAAGAGGAAACACAGCATTCTTTTGTTTTCAAAAGTCCCAATAACCTGGCCATAGAAACAGGACATGGATAATTTGATATTGATGAGAAATACTGGATGGGTGGCGAGTTGAGGGAGAAGTTGAGCAGAGGTAAAAGAGGAAGCACAACACAGAGCAGGGAGGGAATTACCTTCCTTTTCTTGACTCCTTTGGCACCAGGGACAACTTCACAAACACGGCTGATGGCTTCCCTGATAAGAAAAGAGGAATGATCCATGTTATTACATGTCCATCGAGATTATGCAACCCAGAGAGACGACATTTGCACATTCCCCCAAGACAATAAGTGTCCACTTAGAGTTGTTTGGGTTTTTTTTTTTTCAGTGTAGAAAATAGACCTGCCAATTCAAAACTAAATTGAACACCGACAGGTCATGTTAAAAACTCTAAATTGCACTATTTCAGGGTTTTGTTTTATTTTTTAGCTATGGTGTAAAAGGATCCCTGGTGGAGTAGTGGATATTTGGGGGCTGCTAACTTCAAGTCAGCAGTTTGAAACCACCAGTCGCTCAGCAAGAGAAAGATAGGCAGTTCTATTTCCTTTAGGAATTGTAACCTTGAAAATTCACAGGGGCCATTTCTACCATCCTATAGGGTCACTAAAATCAGTAGCCTTCCAATTTAACCACCAAGTTCTATTGACCAAGATCCCTAAAAAGTACATTGCGAGATGCCATCAAGTCAGCTCTGACTTAAAGCGACAACAGAATGTATGTACAAGAGAAGAAAACCCTGCCTGGTCCTGCATCACCCTCACAAGTTTTCTTATGTGGTAGCCACTGTTATGCCCAGGGCCTTTCTTTTCTTTCTTTCTTTCGATGCCCCCCAACTTTGGCAAAGATGGTGTCCTTCTCCAGGGACTGTTCTGTCCTGATAACATGTCCAAAGTACATGAGCCAAAGTATTGCCATCCTTGCCTCTAAGGAGCATGCTGACGGTACATCCAAGCAGATGTTTGTTTTTCTCACAGTTCATGGTTCTTTCAGTATTCTTCTCCAGGACAATCATTCAAACACATCAATACTTCTTCAGTTTGCTTTAGTCAATATCCAACTTTCACATGAATATGAGGCAATTGAAAATACCAGGGTTTGCTATTTTCATGGAATTATGGTGTAGTCGTTGGTTGTGTGGGCAGCTAGGTTGTGTACGGGTAGTTGGCTATTTAGAGTTATAGGAGAGAGGTCTCATGGGAGCCAGAAATCATACAGTGGGGAAATGAGGATTACAGAGGTAACTGGGGAAAGGAGTGGGGTGGTGGGGGGAGAGAGAGAATGAGGTATGAGTAATAGTAGTGATGTTATGGGCTCCCGCTGGATAGACCAAGGGAGGGGGAAGGAGCTTTCTCCTCTCGTTAACAGTTACAGTCTCAGAAACCCACAGGGAGGCACTATGAGTCAGCATTGACTCAATAGCAATGAGTCTGTTTGGGGATTTTTGGATAGACCAAAGGGATTGGAAAATTATATAAAAGCACATTTTAAGAGGGATAATAGGAATTAATAGCTAACATGGAAGTATATTTTACTAGGGGAGGGACTGCAAAACTGTAGGAGATAGTGGGTGGAGCAGGAGAGTGTAAGCAGATGATCAACACAAGGGAAGAAGATTATGTACAAATATTTAGAAGAATATGTAGACTTGCAGCAAGGAATAGAAAGAAAGAAAAGAGGCAATGAAGGAAAGAGTGAAAGAGGAGACAGACCTGAGGGGAAAGAAGGGGAAACATAGACGGTGGCTTGAGTTGGGTGTGGTTACGGAGTTCTGTTCCTGTGGCAGCGTGAACGTGAGTGGCTATGTGCCCTTAGGTGCCCATAGGAAAACTCAGAGAGATGAACAAAGTGGCAAAATAATTGCTTGGGCTGTGAGGGAGACTGTGCCAGCTTGCCTTAGCAGACTACTCTTCATTCAAGGCTCCTGGAGGCTGGTGAGCCGAGGGACTTGGCTAGGTGGGCTGTGATGGGGTTTGGGACGGACGTTCTCTTTCCAGGGTAGAGTGTGCTGTGGTTGCTGGCAGTGCTGGAGGGGGTGGTCCTACTGATCTTCGACTTGAACGAGAGGAATCTGGTCTTAGTGGGTGTGATTTGTCTGTCTCTGCCTCAGAGGTGCACGTAGCCACAGGGACATATGCATGGGGAGGGGTGCCAAAGAAAAAGAGGTGAAGAAAAACTGAGAGAAATTAGCAACATGGAAAAAGTGTTGGGCTGAGAGGAAGTTTGTGCCAGGCTGCCTACCCAGCCCATCCTACACACCGAGGTCCCAGGGCCTGTGAGGTGAGGGGCTTGGCTGGGTGTGTTGGAATGGGGTGTGGGACAAATCTACTCCTACGGGGGAGGGGGAGCGGAACTCTCCAAAGTGGCTCGTGCAACCATTCAATGGTGGAGGGGAGTCAGGAAAACTCCAAGTTCCCCCAAAAGAAACAATAACTTGGTGCATTTAACGTTCAAGTCTACCCTTTGGCTTCAAGAAGCAAGGACTGTCTTCTGGTGGGACTTTTCCAGAATTGGCTTAGGTTTTCTTCTGGTGCTTGCTATCCAGTGACTGTTCTTCAGGTCTGCACGAACGGTTTTCAAGGATGCGTTATTCAAGGTCACCTTCTATTTCCAGCATGGAAATTGAGGTCTAGTAGAGAGGGCTCAGGAGCCCTGGTGGTTGTATTTATTATGCGTTTTGCTGCAATCCTCAAGATCAGCAGTTCAAAATCACCAAGCACTCCATTGAAAAGTGACAAGACTTCTACTCCTGAGAGGAGTTACATTCTCAGAAACCCACAGGGGAAGTTCTAACATGCTCTATTGGGTAGTCATGAGTGGGCCTCAACTCAATCAGAGTGAGTTTGATTTGGGTTTGGAGAGAGGGTCCTGGAAAGTCTGCATTTAAACTCAGCTCTGAGTTCTGGTATGCAAAATTTGACAAGGCTTCCAAATTGTTCTGTCTTTATGGAGAATTATTCCTCTGCTGAGTCCAAATCTAATTTTAAATATAACTGGGCTCATTTTCCCTCCTCACTGATTAAGCATACTGCATATTTTTTGGTGAGTAGTATTGATATAATATGTTCACTTAACAGTAATTATTTAGTTAGCTGGATTTCTATTATTTACAGTTTGATATCCCTGATTTTTAGCAATAGAAATGGCTTCTTAACATTTTATTCAAAACATCATCTCAGTAAGGCATATCATGACTTCAGACCTCAGCTAATAAGAAAATGGAATATTTGGCCAAAGTTATGGTCCTCTGAAAGTAAACAAAGCCGGCCCTGCTTTTACCCTATAATTTCATCACCTTTTCCTACTCAGTCTAAATTTGTCATCATTTGAGCTAATACCTCTCATTATAGTAGGTATTTAATTATCACTGTCCCCCACCCCCCGCCATGGGAATGTAGAATTTTATAGAACTGAATCATTTTCAATTATGAAGTTTCATCTTTCTCCTTAATTGTCTGTCTCATTGCTGTCTCATTCCATTGCCTCAGAACACATACACACACACACACACACACACACACACACACACACTTTAAAACAATCATTTTATCGGGGGCTCTTACAGCTCTTATCACACTCCATAAATCCATCTATTGTGTCAAGCATTTTTGTACATATGTTGCCATCATAATTTTCAAAACATTTTCTACTTGAGCTCTTGGTATCAGCTCCTTATTTTTCCTCTCCTTCCCCCACCCTCCCTCATGAGCCCTTGATAATTTATTAAAAATTTTTCATGTCTTACACCAATTGCTGTCTCCCTTCACTCACTTTTCTGTTGTTTGGCCCCCTGGGAGGGGGTTATAGGTAGATCACTGTGATTGGTTCCCCCTTTCTCCCCCAACCTTTCCCCTAGTATGGAGCCTGGTAGTGTAATGGTTGCAAGTTGGGCTGCGATGAGCATGACTGGTGGCTCAAAAACACCAGAAGCTCCGCTGGAGAAAGACTGGACTTTCTATTCCTGTGAACAGTTCCAGTCTTTGAAATCCACAGGGGGTCGCTTTGAGTCAGCATTGATTTGATGGCAGTGACTGTGTGAGTGAGTGGAGGTGTAATGGTTACTTATTGGGCTGCTAATTGCAAGGCCAGCAGTTTGAAACCACCAGCTAGCTCCCTGCCAGAAAGGTGAAGCTTTCTATGTCCCCACAGAGTTATAGTCTCTGAAACTCACAGGGGCAGCTCTACCCTGCCCCCTACGTTACTATGAGTCAGCATCGACTCTATGCAGAGAGGTTTTGGGTGATATTAGTAGAGGGAAAAGCTACTCAGTAAGTAACATTTGATGCCTAGACTCTCCAGGAAAAATTAAAGCCATGTTTCTATCTCTTACCTTATACATAAATAAATTTCTGATGGACCACTGATTTACTTTGTTTTTAATGAAACCCTAAGAGTACTTAAAGAAAATTCAAAAGACTGTTTCTTTTACCTTTGAGTAAAAGGATGAAATAAAATCCAGAAACAATAAAAGACAGTGTTGACATACTGAATATCATAAAATTTAAAATCATGCACAAGAAAGATTTGGAACCTATCAGTGATTTTTGTTAATATAAATCAGTAAAGAAAATATTAAAAACCAAGAGAAAAATAGACAAAGATATGGACACTACAAGGAAAGAAATATAAATGACTCTTGAGACTATGAGAAGATTCTCAGCTTTATTCATAAAGAGAGCACAAATTGAAGCATACAAATTTTAGTTTGTCAGGCAAAGCTTCAAGTTCGGAAGTACTCTGTAACATGAGATGCACTTGCACATAGATGATGGAGAAATTCGACACAGTCTCAAGAGGGACAATTTGACCACATCCCTAATAGAGTGAGAGTTGCCCAAACCTTTGCACTTACAAGCTCTACTTCTGTAATGTACTCCCCGAAGAAGAGCTTCTGTACCCTCAGAAGGTCAAGCAGCTTGAGCGCACTGCTACTGATCGCAGTGATATTTTCATTATATCATGACTACTATATGTCCGTAAAACAGATTACCAGCATCACTTCAAAAATGTCTAGCATGGCTAAGCACAAGGCTAAGCACAGTGCATGTAAGCTATGTGCATAAAAAGAAAGAAGAGCAAGAAGAAAAATGCCTATGTATGTCCTCATAAACAGGTTAACTCTCTCTGGAAGAACCCATAAAGAACTGAAATAGGTTTCTTCCAAGTGGCTAAAAGATGAGATGTCGGGGAGAGTTTGATTTTACAATTTTTGGGGTACTTATGGAATTTCTTACTATGCATGTGTATTTCCTGCTTTAAAACTGAATGACGTCTTTTAAATCAGGTACCCTGATATAAATGATAGATGTAGGGATGTCAGCTTGAGGCCCCTGAATAGACACCGAAGGTGAAGGGAGAAGACATCCAGCCAGAGGGCAGCAGATTTGGATTGGGTACCGTGTGAACGCTGGAAGAGACACTGACAAGAGGCAGGCCCTGCCGCACTTTGGAACCGAGGCTACTGCTGTTGTTAGCTGCTTCAGCCTGAAGACTTCTAGGAAGAAAGGGGCCTGAAGGCCAATGGAGAGTTCCACTGTACCCTCTGGTTGCTTGACCCAGTTCGTGTCCTAAGGAGTTGAGAGTCTCATAATCTTAAGTGTCTTCTTGCTGATATGACCTCATTCACTTGGTAGAGATCCCTGATGTCTCCCCTGAACTACAAATGATAACCATTTGTTAATCCAAGTCTTTCCAACTTGAGAAATGCAGCATATGTTTTTCCTTTTTCCTTTTCTACTTCCATGTCTTTATACATTTCACTATTTACTGATCTTCTCAAGCTATTGCCCTTTGGAATCGACTGTTCAGCCTTCTACATCATCATTTCTGCCATCATTTTAGCTAGTCTACAGTGATCAATGAGTCTCAGAGTGTCACTTGAGACACATTCTGGTCTTTTTCCTGTTGTGTGTTCACGTGCACATGAAAACGCTTTCAGGGTAAATTACAGCTCAATGTAAAGGAAACCAAAATCCTCACAATTGGGCCATTTTGTTGAGCGCCTTCTTCTTTGTGATCTTCTCGTTTGCCAAACATGATGGCCCTCTCCAGGAACAGGTGTTCCCGATAACCTGTCCAACGTCCATGAAACTCTGTCTCACCATCCTCACTTTTAAGAAGCATTCTGACTCTATTTCTTCAAAGACAGATTTGTTTGTTCTTCTGGAAGTCCATGGTATTCTCAATATTCTTCACCAAG
>NW_022103896.1:90656312-90657306 GCF_000313985.2 Echinops telfairi | reverse complement strand
GGGGAGGGAGGGGAAAAATGAGGACCTAATGTCGGGGGTTTAAATGGAGAGAAAATGTTTTGAGAAACGATGTACAAATGCACTTTACACAATTGGTGTGTGTATGAATTAGGATAACAGTTGTATGAGCCCCTAATAAAATGTTAAAAAAGAAAAAAAAAAAACAAAAACTTGGAAGACCAAGTTGCGCCTGGCCCACGCCATGGTATTTATACAATTGCCTCCACTGCATGTAAATGCTGACTATTGAAGATCAAAGACAAATGGGTACATATGAATTGCGGTGCTGGAGTAGAATATTGAATATGCCAGGGACTGCTAAAAGGACAAACTGCCTTCTAACCTTTGTTTTTTGGAAAATGCTGTCTTTTTGTCTCCTGTGGTTGATTGAAACACACACACACACACACACAGAAACTCAAGAATGATGCAATTTAATTATGGTCTTGGTGAAGAATATTGAACGTACCATGGACTTCCAGAAGAATAAACAAATCTATCTTTGAAGAAATAGAGTCAGAGTCTTCTTAGAAGTGAGGATGGTGAGATGGAGTTTCACGGACTTTGGACATGTTATCAGGAACCCCAGTTCCTGGAGAAGGGCATCATATTTGGCAAAACAGAAGATCACAAAGAAGAAGACCCTCAACCAGATGGATTGGCACAGTGGCTGCCACAATGGGCTCAGACACTGCAGTTGTGAGAGTTGTAGTACGACGGAGAGTTGCCAGGAGTGGGAGAGGACTCAGCAGCATCCAACAACAACGTGGTTGCTTATTCTGAGTAGTGCATTTTGTAGGCCCGGATGTTGTTAGGCCACAAGGTCATCTGACATCACCATTCTCCATCAGCTCAGTATATTTGGTCTCCATTATGAATTTGAATGCCCCCTACCCATTCGCTCTATGACCGTCTGTGATCCCAATCAGAATAGTTATTGTAGTAGCCTGCTGCCATCTACTTTTGGTCTCTGGGTAGTGGAAGCTGTGAATTG
>NW_022103896.1:90627177-90656041 GCF_000313985.2 Echinops telfairi | reverse complement strand
ACAATAGCAAAAAGATAGAAGCAACCTAAGTGCATAGGAGCGGATAACCAACTTACGGTACCCACACACAGTGGAATATTATGCAATGTTAAAGAATAACAGTGAATTTGAAACACCTCATAAACTAGATGAGCCAGGAGAACATTATATATATAACAAAATAATAAATATTGTATGCCACCACTAATATAAGAAAATTTTTACACATGGAAAGAAACATTCTTTGAAGGTTATTAGGGGTTTGGGGGCCGGACTCACTATAAATAGTAGACAGGTAATAATTTGAGTGAAGGGAAAGGCAATATACAAAAACAGGAAATCAGTACAATGTCACTAAGGCAAAAAAACACACTGAGGGGGGTACAAGAATTACAAACAACCAAGGTAAATACTACTCCTATTACATGCACAATTCTACAATATCAGTAATAACATACAATTATCTCTGAGTTGATCAATAGGCAAACTTGCAAGCTGAACAGGTATGGTGGGTAACCAGGATTACAGCCATAAAACCCCAAAGAGCAGTTGTGCCCTGCCCTATGGGGTCTCTATCAGTTGGAATCACCTCGATGGCAGTGACAGTGAACTTTGAGGGGCATAGTCATCTTTTAAGTGTCTTTCAGCATGACGGGTACATCTTCCAGCACTGCATTAGACAATGCTCTGCTGCTCATCTGGAGGTTCCACAGGAATCTGTCCACCATGGGTGATCCTGAAGTTATTTGAAATATTTGTGGCATAGCTTCCAACATTAGAGCAACAGGCAAGTCACTGCACTGTGACAAACTGACAGACAAATGGAGTCCACAGGTATAATTATGGTTTATGTTGTTGAAATAAGGTCTACCTGATGAAAAATCCTTTTTGCAGAATTCTGTTATATAATCTCTGGCACTGTTTCTATCACCAAGGCCCTATTTTCAACTACTGGCCCTTCTTCTTTGCTTATATCTTTCACAGTCCAATCAGCAGTGATTATTGATACACATTAATTGCAAGTTTTATCAATTACTTCTTGATAAATACTGGTTGGTGGTTACTAAACAGATAAATCCTGGTTGGTAGTTACTAAAATACTCTTTAAAAAATTATTATCTGCCAACAGCTCTGGAAGGGGTAACAGGAGGTCCTGGATAAAAGAGAGAAACATGTAAAACAAATTTCAAAAACATAAAAATGACTAGGCTTACTAACTCGATAGACTGAAAAACCCAAACGATGACCCTTCGATGCCCTTCAGGTCTGGAATGGAACGCACTCCTGTGCCTCAACTTTAGGCCAAAATCAGACAGGAGCATAAAACAAACATGAGCATCAGTGTGGTACCCACTCCTCAGAGCAATGTGATCAGCATTTGCCAAGAGATTAAGCTCAAAAGGAAGGAAAGGACAGGAAAGGATCAATGGAAACAGTAAACACAGGAAAAGTGGGGAGAGTGTTATTACCTTGTGAGCATTGAAATCAGTGTTACAAAACAAAATGTGCATGAATTGTCGACTGGAAAGCTGAAAGAGCAAACTAGGAAACACATTCCCCTCTCCTTGCACAGGGCAGGAAGTCAGCCAACGCATCACCCTTTGTCCTGACCTGCTGTTCTCTTCTCCCATTCCCAGTTCCCTTATGTCTGGTGTCCCAATTAAGGCTGGTGTTGAGAAGGGACACACACACACACACACACACACACACACACACACACACACGGTATGTTATGCTAGAAATTCACATACAATCTCCAATAGGAAACTAGAAAACGGACTTCTTAACCAAAACAAAGGATCAAGTATTGGCATTACTAAGAATTTATTAAGCAACCCTAAAGTTCTAATGAGACAATATTGAGATTAATATTCTTTTTATGATTTCATCTACTAAATACATACTCATTTAAGGTTCCAAGTGGTGTCGTGTTGCTGTTGTTGTTAGGTGCCATTGAGTCGGTTCTAACCCATAGTGACCCTCTGCACAAAAGAATAAAACACTGCCCAGGACTGCCCCACCCTCACGATTGCTATGTTTGAGCCCATTGTTGCAGCCATTATGTCGGTCCATCTAGTGGAGGCCCTTCCTCGTTTTCCCTGCCCGTCTACTTTATCAAGCATGATGTTCTTTTCCAGGGATTTGTCTCTCATGAAAACATTTCCCCAATACATGAGATAAAGTCTCGCCATCCTTGTCTCTAAGGAGCCCTCTGGCTGTACTTCTTCCAAGACAGACTTATTAGTCTTTTCGGCAGTTCATGGTACTTTCAGGGTTCTTCTCCAGCACTACAGTTTGAACACATCAATTCTCCTTCTGTCTTACTTAATGTCCAACTTTCACATGCATTGGAGGCAATTGAAAAAATGCCATGGCTTGGGTCAGGTGTATCTTAGTCCTCAAAGTCACACCCTTGATTTTCAACACTCTAAAGAAATATTCTAGGATCAGGTATTGGGCATCAGAGACCCAGAACAAAAAAATCATATCATTGTGAATGAGGGGGAGTACGGAGTGGAGACCCAAAGCCCATCTGTAAGCAATTGGACATCCCCTACAGAAGGGTCGTGGGGAAAGACAAGCCAGTTAGGGTGCAGTATAGCACCAATGAAACACACAACTATCAAAATAAAAAAGAGAGAAAAGAAACATATAACTTTCCTCTAGTACTTCAATGCTTCCTCCCCACCACTATCATGATCCAAATTCTACCTTACAAATCCAGCTACACCAGAGCATGTACACAGGTACAGATAAGAGCTGGAAACAAAAGGAATCCAGGACAGATAAACCCCTCAGGACCAATACTGAGAGTAGCCATACCAGGAGGGGAAGGGGAAAGTGAGGGGAGAAGGGGAACTAATCACAATGATCTACCTATAACCCCCTCCCAGGGGGATAGACAACCGAAAAGTGGGTGAAGGGAGACAGCAGTCAGTTCAAGACATGAGAAAATAATAATAATTTATAAGTTATCAAGGGTTTTTGAGGGAGGGAGGACAAAAATGAGGAGCTGATACCAAGGGCTCAAGTAGAAAGAAAATATTTTGAAAATGATGATGACAACAAATGTACAAATGTGTTTGACACAATGGATGGAGGTATGGATTGTGATAAGAGTTGTACAAGCCCCCAATAGAATGATTTAAAAAAATAAAGATTGTGCAGCAGATCTCCCCAGTACAACATTCTTTTTGATCTCTTGACAGCTGCTTTGATGAGCATTGATTGTGGATCCAAGCAAGAAAAAATCCTTGATAACCTCAGTCTGCTCTTCATTTTATCGTGAAGTCACCTATTGGTCCAGCTGTGAGGCTTTTGGTCTTCTTTACACTGAGTTGCAATCCATCCTGAAGGCTGCACTCCTTGATCTTTGTCAGTCCGTGCTCAAGTCCTCCTCACTGTCAGCAAGCAAGGTTGTGTCATCTGCAAACCACAGGTTGTTAACTAGGCTTCCTCCAATCCTAATGCTGGCTTCTTCTTCATGTAATCCATCTTCTCTGATGATTTGCTCAGCACAAAGACTGAATAAGTATGGTGACAGGAAACAATCCTGATGCACACCTTTTATAATCTTAAACTACGCAATATTTCCCTGTTCTGCTCACACCTTTGCTTCTTGATCCACGAACAGGTTCCACATGAGCACAATCAATTGTTGTGGAATTCCTACTCTTCTCAAGTTCTTCATAGTCAATACACAAAGTCAATACCTTTTCATCGTCAATAAAACACTACTAAACATCTTTCTGGTATTTTCTGCTTTGAGTCCATCTGACATTAGCAATAATATCTATCCCTTTTCCATTTCTTCTGAAACCAACTGAAATCTCTGGCAACTCTCTGTCACTGAACTGCCATAACTACTGTTGGATGATCTTCAGCAAAATTTTACTTGCATGTGAAATTATTAATATTGTTCCATATTTTCCCATTCTCTTGGGTCACTTTTCTTTGGAATGAGTACAAATATGGATCTTTTCCAATCACTTGGCCAAAAAACTGTCTTCCAAATTCTCTGGTGTCAAAGATGTCTTATTTTGACAGATCTGGGAACTTGCTTTTATTAGGGGATCATACGACTCTTATCACAAGCTATACATACATCAATTGTGTAAAGCACATTTGTACATTCATTGCCCTCATCATTCTCAAAACATTTGCTCTCCACTTAAGACCCTGGCATCAGCTCCTCATTTTTCCCCCACCCTCCCCACTCCCCCCTTCCTAATGAACCCTTGATAATTTATAAATTATTATTCTGTCATATCTTGCACTGTTGTCCGTCCCCCAGGGAGGAGGTTATATGTAGATCCTTGTAATCGGTTCCCCCTTTACATGAACATTTTCATTGAGTTTTTTTATCCTTTAAAATTTTAACAGTTGGTCAGAAAATGTCTTCTGCTCCCAATTCAAGTGCTTCCTGATGCTAGCAAGCCAATCAAAGAGAGAAATTCAAAAGCCTTAATTCCTCCTTTGGGCTGATACAATTTACAAATGATCTAAGTGGTTGCTTGGATAGTCAGGAAGTAATTACCCATCATGAATCATTCCACATAAAATGATGGTACAGCCCTTAGCAGGACGCTCAGAGGATGCACAGGACTTCCCAAAACAGACAACTCTTTGCAAACCCACCTACCTATACATTATCTGTCTTTACTACTGATTTAAAAAAAATTACTTATCTTTTTGGAAAGCTGTGTCTTTTGAAACATCACAGCCTTGATTTGCTAATCAAATACAAGAACTAAAGACCACTATCCTACAGAAATCCACTTACTTCATAGCAGAGGTCTAGTAGCATAAGAATAAAGTCTTTCATTCTTTGAATACTCATACCCAAAACAACAGTGAACTGCTGTCAGAATTTTTTAAAAAAATCATTTTATTGGGGGCTTGTACAACTCATCACAATCCATCCATTGTGTCAAGCACATTTATACAATTATTTCCATCATCATCTTCAAAACATTTTCTTTCTACTTGAACCCTTGGTATCAGCTCCTCATTTTTTCCCTCCCTCTCCCCCCTTAATGAACCCTTGATAATTTATAAATTATTATTATTTTTTCATGTCTTACTCTGATGTTTCCCTTCACCCACTTTTCTGTTGTCTAGCCCCCTGGGAAGGGGTTATAGGTAGATCATTGTGATTAGTTCCCCTTCTCCCTTCACTTTCCCATTACCCTCCTGGTATGGCAACTCTCAATACTGGTCCTGAGGGGTTTATCTGTCTTGGATTTCTTTTGTTTCCAGCTCTTATCTGTACCCGTGTACATGCTCTGGTCTAGCCAGATTTGTAAGATAGAATTGGGGTTATGATAGTGGGCGGGGAGAGAAAAGCATTAAAGAACTAGAGGAAAGTTGTATGTTTCATCGGTGCTGTTTGTACTGCACCCTGACGGACTCTTCTCCCCCCTGAGACCCTTCTGTAAGGGGATGTCCAGTTACCTACAGATGGGCTTTCCGTCTCCACTCCATACTCCCCGTCATTCACAATGATATGATTTTTTTGTTCTGGGTCTTTGATGCCTGATACCTGATCCTATCGACACACACGCAGGCTGGTGTGCTTCTACCATGTAGGCGTTGCTGCTTCTCTGGATGGTTGCTTATTTATCTTCAAGCCTTTAAGAACTCAGACGCTATATCTTTTGATAGCCAGGAATCATCAGCTTTCTTCACCACATTTGCTTATGCACCCACTTTGTCCTCAGGAATCATGTCAGGAAGGTGAGCATCATGGAATACCAGTTTAATAGAACAAATTGTTCCTGAATTGAGGGAGTACTTGAGTAGAGACCTAAGGTCCATCTGTTTCCTTAATACAAAACCTATAAATATATTCACATAGATCTATTTCCCCATCATCATATATAAATATATTTACATAGGTTCATGCCTGTATTTAGACCTCTATAAATGCCCTTTGCCTCCTAGTTCTGTCCTCTATTTCATTTTCCTTTCCTCTTGTCCCACTATCATGCTCAGCCTTCGTTTGGGATTCAGTAATTCTTCTCGGTTACATTGCCCCTACACCCTCCTGGTCAGCAATTTTAGATCACTTGCTATTCCTTTGTCCCTGGATTTTGTTAACACCACTTCCTTTCCCCCAGCTCCCCCTCTTCCATGTCCCCCTCGAACCATCGGTCTGTTGTTTCCTCCTCCAGATTGTTTATCCCGCCTGTCTTATCTAGATAGACATACAGAGATAATAATATGCACAAAAACAAGACAGAGCAAAACAAAGCAACAAGACAAAACAACAACCACCACCACAACAACAAAACAACGACAAATAAAAGCCTATAAATAGTTCAAGGTCTGTTTGTTGATGTTTAGGTCCAGCCTGATGGGGTGTCCCACCCTGGCCACAAAGTCTTGCTGCACTACTTTCATTGTACTAGGCTCTATATTAAGTGCTTCCAAGGTATTGCCTCACTTACGTTTCCATACTCTAGAAGGCCAAAACCATTTGTACCCATTTTATAAATGAAGAAATCATGGAAAAAAGAAATCAAGCAATATATCTAACATCATGCAACCAGTAATGTCTGCAACTGAGTATGAACTGAAGTAGGAGCATTGGAAAAGAAGCCCTTGTGAACTAATGATCAAAAGACTTACAGCTAACCAAAAATCTGGAGCACGCTCCAGGAACCACATATGGTAGTCTGCTGGGATTTCTAAACACTGATGTCAGACTCATAGCAATCCCATAAGCCAGAGCAGTGCTGACCTACAGGGCTTCCAAGACTGTGAATCTTTATGAAAGCTGACTACCCCAGCTTCCGGGTTGCTTATTCCCATATGAACAGAAATAATTGAATGACTTTCTAAAGCGGTCAAAATGCAAATTTTATGGGATATATTTACAACAACAACAAACAAACTGAAAATAGCAGCTGAGGCTGCTTATATAAAACCAAACACCTTGTGAGAATTTTTTCTTGGTTTGGAGATTGAGGGTTATTATTTCATGGAACGTCCCAGTTTTGACTTTTCCTGCCTCCTAGCTCATTCCACTGTGCCTGGGTTGTCAACAGCTTACAAGTAGTCACTCACAGCACAATAACTGGTCTCTAGAAATAGTGGTTTTGCCTTGGACTGGGATCCTAAAGGTCAGCACTTTGAAAGTACCAGGTGCTCCTCGAGAGGAAGATGGGGCGTTCAACTCTCATAGAGTTACAGTCCTGGAAACTCACAGAGGCAGTTCTACCCTGTCCTATAATCATGATGATGACTCAGCGTAGACTCAGTGGTGGTGAGGGGTTTTGTTTGTTTGTTTGTTTGTTTGTTTGTTTGAGTAACCTGAAGCAACAAGAAAGGAGAATCATGAATAAAAGGAGGGAACGGAATGTGTGGCTAATTGTCTCCCTAACAACTACCAACTGCATGTTGCCTGGATACCATTACTGAACCATTTGACAAAGATTCTAGAGAAGAGTCCTGATCAAAAAGAGGGAAAAACAAATAAACGTTCAGATTCTCATGGAACCCAGACTTTTGGGATCCACTGAGACTGGATGACCTCTGAAACTGTGGTCCTGAAATGATCTTCAAAGCTTAAATCAGAAATTACCCCCAAAGTTTTCTTTACCTAAACAACAATTTAGTGTAATGAGTAAAGAATGCCTGTTTTGAGCCCTGTGCTCTTTTAAAGAACTAGCTATGTGGGATTAAACTGACAACAGTCATTTAAACGGTTATATAGGAAGGAACTAAAGGGGCAGCGAGTGCTTGCTAGCAGGAAAGGAGCAATTCAGAATAGGGAGGTAAGAATGGTTAGACAACTTGAAAATTGTAATTAATGTCAATGAATCATATATGTAGAAATTGTTGAATTGCTATATATGCTACTGTGTATATTCTGAACAATAACAACAAAATAAAATAAGTTATGTTAGGGAGTTTAGCTTAGGGACTGGGGCGTCCATTACACATGCTCAGAGGTCCGAGCTACCATCCATGAAGGAGTGGTACACTGCGCATGCTCAGAGGTTCCGGCTTCCGGCCAGGAAGGGGCGGTACACCTGGGTGTGCGCCTGGATTGGCCCACCTAGGCCAGGTAAATTCAATTCAGCCAATGCGGTTGACCAGGGTCATTCACCACACCTCTGCGGAATAATTGAAAATAGCAGGAGCCTGGAGCCGATCCTGTGACTTTCTGAGCAGCTTCTAGGCAGGCTGCACGGGGTGAGGGGCCCTGCAGGTGCCTGTGTAAACCTGAAACTTACTTCTAACTCTCATAAAACTCACTTGGATCACAAACCAGGCTTCGGCGTGAATTCTTTCTCGTGCGGAGCCAAGGACCAAGGTAAACCTTTCCCCTGAGAGATCTAACAGTTAGTTAATAAAGAAATGACAGTCCCCAAACTTTATTCAATATTTCTGTGGTCATCCTTGCAGATGTGGCCACTACGTTTCTATGGCTGCCACCTAAAATTGGTGATTCGTTCCAGATGATGTTACCTTGCAAATTTACAAAGAATGTAGAGATGACTGCTCCGTTATCCACAAATTCTCCAGATGAAAACGAATGTATCTCATCTTGTCAGTTTGTCAAAAACTGCAAAAAGAAGCTATGCCACCAATTTTACAAATACAAGTAGAATCAATCATAAAATGCAGGCTTCATCAGAGCTTCCAGACTAAGGGAGACTAGAAAGAAAAGCTTGATAATCAACTTCCAAAACGTAGTCAGTTAAAAACCCTATGGATTGCAATAGACTATTGTCTAATGTAATGCTTCGAGATGAGCCCTAGGAACTAAAAACACACATGGCCATACTGCAGGCTAATCATACCACCGATTGTGGAGATGTATCGGACCACAGTCTCTTTGCCATGAGTCTTAATAGAACTATGCAAATGTGGTCTCTACCTTCGGACTTCTATTTTCATTTTCTCTGTAAAATTGTCCTTAAGTCATTTGTGGTGTTTTTGTTAGCTAAGTCAGCTCAGGAACCTACGTATGATTATGAGCATTTCCAAATGAAAACCTCCGCTTTAGGATACTACCTGCAGATGGATAGATTCAGGTCTCAGAAGCAGCTAAAAATAGGTTCAAACAACAGAAATATTTAAAATGAAGTATATTTAGCAACTCTGTGCCACCCACAGATCTCTAATTGCTCCACTGAGTGTCTTAATGGGCTTTCATCAAAATCTAGGGTGGAAAAGAGAGTACCAGCATTCTATGATGAACTGAGAATATTCTTAAAATATTTTAATTAAAAATTTTAAGGAAAAAAATGAAACATATGATTATATCGGCTGTGATTTTAGATTTGTTTTGCAGGAGCCATGGTGGAAGGAGGCATCCAGCTCTGTGGGTAGTGAGCAGACAGAGTCCAGTGGTAGGAAGTCCGGTTCACTGATCAGTGCTGGTTTCCTTTCAGTTTTTACCAACATATCACGGACATATTACTACTCTGAACTCCCTTGATGTCCAGTGGACCTTTGCCCCACTTGTCCTTTTTACTGGCCTCTAATGATTACTTTTCCCGAATGGGGTTAAAATACACACACGCATGGGTGTGTTCAAAGTTTTGTTTTGTTGCCATGGGTTAGGTGAAGGTTTACAGAACAAGTCTGTCTTCCAGTCAGTGATTTACATGCATCTTGTATCACCGAGTGTATGCTGAGAAGGTGAGACCGTGTTTCCTATATCAATCAGAGGTACTCTCGTGTTTCATTATGGGTAAGGCATCGCTCTGTTGGATTCTGCTTCTAACACAGTAGGTATGTGCGGTTTCATGTCTTGCTGACAATTGAGAGCTGGCAGGGCTTGGGTTGGCACAGAAGTGAAGCGGGGGTGGGCAGTGGAAAGGAGTCGGCTTCCTCCTCTCCTCATCCAAATCATTTTAAAGAGATAAGAGCAAAAATGAGAAACTCTCCAATTTGGAGGCAAAAGTGAACCACATGATCTATTGTGTCGTTCAACATGATAAAGGTACTTATTTTTCTCCAGTTTATGTTTCTAAAGTCCGGTATAAACTACTTGCCATGGGAATACCTTGGACCAATGGCAAACTCGTGTGTGTTAAAGTCGATTATGGCCGTAGGGTTTCAACGTGACTGTCTAGAAGCAGAGTGCCCAGCCTTGCTTCCGCCGTACCTTCGGGTGGACTCAGCCTCCAGCTTTCAGTTAGCAGCCCAGTGCTTTAACCTGGGAATTCCTGGACATTCTGGCAAACCTGAAGTTTAAGTTTCTAAGTAATCACACCTACTTTCTAAGGGATCACATTTTTGTATCAACTAGGCAAAATATTGAGCTTTCAACTTAGCTATTGATCACACGTTTACAATGGGAAGGTCTGGCAAGTCCAGTGGGGCGGGGGTGGGGTAATTGTTTTAAGTCTGAAACCAAAAGGTGCTTGATCTCTGCAACACATAGCTCCTACCTTCTGAATTTTGCTGAAAAGAAGCTTTTAAAAAGGTAATGTGAATTGCCATTCAGTTAGCAACCTCTCCAGCTCATAGTGACACCAACTGGGATACAAAGATCAAAGGATGGCAAGTGGGTAGGCAGTGCCATGTTTAGCTTAAATTAGCTTCATGCATGCTTTTCTGGGCACAGGACCCACAGAGGTAACAGAACCACTTACCGAAGATAAACACTGAGTTTACAAATCAAGGGCCAAGAATGAATGAACCCTTTAGATATTAAAGCACTACTTCCCCAAGCCCTCCTCCATCAGCCCTGGTAAGAAAAATACACCAGTTCTTTCTTCAGTAAAATTCTATTGTTTTTTGGGCTTTCATCCTGGATGTATGTTAGGGATGTGGATGGCAATTCTGATCCTGCCTCCTGCCACCTGCTACCTATGTGACCTTGAAAACTGCTTAACCTTATTGATTTCAGTTTTTATAATGGGATTAGTGATTGGGTATGCCTCTTGAACTTCCATGAGGATTATGTGGGATAACCTATGAATCTATGAAAGCCCTCATATCTGGCCAAGAGTAAGCACTAAAGAAATATTAGAGAAAAAAAGAAATATTAGTTTAATCATAATTAATATTCAAATCAAAGTTATGTGTCTTCCTTCATAAGTAAAAAGGAGCTTGAATTGGTGAAAGCATAAGAACTCATCCTAAATTATGTCCATATGTGTACATGCTTACACACATGTACAAACATATAAGTAAAGAGAGGAAATTGCAAAGCCCTAAAATTAACTCTGACTCTAGACAAAATGTACATCCATATTAACTTTATAACATATAAGCTTTATGACGTATAAGCTTTATGGACACATGTTCCCCAAACATGGACTTTTACTAGAAAACTATGAGAAAATAAGTAGCTCTATTTGTGAGCACGTGAGGGGCCTTCCGGTTGGTTCTGACTCATCGGGCCCTGTGTACAACAGGACAAACCCTCTTTGGTCCTGACCATGCTCAATTGTTCCTAGGCGTGAGCCCATTATTGCAGCCAGAATGTCATCCTGTGGAGGGGTTTCCTCTGTTGGCTGCCCCTCTGCTTTACCAAGCAGGATGCACTTATCTAGGATTGCTCTCTCCTGATAGCATGCCGAAGTACATGAGGCAAAGGTCGCGCCATCATCGTCTCTAAGGAACATCTGTCAATATGTCTTCCAGGACAGATTTGTTTATTCTTTTGGCAATCTACAACATTTTCGATTTTCTTTGCCAGCACCCTAATTCAAATGCATGGATTTTTCTTCAATCTTCCTTATTCAACGTCCAGATTTCACATGCCCATGAAGCAACTGAAAAGACCACCACCTGGGTCAGGCGCACCTTAGTCCTCAAAGTAACGTCCTTGCTTCCCACAATGTAAAGAGGTCTTTTGCAGCAGGTTTACCCAATGCAATGCGTCATTTACTCTCGACTATTGCTTCTGTGAGCATTGATTGTGGATCCAAGCAAGATGAAATCCTTGAAGTCATTTTTTGAGGGGGGATTTGTATGAACGGTTTTATTATTATTGTTAATTATGAATTACACATCAGAGACTGTTAAGGACCTGCCACTGGGACCTTGCTTCCCTGCACACCCCTCATGATTAGGTCTCACTAATCACCGAGTTAGGCACACACACACCCTATCCATGTATGTAGCAAGTGCTTTCAATCATCTGTGGCTGTGTTGCCCCAAATGTCAGGAGGTCAGTGGCAAAACTGGAAAGGAAACTAATGCCCTTTTTCCATTTTTCAATCAAGGAAACTTTGATTGAACACCTAACAGTAAAGTGGTTCTCAATGAGCATAGCAGAGTCTTTCACCTAAAAGAACCAGAGTCTTGCTTCCTTGGTTCCTGAAGGAAGAACACCCTCCTCTCAACATGATTTTCCTCAACGCTGTTACAGGTGTAGCTAAGTTGGGAATCTTCTGTGGGGCTGAGCCCAGTATTAAGCTACATGCAAAGGGAAAACTAAAGTGACTGTTACATTAATGATGTGGGTGCTATTGTGGCTAGTTCCTCTGCCTTGCTCCTGGGGGCTGTTAGGGGCCATTGGGGGGAGGATCCCTGAGAAGACAGGGTCTCCTGAATGCCCAGAGAGTAAGAGGAGGAAGGGGAAAGAAGATAAGGCTTCAACTCTCATTTCCCTGGTGATGTCCTCCATTTTGACCAGTTTATTAAAAATAAGACAAGTATTATGATAAACACACCCTCAGAAAACTTACTGCCTTCAAGTTTATTCCAACTCATAGCAACCCTGTAGTACAGAGTAGAACTGCCCCTGTAGGTTTCTGAGACAGTAAATCTTTATGGAGGTAGAAAGCCTCATCTTTCTCCCACAGAGCAGCTGGTAGTTTTGAACTGCTGACCTTCTGGTTAGCACACCAAAAAATAACCCACTATGCCACCAGGGCTCCTTAAACTAACAGTATGTGTGTATTAAAGAGCGAGGATGCCACTTAAAAGACTCATGTGCACCTGACCAATCAATAGTATTTTCAATCACCTCATGTACATGTGGAAGCTGGACAATGAATAATAAAAACGGGATAAGAATTGATACATTTGAATTATAGTACTAGTGAAGAATATTGAAATTACTCAGGCCTGCCAGAAGGACAAACAAATCTATCTTGAAAGAAGTGCAGCCAGATTGCTCCTCAGAAGTGAGGTGGTGAATTTTCATCTCACACGCTTCAGGCGTGTCATCAGGAATGACCAATCCCTATGTGACATCAGGTTTGGTAAAACCGAGGTCAGCAGTAAAGATTCAGAAGACCCTCCACAAGAGGAATTGACCCAGTGGCTGCAACCGTGGACTCAACCATAGCAACAATTGAAGATGGCGCAGGCACTGAGAGGCCTTCATGCTGTTGTTCACAGTGCTACGATGAGTCGCCACTAATTCCATACCACCTAAGACCACCTAGATTACAAGCCATGTGAAATACAAAAACACCAAAATACTAGTGTCTGTAGGGAAATACTTCATGCACACGGCAATTTTTTTCTGAAATATATTTAATAGCAGGTAAGGGCTACAGAACAATCAGTAAAGGGGAGATTAAACAAGCTTTAAAGAAAGGAGGTGGAGGAAGCTATACTGAGAGGTCGGAGAGAGTGGTGATGGTACAATGGAAAAAGCATAAGCAAAGAACAGGCTGAACATAGAGATGGATGGGAGAAACGCACAGAGTCTCAGAGCTAAGGTGTGCTGGCAATGCAGGCCTGGACGTCAGGAGGCTAGAAGGAAAGTCAGAGCTGTTCAGAGGTGTTCTCTGGTGTCCATGACAGAAGCGTCTTTCTGCATGGGTGCTCATCTGCAAAACAAGAGGAAAATGCTGCTTTTATTTTTCATTATTTATAAATAAATAATTTTTCATTATTTATAAAAGTATTCAAACTTTTGTGTAGTAGGAACACTATCTTGTAGTACTTATTTAGATAATAATATAAATGGTGTGATACCTTTCTGTCATAGAACCTACCTCCAAATATATTTTCTCTTCTGGTCATTGGCTAAAGCCTCTTCATGATAGAATTATTCTACTTGGAGAGATGAGGTTCTGTCAGTTTGTGGTTGCTATGATACTGGAAACTGGGCCACCTCACTCACTACATTCCAACTCATTGTTCCAACTCATCGTTTGATTAGGTCGAACGGTCCTTCTGGGTTTCTGAGGCTACAACTGTTTACTAGAGTAGAAAGTCTCATCTTTCTCCCTAGGAGCAACTGGTGGTTTTGAACTTCTGACCTTGCAGATAGCAACCCAATGCATAATCACGACACCACCAGGGCTCCTGATTTCATTTACCAGCAGTGTCAGCCATGGTGGACAGGTTTCAGTGGAACTTGAAAATTAGCCAATGGATCACAACAGAACAGTGTCTCATTTCCTTGCTTTGGACATGTTACCAGAAGACATCAATCACTGGAAGAAGACAACATGTCTGGTGAAAGAGTGGGCCAGTAAGGATAAGGGAGACGGTGGCAAAATGGATTAGCCTAAGAGCTGCAGCAAAGGATTTGAGCAATGTTTCATTGTGTTGTATATAAAGTCACCATAAAGTGACTCCTGGGTAGCTATTTAAAAAAATCTTATTTAAAGAGAGTTGCAAATAATGTCTACCCTTTACTTAATCTTTATCTCTGATTTTTCTGTCTCTATTTATATAGTTGTATGTAAATGGGAAAAGAAAATTCTACTGATTTAATTTGGAGAAGAGAAAGGGCAAAAGTAAATTATAACGAGGGCTTGATTAAAATCTTAAAAGGTATTCATACAATTTCAAAGAAGGTTGTTTCAAAGAAAATGTAGGAAGTTGTTTGAGTTGCGATAACCTGTGGTTTAGGGAGGGGACAGGTCCTGGGGCCTGAAAGGTTAGAGACAGTGTATTGATGGGCAGGCTCAGTGTGGGACATGAGATGGTCAGCAGTCTAAGAGCTTCCCGAGGATAAACGTCTCTGAATGCCTCTGGTGTGGGAAAGAGCTCGGAGGTGCTCCAGGGGAGTGTGCTTTGGCTAGGGATGAAAAAATGCGATTCTTTTTTTAAAAAATCATTTTACTGGGGGCTCATACAGCTCTTATCATAATCCATCCATATATCCTTTATGTCAAGCACATTTGTACATTTGTTGCCATCATCATTTTTAAGACATTTGAAAGAATGAGATTCTGAGGCCACTCGGAAGCAGCCACATATCCATGGTCTCCCAGCCTGAAGAGTCATCATTCCAATTTTGGAAGAATAAAGTAAAAGGAATTAAACCCAGAGAAATGATTTGACTTTCCTTAGAATCACACTATACTATTCCCAATACTCACTGCCACTGAGTTGATTCCAACTCACAGTGACCCTGTAGGATAGAATAGAACCGCTCCTTAGGGTTTCCAAGGCTGTAACTCTAAGGGAGCAGCCTCATCTTTCTCCCAAGGAGAGATTGGTGGGTTGCAACTGCTGACCTTGCAATGAGCAGTCTTCAGAGTCAAGATGCAGGCACAGAGAAAGGTATGGCACAACTGGGTTCACACAACTCCTTTGAGCCCCATGAGCTCCTCTCTAAAAACCAAAACTCAAGCTCACTCCCACTGAGTCAATTCTGACTCATAATGAGCCAAGAGCAAGCCTATTAGAGCTGCAGAGAAAGCATGTAGATCCTGATTACGAAGTAATACTGAGCCCAGTCCTTGAAACTCTGCTTTCATGGCCTTCACTGAAAATGCCAGACAGGCCTGCTACCGTTTAAAAAATATTATTTTCAAAACCATTTTATTGGGAGTTAATACAGATACAATTCAATCAGATCCAGCAGTATTGTATAATTGCTACCACAATCAGCTTCAAAATATTCTTTTCCTTCTTGAACTCCTTGACTTCAGCTGCTCTACCTTTAAAAGCAACCTCAGCTCATCCATAGGTAAGCAGACCAATGGTCGTGTATCCTGTGAGCACTCCAAATGAACTTATTTAATTTCTAGCTCAACACAAGGCAGGATATTAACCTTATTCATAGATAAGGACACAGTTTATTTTTCTACATTCCTCTCTTCCTTGGGACTGAGCAATTTGATCTGTGACCTAAGCTAGTGCAGTCCCTTTATAGTGCTGGAAGCCTGCCCCTGCACTGATTGAGCTCATGCAGAACAGCTGCACTCTGTCTGCATGTGGGACATACAATAAGGTCATCTTCCGCACTCGGGTATTCTGAAATGACCTGAGGAAATCATACTGTCTCCATAAAGTGATGAGAAGGAATGAATGGTAATACCCAGGTAAATATTCAATGATGGGACAAATGGTTCAAAGAAAGGCAAAATGCTGGGGCCTTGTACCAAGTTAGAGATTGAAAATAAATTACTACCTAAGAGGGGAGTTGAAACTCTAGCGGTAGCGTTTGCCTGGACACTGTTAGGAAGGTTGCTGAGGTCAATGTGATCATTGTTACATTTGTTACCTGCCATTTCCCTGCCAATGTGGTAGTTACATAATTTCATGTCAACTTGAAGTGTAGGGGTGGAGTCTAGTCTGTCAATTAGGTCACAGCCTGATATGCCTCCTTTTGGGCGTGGCTTTCTCATAAGCAGGGTCCTGGGAACTTACTTTCTCTCTCTCTTTCTCTCTCACTCTCTCTCTCTTTCTCTCTCTGCCTTCATATTGCCGCTTGATGACTCTGATGGCTGCCAGAGCCCTGGACATGTGTTCACCACCATTGGATCAACAATACTTTACACTCCCTGCCTGTGATCTTCCTGCATTCTGCATCATTGCATGTGGCTATGTGAGTCTGAAGAGGGATTTGTGGATGAGTACCAGACTAATGACTTGAGTTGAACTGGGCTGGGATGTTTTCCTATATACAGCTCTTGTACTAAAGCTCTTTCTTATACATATATGAGTGCCATTGGATTTGTTTCTCTAGTTAACTCAGCCTAACACAGGGAGCTTCTTAGGAGTATTAAGAGAAGGCCTTTTCTGGGCCTTGAAGAATGAGGAAAGTTTGGAAAAGCACATGGGAATACAGAGAAGAAATGTTGAGTCAATGGATCAGGAAGCACCCTAGACGCACTACTAAGGACTGAGGGGGGATTTCTGGAAGCAGTTAAATAAACCACAAAGGTGGTATTAGAAACACTTGAAGTGATTATCTTCTTGGAGAGATTTAAGAAAAATGAGTAGGATCTAATATAAAGACTTGGTCATACAGTCAGAAACAAAAAATAATCATCTCCTCCAGACCTCCTGCTCATAAAGCCAGTTTTCACAATTGAGTTGATTGTGACTCATGATAACCCTCACTTATGTCAAAGTTGAAAGCAGCACTCCTGCTCATAAAAACCTGGGCACATGAATGGCTATTGCAGTACCGCTTGGCCTATGAAAACAAAACAAAAAATGGAAACACCGACAGAATTATCATAGAGCCATAGTGATCTGCAGCTATGAGACATAAGGAATTAGATTCAGGTCTGTCCATCAAGAAAGCAAGGTGTGAATCAATGGTGTGATAAAATTCCCATTTTCACTGACAAAGAGTGGAAATATATATGTGTGTATATGAACATGAAGAAGCTTCAAAAGGTTCATGGGAAAAAGCCAGAATTAAAAGATAAGGAAACTTTTTTTTGTGCAAACTTTTTGAACTCTCTCTTATTAAATCAGTTCTTAGCAGCAGTGTGCCAGCACAGATCTCAGGGAAATTTCCAGACCAACATGCTGTGGATTTTGACAGTCTGATCCCTAGTTGACCATGGGGATGACACGGAACTGGGCAGCATTCTGTTTTGTTAAGCATGGGGCTGCCACTGGGCTACAACATACAAACATCAACACTCCCCCGAATACACTCTTCAGATGCGTAGATTTTGCTGTATGTAAGGTGGGCCTCAATGAAGATAGGGAGAAAACAGCTCCTCGCCATTTCTAATGAAATGAGATGCGTAGCCTACCATATAATCACCAATTCCATACCCCGGTGCATATCCAAGAGAAATAAGTGCGTTTACCTCTACCCACCAGTATGCACAAGTCTGCTCATAGAAGCTGTGTGGTAATGAACAGACCAATGAGGAAGAAATGACAAAATAATAAATGATACAAGGAAGTCAGACATGAGGATACATTAGATCACAAGCCAAACTGCAGTCAGTTGGCCAGTCAGTGGCAGAGGTCATTATAGTGGTTAGGTGGGGGATGGGCGTGGATATTGTCTGGCAGGGTCACAAGTATATTTCTTGGATCTGGAAAATATCTATCTTGAGTTATTTAAATGTATGCTTATATAGAAATTTTGTGAACTATACATTTAATATTTGTGCATTATACAAGTGGCATGTTATGACATAATTATTTTTTAATGAGGCCATATTTATTTGATACCCTAGTAAAAGTTCTGATTAAAGTGTCCAACAGTATAGAAAGTACAAAACAGATTTCTATTATATCAATAGAATGTAGATGACTAGACACAGTAAGCCTACAGGTAGAAGGGGAGAAAGAAGGCTGTGGTTGAGGTCTAGCAATAAATAAATACAGACATAGAGATGATTCATATTACAGCACATTCTACCACTAATACTGTAGCAAAAAATGTACAAAAAGGGGAAAATAAATAATTTGAAATAAAACTTGGAAGGAAAATGATAGGGTTGGGACTCTTGTATACACCTCAAATGCTCTGGGGGAGCCTCTCCAACTTATTGTGTTGTCTGTGCTTAAGGTAGCATGGAGCATGTAGGGTTTTTTCCCCAAAGAGAAGAAATATAGAATCTTACCTTTGGATTAAGAACTATAAAACTATAGGATGCCCATAAAGAATGGCTAGCTCTTTATTGATATTTATACTATCTAGTTTTAAAAATAAGCACTGAGTATTGTTACGAAAAGGTAAGGTGAGCAACGACCTTCCTTCTTTGTTTGCTTTGAAAAGTCTGAACTGGTGATAGTTATTTCCTGACCTTGGAGAACAGAGGCAATAAGTACTTTGGCTTGGGTTCAGTGAGAGAACTTTAATGAGGATTTTAGAATTGAAGAGCTCCACATTCGAGATGTATGTAAGCATTGGCATATACTTCTTGGCTTTTAGTATTTTACTTGAAATATGGAGTGAAGGAGAAACAAAACAAAATCCTAAAAGGTTAAAACAAGTCAACTACCCACTCTATATAGACAAAACCTTCACAAAGGCCAACTGAAGTAACCCAGAGCTAAAACTTAACTCCGCAGATTTTCCATAAAGCACAAACAAAAGTCAATTATTTACACACTCGGCAAGCACACTAAGTAATGCGCTCCCCAAAAGCATTAGCTTTCCTTTTATGCTGCCTGGAAGACTCGAACATTTTATTTTCCAGGTAGTTTAACATTTTTTTAATAGAATGTGCTATCCCATGGTAACAATTGGGTACCAAGTTTGGATTGCTTATCCTGAAAACTTGCCCTTTCCCCAAGAGAAGCTTGGGTTCTGTTTCGAAGGTTTCTTACAAATGAAAATCTTTATCAGATATTAATATGAAGGGTGCTGAAAGTGGATACAACATATACAGTTAAATTACCTCTCTGTACATTGATTCAACTTTCTCCTTCAAAGTATTTGTACCTGAAAGCTTAGTCTGTCCTGCTTAATATTTCAGTTATGTAGATTGGAATCATCAGAGCATCGGCAGGACCTAATATTTCAAAATTATTAGCAAACACCTCGACGGGAAAACCCACGTTACTGAATGATGACAGATGTATTATCATGAGGAAAAACAGGTGTAGCCAGTCATCTTTAAAAATGCCCCAACCGCTGTTGCTTCAATGTAGAACGATGAAACCTACGTATGGTTTGTCACACAGGAAACTCCCATCGCTGTCCCCTGAAACAGACCTTTCCATTCTTCACAAGGGGAAAAGAGGCATTCAGCCCTCCTTTGAAATACTCAGCATCTTAAATATTATCCGTACTTTCTTTTTTTTTTAATTGGACACTGGCTTCAAAGTTTGTGGAACTGGGGAGAAAAACAACCCATTCAAAACTAGTCTGCATATGGTCTTTTGGCAGACTGCTAAGTATCCAAGTTAAAAATAGGAAGGTTACTTTGTTGTTGTTGTTTTTTCCAAAACGTAGATCATGTTTTGTTCCCCTTCCACGCACACCTCAGTCACCACTCACGAGTGGAGACGGTCAGAGGCTCGCGCTCGGCTCCCTTGCCTTCTCAGTCGCTGCCTTCTTATTGCTGCAGCGGGGCTTGAAGAGATGCGTGTCACCGAGGACTCCTGGGGGACCTCATAGATAGCCCGACAGCATACTTTCTGTCTTTCCCAGTGTGCTAGAGGCAGAAGCCATCCCCGCAGCTGAGCCATCATCTGGCTGGTTCCTGGAACACGGAGACTGGGCTGGGGTGGCACTTGAGGGGCTACTGTGCGCATCAGAATTAGGATGTTTAAATCCGTTCTGTACTTTACTGATCGGGTTGCGTTTTGTTCTGTGTCCAGATCGTGTCTACCCTTGCTTTGGTTTCAATGCAGTCTTGAGATCGGGCCCTGCCCTTGCATCTACCACATGACTCCAATTAATTTTTTTATCCTGTCGGCAACGTCTTCCATCTTTTCACCAGCCTGGCAGCTGTTTCCTGAATGAGTCTCATGGACCCCCAAACAGCTCTGAACGTCCTTTCCATAGTGTTTACTGAGAACTGGAGGGCTTAGCTCTGCAAACACTGTCCAGCCCATTTTTCAAAATTATTGTCATATTTCTGTTTTGAAATCACTTTTATCTTATTTTTCTCCAATTTCAATGCCTACAATTGATACTAAAGACTCAGGAAATCACATCTCAGTCCTGCTGCCTGGCTTCCTTGTTTCTGTTTGGGGCTTAAAAGATAATCTATGTTCGCCGTCCCAGCCAATGGTAACAACGGCAGAACTGCAGTCCATTTTGATTCACAGTGATCAAGACATTAAATATTTTAGGGAGTAATTAGCCTTATCTTTCTTCTGAGGAGCACCTGGTGGGTTTGAACTGCTAACCTTGAGATTTACTTAATGACTTTCCTCCTCTGAATTTTTATCAAAACTTAAAAAAAATAATTAAATTGGAGAGATCTTTCAATAATTAAATTGGAGATATCAAAATGAAGTTTGAGGAGGAGGATTGGGGGGGCTGATCTGGTGTGCACTCCACATCTCAGGAAGGCTTTTGCTTGTGAAAAGATTGCTTTTGGAAGACTATTGCCTATAAGAAAAGATGTTTGCTTTTCGCAACCCAAAGAGGAACCGAAGTAAAGATGGCTGCTGTATCTGTAGCTATAAAGGACAGTATTGGGGCAATTAATGAAATCTGGATATGGAATGTAGACTGAATAATAATGTTCTATCAAGGTTAAAATTCTTGATTTAATAACAATACATGGCTGCTATGTAAAGAAACACCGTTGTTTTCAAGAAATACCAGTGGAAGTATTTAGATCTAATGAGGTATGATAGCTCCAGTTTATTTATTTTTTAAGAATTGATTCTCGGCAGTGAGCTTGGTTTTCATGTTTTTCAAGGCTTCGTCCCTAGTTTAGGTCTAAGAGTCTGTTATAAATGCATTAGTTGACCCAATAAATGTAATAAAATTAATTAAATGAAGAATAAGTGTAAGCAAGACTCAAATGAGACCACCATATGTTTGAGAGCCAGGTGAGTTGGAACTGATCCAATGGCAATGAGTGGGGCTTGTAGTTTGAGGGGGAAGGTTCCACCCTGGATTATTTTAAGATGCAGATTTTCATTTTTATACATATTTACATTTCTGATATCACTGTGAAGGAGTCTCTCTGGTGCTAGGGGTTTGGTATTGGGCTGCTAACCTAAGGGTTTCCAGTTCAAACCCTCCAGCTACTCAGCAGGAAAAAGATCTGCTTCAGTACAAACTTATAGTCTCAGAAACTACACAGGGTCATGAAGAATCAGATTCAACTCAATGGAAGTGGGTTGATTTCACTTTGGACCAGACAGGAATCACGATATACCCGCACAAATATATCAAAATTTGCATAGTAGATTCTCTTGAGGGAACCCTCTGGAGACTTTTAAAAACCTGGTTGGTTGAGTTATAATTGACATGGGGTAAAATTCATTCCTTTTAGATGTTTAAGTCTTTATGAGTTTTGAAAAGCACATACATATAGTTATGTACTATATGTATACCTCCAAACAATATGTAAAATCTATTTGTACCTTTTAGGGTTAAAGGTGAGCCTTGGTGGTGTGGTGGTTATGTGTTGGGGCTGTGATCACAGGGTTGACAGTTCTAAATCACTAGCAGCTCTGCGGGAGAAACACTGGGCTTTGTACCCAGTAAACAGTTACAGTCTCCGAAACCCCCAAGGGGTCACTATGAGTCACCTTTGACTTGATGGCAGTGAGTTTGGTTTTGGGTTTATAGTCAAAGGGAACCTTTTCATACTTAATCCCGTTTCCCCACCTCCAAATCCAGGCAAGCTGTCATCTGAGCTGTCTTTATAGTTTTGCCTTTTCTTGAATGCTATGGAAATGGATTTATATGGTATGTAATATTTTGTGTCTGATATCGTTAAAGTTTATTGTGCCAACCTGGCTGATAAACACATGTGGGGTTAATTGAAGGCAGAGAGATAAATGGCTTGGTGAACCTTGCCTTTTGAGTTCTCGGTTCTCTTGATTTCTGATGGTCAGACCAGGGTGCAGCTGCCTTAGCACTTCCCTGCTTCAGCTGGCAAGACTCACTTCCTGCAAGACATCCCCGAGGAAAAGCCACATGGACCTACCCCGATGCAGCCCTGGGTGCTGGAGCAGCCGTGTGGAAACCGCTGCCAGCGCTAAGATGCTTACACGCCCACTCATTCAGCTTTCCTCCTGCAGTTGGCGTCATAGTGTATGTTTTGTGAGATGGAGGAGGACTTTGTGGATTGGTGTCAGACATATGGGTTAATTAATGTTGGACTTGTGGGTTTGGGCAGCACTGGGTTGGGATGTTTTCTTGATGTGCACTTAACCTTTATATAAAACTCTCTCTTTTACATGAGTTTCTATGGATTTGTTTCTCTAAAGTACCCAGACTAACACAGCATCATACTTTTGAGATTCTCCCATGGTGCTGCATATATCATAATTTTGTTTTTTTATTTCTAAATCGTATTCCATTGTATTGATGAACAACAATAGACCTTGTCCCTTCTTTAGTAGATGAATATTTTCAAATGGTTGTTTCTAGTTTCAGTCAAGGATGAATAAACTTGCTATGTACATTTACAGGTTTTTGTGTGATGCGTGAATCTGTTCTCTTCATTCTTGAAAAATACCCAGCAGGAGGATTACTGGGTGATATGGTTGTTCTTGCAGGTATGTGTCATCGAGTCAGCTCCAACTGAGAACCCCATTTCAACAAAACACCATTCCACCCTCACAACTATTACATTTGTGTACATAGTTGCAGCTACTGGGTCAATTTATCTCATCAGAGGTCTTCCTCTTTTTGATGACCCTCTAGCAAGCATGTTGTCATTTTCTAGGGACTTGTCTTAAGACAGTCTGTCTACCCTCAATTTTAAGAAACATGGCTGAATTTCTTCCAAGACAGATTTGTATATACTACTGGTGGTCCATGGTACTTTGAATATTCTTCATCAATACTATAGTTTAAAGGGATAAATTATTCTCTGATCTTCCTTATTTCTTGTCTAGTTTTCACATGCATTTGGGGAAATTGAAAATACTGTGGCTCAGATCAGGTGCCCCTTAGTCCTCAAAGTGACATCTTTGCCCTTTGACATTGTAAAGAGGTCTTTACAGCAGATTTCTCAATGCAAGGTGCCTTTTGATTTCATGGCTGGTGCTTCCCTGAGTGTTGATTGTGCATCCAAATAAAATAAAGATTGACAACTTGTGTTTACTAGTCCAGTTCTGGGAATTTTGTTCTCTTTACATTGAGCTGCAATCCATACTGAAGACTTTAGTCTTTTGCCTTGATTAGGAAATTCTCCTGGCTTTTAGAAAACAAGGTTGTGTCAGTGGCACATTGAACATTGTTAATAAACTGTACTCCAATCCTGGTACCACGTTCTTCCTCATACAGTCCAGTTTCTTGGATTATTTGCTCTGAGATGGAATACAATTGAGTAAGTATGGCGAAAGAATACAACCCTGACACGCATCTTTCTTGATTTAAACCATGTCATAGTCCCTGGTTCTGTTTTAAAGATTGTCTCTTGGTCCATGCACAGGTTCTGCACGAACACAATTGACATTCTTCTCTATGCTGATCCACAGGATTGAATGTCTTTGAATAGTCAAAAAGACACAAGCAAACATTTTTCAGGTATTCTCTAAGTGATGATCCACCCGACCCTCATTTTTCCAAGTCCTCTTCTGAATCCAGTTTCAGTGTCTGGCATCTCTCTGTCAATGTACTACTTTAGTAGTTTTTTAAATCGTATTCAAGAAAAGTTTCCTTTCTGGAATGGGCACACATGTAGACCTCTTCCACTTTGTTTTATATATGATCCTATCACAAACAGCATTGTACTTTGAGATATATCTTGAAATGTTCCTTCAACGATGAATGTGACACCATTCCTCTTCATTTCAACGTTCCTGGCACAGCAAGCCATGATTATCTGATTAAAAATGGCCAACACCAGTCCATGTCAGCTCATGAATGCCTAGGATATAGATCTTCGTGTGTTCCATTACATTGTTGACAAATTTCAATATTCCTCAATTCATAATCTGTGTGGATAGTTACATGATTAATAACTAATTATTTTCTAATTAATTTTATAAGATATTAATTTTATAACTAATTAATTTTATAAGAAATTGTCCAAATTTTCTACAGTAACTGCACCGCTTTGCACTCTCAAAAGCATGGCCCGAGGATTTCAGCTGTTGCACTTCAGCGCTGATCACTGGTCGTCTCAGGGTGTTCTTGTTCTGTTTTGCTTTGTTTGCTATTTTTAAAGATGTGTGGTGATATCTCCCCATCATCTTCACTTGCATTTTCCTGCTGTCAATGATGGAAAGAGGAAGGCCCTCAAGGAGATGGGCGGACCCAGTGGCTGCATCTGTGGGCTCCGGCTCGGGAACAATTGTGAGGATGGTGCAGGACCACGCAGTGTTTCATGGTGTTGTGTATAGGGTTGCTATCGGTCACAGCTGACCCGATGGCACCTAACAACAATGTCAATATTGAAGATTATGACATATACCATGTACTGCCAGAAGAAAATGGACAGTTAGAATCGTCCTTAGAAGCAAGGATAGTGAGATTTCATCTCACATATTTTGGATAGTTGACTATGATGATCTGATTCCAAATGGCCAATAATGGATATGTCATCAGGAGATATCAGTGCGAAGGACGCCGCTCCTAGTAAAGGTTCAGTGAAAAAGAGGAAGACCCTGAAGATGGTTCCAACAATGCACTCAACCAGCAGGATGACACGGGACCCGATCCCATTTCAGCTGGTATACCTCGTCAGAGCCAAGTCGATGGCAGCTGCCAACCGCACTGATTTTGCGCATCTTTGTTTCCCCCACATGTTGACATTTTAATAATTTTGATCCGCTTCAGCTGATACAATCTGACCACAAGCATGATGACTTATTTCCATGGAAGAAATCATGGGGTGGGGTGGGGTGGCGAATGTTTTTAAATACCACCCAAAGTAAGTGTTTCACGTGGTCTCAGGACGTCAAAAGTTTTTCTTCTCTCCAGAGAAAAGTTCTTGGGCAAGACCAAGGTGGTTCTGAAAATGAAAAACAAACAAACAAACAAACGATGCAGCTTTTAAAACCAGGAGCTTGCGGAACGATGCCAGGGACATTTACTTTACCAGGAAAGTCTGGCCCCTGAGAAGAGAACAGAGCCTTCATGAAAGTACACGTTCAGGAGAAAGTACAACCAGCCTCTCCTTCCGCGGCTTTGAGCTATTTCACAAATACCAGGGGAGGGGTCGGACCGTCTATGGTGGCACTGGGGGTCGGACCGTCTATGGTGGCACTGCGGGCACTCGCAGTCTCTCCTCCGGGGCCTGCAGCCTTTACTGCCTGAGAAGACGCCGAGTCCTTCCAGCCGGTCGGTCAGGTGAGCGGGTCGGAATGGATGGGACTCTCCAGGTACGCGGTTCCCGCATAGGGTTTCCCCTTCACGGGATCGATGACCTTTCCGACCTTGAAAACCACCTCAAGTTCATGCTGGGCGTGCTTTGAACATGGCACAGATAAGGCTCTGAGGAGCACGACATCCCCACTGTGCACTGCTGAAGGGCATCATGGGCAAAGTAGGTCTTCCGCTTGTTGTAATACTTTAATCAATAAGGATCCAGAACCAGCCTGGTCTCTCTCACTTTAGCAGTTTTTTGCATTGCGGTCCCAGTCACCCTTCCCACGATCCATTTGGCGTGGACGATGAACGAACGATTGACATTATGAGCTTTGGCCACCTGTAACAACAGCGGCCCGGAGAGCCCACTAATCTCTCAAGTCCTTGAGTCCCTTAGCACCGGCACCGGCACTGTACAGGGAAGGTTCGGTCGCCGACTTTGCGCATCTTTTCATGTACTTAATTGCTATCCTGATTTCTTCTTTAGCAACATGATGTCCAAATAATTTTCTATTTTTAAAATGGGCTTGTTTCTCTTATTATTATGTTGTAAAATTTGTTTCTGAATTCTGGGCATGTGTTTTGTCAGGCATGTGTTTGTAAATATTTTCAGTTCCTAAGTGGTTTGTCTTTCCATCCCTTTAGTATGAATGTATTTTGAGCAGACAATGTTTAATTTTAGGGAAGCTAATTTGTCAGCTGTTTCCTTCTTTCTAACCCTCTCACAAAGAATCCTTCACTCTTTGATTTACTCCACGTAAAATGGTAATTTTTGGCATCTTCAAGAGACTCAAATCATGTTCTTTTTCAATATTCTTTGAGTTTGTGAAACAAAAAGAAGTCTGAAGGAACAAGATAGGTAGGCTTTACCAACAAAATTCTCATAAGACATCCCTTGCTACCCTCAAAGAATAAGCAGGGGCATTGCCATAATGTAAAAACATTCCTCAATTCAATTTTCTTGCCTTTTCCCTCATCGATGCAGTTTCAATGTTCTTTTAAAATTAAATCTATCATGATTTCCCCTTTGGAATTTTAAAAAATAGTCACTATAAACTTCTAAGCTGATCTCTTTGCCTTGAATTCACTTGGCCCAGCAGCTCCCGTCAGAAGGCACTGTTCTGATTGGACATTTTTGGAGGGGTGTTGGGGAAGGTACCCTGGGGAGACCCAAACAAGTGTATGATTGAGACAAATTGTCTAAAGCCATTCATCAAGTGCACAGACCCGTTTAAACATGCCCCTTGTTTAGAATCAGCCCAGGCATGTTGTCAGGAGAGACCAATCCCTGGAGAAGGACATCGCGCACGCGCGCTTGGTAAAGTGGGTGGAGCAGCGAAAGAGGAAAGCCCTCCACGAGATGGACTGAGGCTGTGGCTGCAACAATGGGCTCAGGCACAGGAGCATTGTGAGGGTGGCGTATGACCGGGTAGTGTTTCGTTCTCTGGTGCATAAGATTGCTATGTGTTCGAACCAACTTGATGGCATCTAAAAACAACGTATGAACTGGAATCTTAGTAGCAATATTTTTTTATTTTACCCTTTTATTTTCCATTAAACTGTATGCCTATTCTGATACCACACTGTATGCCTATTCTGAAACTAACAATATTGATAACTGTAATCTTCTACTTTGACCTCTCTAACGTTATGTTTCTTCTTCAATGTTATTTGACTATTCTATGTTCTTGGTTATTCTATCGACATACAAGCAGTGTGTAAATTTCTATTGATTTTGATTGAAATATGTTAAATCTGTAGACCTATTTGGGAAGAATTGGCATTTTTACCAATACTGAGTCATCTGATTCAGAACATAGAATTTCTATTTATATATAGCCTTTAATTTCTCTCATCAATGTTTAGTCATTCATAGCATAAAAATTATATACATATTTTTAATGTATCCCTAAGTTATGTATTATTCCATTAAAATTATTTTCTTTTCAAAATGTTGTTTTCTTTTTCATTTGTTTGTTTTTATTAAATACTTTTAAAAATCATTTTATTGGGGGCTCTTACATCTCTTATCACAATCCATACATTCATCCATTGTGTCAAGCACATTTGCACCTATGCTGCCACCATCATTTTCAAAGCATTTTCTTCCCACTTGAGCCCCTGATATCAGCTCCCCTAAAATGATGTTTTCTAATGTATAGAAATACAGTTGTTCTGTTTATAGTGTGCAACTCTATTAAACTTACTTATTAGCTCTCATAGCTTGTTTTCTTCTTTCTATTTTAATTGGATGAATGTTTACAGAACATATGGGGAAAATGAGGCTTGCTACTCCCATAAAGAATTACAGTCTGACAAACCCTCACAGGCAGTTTTGCGTTGTCCGAGAGAGTGTCTGTGAGAATCGATTGCATGGCAGTGAGAATTAAGTTACAGAATAGATACGGCTCCCATTTAACAACTTATCCACCTTTGATTTTGTATTCTTGGCTGCAGTCCCCCAGTGAAACACCCCTCCGCCTACTTCTTCTCTGGCATTCCCGTTCCCGTTCCTTCTTATTTCCTATCCAGTCTGTCTGGCAAGAAGCAAGGCCAGCGTGCTCGTGGGAGGCAAAAAAGGGCAATGCTTCACCTTACATATTTTGGACAGGTAGTCAGGAGAGACCGATCCCTGGAGAAGGACATCATGCTTACTATCATGGACTGGAAGGCCCTCACCCAGATGGATTGACAAAGGGGCTGCACAATAGTCTCAGGCCCAGGAATGGTGGTGAGGACGGTGCCGGACTTAACATTGCTCTGTTACATGTAGGGTGGCTGTGTGTCCCAACTGACGTGATGGCACCTAATGACAACAGTTCTTTGTTCCTCTTCTTCTTT
>NW_022103896.1:90623324-90624755 GCF_000313985.2 Echinops telfairi | reverse complement strand
TGGACAAGTTTCAGCAGAGGTCTCATATTAAGAAAGACTAGAAAGGAAGGCTTAGTGATTTATTTCTGAAAATTAGTAAAAATGAAATGCTGTTCAATACACTGTTGAAAGATGCAGTAGGAAGACACTCAAAATGCACAGTGGCTGCAATAATTGACTAGAGTATACCAAGGATCATGCAAACAGCACGGGATGGAACAATACTTCCTTCTGTCATGCACTGCATTGACATGAGTTGAAGTCAAATCCAGACAAGGGACAACGAGTCTTCACAGAGGTAATTGCAAATAGCTTGGAAGTTGGGGGAAAAAACAAACTCCCCAAACTATAGACTAGTGATTCTCAAAGAGCGAACCTGTGACAGCAGCACCAGTGTCTTCAGCCAACTTGTTAGAAAAGCAAATTCCCAGGTCCCACCCCAGTCCTACTCAGTCACTAGGGTTGAACCCAGCAGTGTGTAACAGACACCTTACGTTATTTGATACATGCTCAAGTTTGAGAACCATTACTCTAGAATTTGAGATAATCTATGTATGCGTTTCAAATACTTGAAGTCTCTCTCCCATATCAGAGAGCCAATAGAACACAAATCATCCCTGAAGCCCTCTATGATCAGAATGCTAGATTTCTTTAAGGTACTCATGCTACAGTGGATGACAAGCTAGAGTAGGAAATTCTTTGCTTTGGGTGTGGTATGCTAGGGGGAAGACCAAGATCTTCTGTTCCTTACCAAGTTGTCATTATTCAGCATTATGGAACAGTCTCATCTTGAAACCAAACACAACCAGAAGCAAAGGTCAGATACCCAAGCCTTATCTTGCCTGATCCCACTGAAGCAGAATCCTCATGGCAGGTCATCATGGTAACTAACAAGTTTCCTGTTTCCCTGAGTCTTGAAAGAGTGATATCAAAAATAAATAAATAAATAAATAAAAAGAAAGAGATATCCTTTAGTCAACCAGACAGCTCCATCAGGACACAGCAAGCTTGGGTGGGGGGGCAGCTAATTAAGTGAATAAATGAATGAATGAATGAATAAATAAATTTAAAGGCCTTGCAAAAACTTGTAAAGTTCTTGACTTGTTCTTCTAAAACTCATTTCATTCCCTTGTTCCCTTGCTCTCTCACTCCCTTACTCACTCACTCACACATTCACTCACTCACTCACATACTCACCCACTCACTCAAACTGCCATCAAGTTGATTTTGACTTAGAGTGACCCTATAAGACAGGATAGGTTTGCCCTTCTGAGTTTTCGAGACCGTAACTCTTTTTTAAAATTTTAATCATTTTATTGGGGGCTCTTATCACAATCCACACATATATCCATTGTGTCGATTACATTTATACATATGTTGCCATAATCATTTTCAAAACATTTTCTTTCTACTTGAGCCCTTGGTGTCAGTTCTTCATCCCCCCCATCCCTC
>NW_022103896.1:90620517-90622501 GCF_000313985.2 Echinops telfairi | reverse complement strand
AGAATGCCTCATCTTTCTCCCATGGAGCTGCTGATGGTTTCAAATTGCTGACCTACCTGTTATCAGCTCAAGATCTAACCCACTACACCAGCTGGCCTCCTCATAGTAAAACTCACAAAGTTGTTGAACTACAGCTCAGTATGCCTACCACCTGTCTGTCTTAAACCTTTTTCTCTGTATGTATGTTGACAGCATCTGCACACATTTTCCCACCACACATCTTGCTAGATTACCCAGTTCACCTTCAGTGAACTATCCTTTCAAACCCAGGGCAGTCCTTATAGTTGTGGCCTGCCATGTGCCCAGAGCCCAGTAGACACTGGCATTTATGCCAGGAAATTTTCATTTGGGAAGATCTCAGGGTTCTCAGGGACATTTCTCAAGCTTAGAAGATGTCACTTACATAATAAATCCCCATTCTGGTAAAAACAACTCCATAGTTTTCACTTGAACTCCACCACCATTTTTAAAGAATATTATAATGACCAAAGTCATCCTGATATAGATTGTTAATCAGTATTTGGACCAAATGAGGGAAAACAAAGAAGGAGGAGGATGTTTATATTTTTCAGTTATAATGAAAAACAAACTAAAAGAGTCAGACTGCCTTATTCAGCTGTTACAGGTGATAAACAAAAATATATGTACCTAGACCTCTTGAAGAGAAAGATAGCATATCCTCAGCCACACAACTCAACAGTCTACCTTACCACAGTTCATTTTGTCCTGCTCCTCTCCCACCTCACCCCCAACATTGCACCTCTTGTCTATCTTTGCCATCTATAAGTCTGATTCCTTTACCACTCTACCCCGCCCCCCACACACACACCATGTCTATCCTATACTACTTCAAGGCTTTGAGGTAGATAAAGCCTCATTCAGGAGCCCTGGTGGCTGTGCATTAAGTGGCTAATTGCAAGAGCAGCCATTCAAAACCACCAGCCCCCCACAGGACAGTTCAACTCCATCCTACAGGGTCACTCTGAGTTGGGCTGGTCTCAATGGCAGTGAGTTTGGCTTTAGAATTTTTAAGGGCCTCGTCCTTTCTATAAGTTATTCTTACTAAATTTTTTTATTAGGATGACTTTAACTTTTCACATTTCCTTCTACTAGTTCCTGAAATTCACCTCAGTGATTAGAGCACAGCATGGAAGTTTCCTCTATGGATAACTGTCATGCCCGGCTAAACGCTATGGCACACTGCCTCTACAATTGACCTTTGTTCTTAAGTGTGTTTGCCTTATTCATCCCTCAGGACTGAAGGTGCCTTGCTTGCACAGGCCACAGCACATTCAGGTTTTACATCATTGTACTAAGTGGTCAGAAATTCATTTGCTGTCTTCGTCATTGATGTCATTCTATCTACCAAAGGTGTCTACCTGTCTAGAGTATTTCCTAGTTATGAATATGGCTTTCTGAAGGCTGCAATACATTCAAGTGTTAGATGATGAGTAGTTATGAATATAGGCCCTAGATTCAGTCAATTTCAATCTTACCACTTTCTAGCCATATGAACTTAGACAGGTGTATAAACTTCTTCACCTCATTTTCCTCATCTAGAAAGGGCCAACCTGACTCATGGGGTTACTTACTGGGGACCATTTGCTCATATCACTATCTGAAATCATTCTGTTGAACTATAGGAATTTGTTCAAATTTGATTATTTTTATCCACCAAAAAATGGCTAAGTTCATATGGTCAGGTTTTTTTAAATCATTTTATTGGGGGCTCTTACAGCTCTTATCACAATCAATCCATCCATTCATCCATACATCCATACACCCATCCATTGTGACAAGCACATTTGTACATATGTTGCCATCATCATTCTCAAAACATTTTCTTCCTACTTGAGCCCTTGGGTATCAGTTCATTTCTCCCCTTCTCCACCCTCCCTCCCTCATGAGCCCTTGATAATTTATAAATGTTTTCTCTATGTCTTACACTGACCACTTTCTCCCTTCTTCCACTTTTCTGTTGTCC
>NW_022103896.1:90616757-90619281 GCF_000313985.2 Echinops telfairi | reverse complement strand
ATTTAATTTGTGATTATAACACTATCTAGACTTATTGAACACCTACTATGTGTCACATGAAGTCCCATGTGCTTGGCAGGTATCATTTCTAAGCCTCTCAACAAGTCTATGATGTGTTGGGCTACATTCCTATTTTATAGATGATTAACCCTACCTCAGTGAGGTTAGTGATGTTGGAGAAATACTCTACTCCTGTAAGTGGCAATACTGCACTGGTACCCAAAGATCCAACCAATCACTAGTCTACTTGGCTATAGAACCTCAACCCACATAGAGAAGGCTCTACTATCATGAGTGGAAAAGAGCCCCGGTTGTGCTTTCCAGTAAGTGTTGGACTGCTAACTGCAAGGGTGGTGGTTCAAATCCATCACTATCTCTGCTGGATGAAAGATGAAGCTATCTACTCCCATAAAATTTTATGGTCTCCAAAGTCCTATACAGAATCCCTATTAGTTGGAATAAACTTGATGACGGTGGATTTGGTTCATTTGTTTGCTTGTTTGTTTGTTTAGATCATGAGAAGAGTCCCTGTTAAGCATTTGACTACTAACAAAAATGGTAGCAGTTCAAATTCACCCAGAGGTGCCTCAGAAGAAAGGTCGGGTCATCCAATTCCAAAAGAGCACTGATATTGGAAACTTTACGGAGCCCAATTTTACTCTAACACACATGGGGGTTACTATGATTTAGAATCTACTCAACGACAACTGGCTTTATCTTGAGTGGGCCAAGGGTGGTTTCATGGTAGAATTCTTGCTTTTTATACAGGAGACCCAGGTTTGATTGATGGTGAATGTTCCTTATATATAGCCACCATCTGTCTATCACTAGAGGTATGTGTTTTGCTATGATTCTGAGCAGGTGTTTTGGATGAACTTGAGCCTACAATCATCAACTTTTCAGTGAGTAGCGTGGATGTTAATCATTTGCACCACACAGAGGAAATCTGGGCTTCAATTCTACCTCTGCTGGGTAGAGAACCCTTTACCTGTACTTCCACTATGGCATTCACATAGCTGCACTCCAAAGTATACCCCATGGCCTCATGGCTTTTGTTCTCCCTCCTGGGCTGCAGGTCCTCCGGGACATAAAAACTGTGCACCATGAAGTCTACCAAACTCAGACATGCAAATGAAGAGGACATATGATAACCAAAATTATACTAACTGGTGTTCAAATTTGAGGACTAAAGGACTCAACCTCTTCTATTCTCAGAGTCAGGATGTTGGTGCATGCAGACGACCTGATGTTTTCATAAGATTTCTAAACTAAGACAACACTATGCTCTTCCCTGTCTGACCTTACCCCACAGCCCTGCAAAATGTCTTTAGAAAAAGTCAATTTAGAAAGAGTCAAATGGGATAAAATTAAAAGTCATTCTTTCTGAAGATGGCTCTGTGCTACCCAAATACACAAAGGTGTGCGGGATGGGAAGGAGAATTAGTCACATCCTCTGCATTCCTTTCTCATTCTAATTCAACCATTTTCGGGGTCATTTTTATAAATTTGCTCCTTTTCCTGACACGATCTGAAATCCAAATCACAGATGTTTGTTTTGTAGTGAAACAAAGGCATTCTATACTACATAATCACTAAGTAGTTTAATTATAAAATGCAGCCTTAGGAGGACTAAAGCTGTCCCTGAGCAAAAGTCAGCTCTGTTTTTTACGCAATTGTATCAGTACACATTTTAGAACTTCCTTATGCAAATGAAATTCTAGAATCTTTAAGTATCACAAAGATTAACATACTTTCAGTTGCAAACTGAAAGCTTGGAAGTGAGAGTCCACTTAGAGGCACCTCAGAAGATAGCTCTGCTGGTCTACACAGAAAAGTCAACTTTGAAATCACTCTGAATCTCTCTCTCTCACACACACACACACACGTAGAGTCACGAGGAGGCAGAGTCAACTTGATGGACACGGGTTTGTTTGTTGCTTTCTTTTGTTTCCAGAATCACTTCCTCTGTATTTATGAAGTAAGCAATCAAAGAGACCATCGTGTGCCCTTCATTCAGATAAAGCAGCCACAGCACACTCCTACCCATTGAAGATGATATTTTACCTATTCTCAAAGAGGAAACAAGGACCGCAAAGGAAGAGCAAAAGATATCGAGACAACCACTGTTTTGGACAGCCTGCTCTAATTGAATCTTCGTCTGATCTCCTGGCTCTCCCCTTACCTTCCTTTCTTCTTCTGGGTTCATCTTCTCCACACAACCTCTTAATGTCTGAGCCATATGCTGAGGACAAGAAAGCTTCTAGAAACAACAGGGAAAAAATCATTAGTAATTGTAGCTGTTCTTGAAATGTCACAACAAAAATTGTTTCCGTTGCTCAATGTACTGTTTATTAAATGTCCATGCAACACAGGGATGTTTAAGGCAAAATGGTGAGCGTTATGCTGGATATGGAGTAAGTAGAGATGCTCGCCTCATTAGACAACAGTGCCCAGCAGCATGCAGCCTGGCAGCTCCCTCTTGGACAAAATCCCACCATGTAAGTCCTTTGTATAAAATAACTGA
>NW_022103896.1:90611176-90615503 GCF_000313985.2 Echinops telfairi | reverse complement strand
AATAAAATATAATATACTAAGTAAAATAAAAATAAGTGGGAGAGAAATCAAAGTCGAGGGACAGAAGATAAGGCCAGCTGGACCAAAGGACCAGGGGTCCCTAAGGAGTGTCCAATAGTCACTAGGGCATGTGGCCCACTGCTCAGGGAGCACTTGCAGTCCCAGTCCCCGTGGTGTACAAACGGAGTAGAATCATGAATGTTCTCTTTGGGGCCTTCGTTGTACAATGTGTTAAGGCCCTGTCCTATGGGAAATATGATAACAAGTTAGCACCATTCCTCATCAAAAGATGAGTTCAGTTTCAGAAAGGCACCCAGAGCACCTAAATGTACCAGCCTCTGAAGGCCAGGCTGAGGCCCAGGAAGGACCAGTCACAGAAGCAGCAGCTGTGGAAGGTTTGAAGCCATAGACACCTTGCGTTGGAGTCCCTGGATAGCATAAATGGTGAGTACACTTAGCTGCTAACCAAAAAGTTTGGAAGTTTGCTTCCACCCAGAGGGAACTTGGATAAAAGGCCTGGCCATTGAAAATCAGTCATCAAAAATTCTACAGAGATGAGAAAGAAACAGTGTTTGTAATAAGTGGTAATGGCAAAACTGGATTTCCAAGTACAGAAAAATGAAACAAGATCCATGTTTCATGACATATATAAAAACAAATTAAAAATGAATCAAAGATGTAAATGTTAAATTTAAAACTATGTCCTTGGAAGAAAATATAGGCGCAAAGCTTAGGACCTACTTTTGTTCAATCACAACAATGAATGCACAGTTGAATTGTGTCTGATTTTGCAACAATAACAACAAATACAAATGGTGAGGGGGTCTACAGATTCTGGTTCTAACTAGACATAACAAATCACATCATGGGATTAGTTTTCTTTGTTAGGGGTCATGGTCTCATAGGACAATCCAGTCAATTGGCATAATATTCTTCATCTAGTTCATTTCCTACTTCCTATTACAGCGAGTAGTGCCTGGGGTCTTACAAGCTTATAAGCAACCATCTAAGATTCAACTCTTGGTTTTCATTTGTCTTAAACAAAAGACAAAGAAGGAAGTCCAAGAATAAGAGAAGGAATTGAAGTACAAAACTAATTATTTACATCACAGGTTTCCACAATTATTTGGCCCACTTCCCACTTTTTAGGAAAAAAACATTACTCCCACATACCCCTATGAATTAAAAACTTGGTACTTTTGTTATCCCATAATCTAGGGAAAAGTATAGGTACCTGCTTTTGCAGCCCACTTTGTATCATTCTAGCATCCCCATGGGGCAGTCTCGCCCACTTTGGGAAACACTGATCTACATAAACCACTATCTCCACCATCTTGAGACCAGAAGTACTAGATGGTGCCAGGCTATTACAACTGAACTCTGTGATCAAGAACACAATAGGTGAATCCTGATAAAAAGGAGAGGAAATGTAGAACCTAACTTCCAAGTCTTAAAGAATCCAGGTTTACCAAAACTACTGAGGTCTCTGAGACCATGACTCTGAGTTGTTCTTCAAACCTTGAATTGAACTATCCCCTGAAGTCATGTTGTCAACCTTGAGTATTGCGTCCTTGGTTGTTTTTTCAAAAGATATTATCTTATTGTATTTTTTTATCAAAGTTTACACAGAAGAGTAGTTTCCCATTCAACAATTTCTACACAAATTGTTCACTAACACTGATGGTTATATTCTTAACAATAGGTGAACATTCTCGTTATTTCCATTTGTATACTCTGTTTCTTTCTTTGCCCCTTTACATCTTATCTTTGTTTAAAAGTAACTGTTGACCATTTGGGTCTTACGTAGATTAGCTTTTAAAGGAGTGAAATTCTCACAATAATATTCTTTATTTTGTGATCCTATCTGTTATATAGCTAAAAGGTGAGCTTGGAGCGCATTTTTCATGCAAGTTTAAAGAATATCTTAGAGCAATAAGCTCAACAGCCTTTAGTCTTAATCGGTTCAGTAAATCAATTCTTTAGGAATCTGAGTTATGTTCCACATTTCCTCCCATTCTATCAGCATCCATCCATTGTAATAATCAATACTTCATCAGTAGTAGTCCTTTCGGTCTCAGGGTAGACGAGGCCATGGTTGATTTGGAGTACTAAAGACTTACACTTCATTGGCATTCCAGAACATGAGAAAGCCCAAAATATCCACAAGGAAAATAATGCAAGAATTGTTGGACAACAACTTCCATAAAGTGATGAAAGAAAAAAAATCAAGAAGCTTGAAAGAACCCAAAGGAGCCCAAACAAAACAGATCTCAAAAGAAAATCCCCATGACACATCATAATCAAACTTTCCAATAACAGGGACAAAGAAGTAATCTTGGGAGTAACTCAGAGAGAAAAGTAAAGTTACCTAGAGGAACCAATAAGAAAAGTTTGTATTTTTCAACAGAAGTAATGCAGGCAAGAAGGCAATGGAATGACGTATATAAAACTCTGAAAGAAAAAAAAATTGCCAACCAAGAATTTTGTATCCAGCAAAATAATCCCTCGAAGCTGAAGGAGAAATAAGGGCATATCCAAATAAGGAAAAATTAAAGGAATTTCCAAAAACAAGACAAAACTTACAAAATTACTAAGGGGGGTTATTTGGACAGAGAAATAACAAAAGTAGTCATCAACTGAAATCAACATACAAGGCATCAGCGCCCAGAAATCAAAACACTTAAAGTAAGACAAAGTTATACAATTGAAAGTAGGGAGCCAGAGATATAATTCCACAATGAAGATAATTACAAAGTAATGGAATGGTGTGGATACAAAAGATTCTAAAGAGAAGAAATCAAGTCGTTTTGAAGAGAGAAAGTCCGTCTTAAACAGGGGAAGGACATATGAATTAAAACGGTAACCTCAAAGAAAAAGGCAAACCTGAATCAAATTTCCTTTTTACAAAAGATAAGCACAGAGACACAGGGCACAGTAAAATGACAGCAAAGGGAAAAATGACAGTAAACCCACAAACATAAGGAACTCACCAAAAATATACATTAAAAAATTAGAACAAAAGCAGACAGTCAAGATTACAACAATAAATTCATACCTATCAATAACAGCACAATGTAAATGGAATAAATGTACTGGCCAAGAGACAGAGAGTAATGGAACAGATAAGAAAACAGAACCCATCAATATGCTGCTTCCAAGAAACATACTTGATACATAAAGAAAACAAAACCAAACAAACAAAAAACCGCCTAACATCAAGATTGTAGAGAGAAGATGGTTGCAAGATATCAAGCATGGGAAGCTCTTCTGAGAAGTTTCACTCGGTGGAATATCTGGCACTTCCCAGCGGTGAGAATTTCAACTCCAAGCTAAATTGTCCAGAGCTTCTTAAAGTAGAAGAGCAGCAACACCTGTTGACAGAGCCACCTTTATGATTGACCAGTGGCCTGAGCCGCATCTCTGAGGCCTGTTTACCTGGTCCTTGAGACAATACAACAAACCAAATGGCTTTCTGGGAGATAGTTAACTGGTGCAGAAATAATCAGTCCCCACACTTCATTTTGCACTTTTTAAAATTCTCCTCCTCCCTTTTTACTGTTTGGTTCTCCGATGCACCCCCGCTTATTCTCCTCTCCCCACTCCCACCCCCCACAGTTTACAGGTACAAAATATAACACTACCAAAGAGCAGGAATACGCATCTACAAGACAGTTTTAGTTTATACTTCCTTTTCTTCATTTTCATACTTTTATTCTATCATAATGTTGTTAGGTGGGTGCCTTTGAGTGGGTTTCAATCAGTAGTGACCCTACACACAGAATGAAACACTGCCCAGTCCTGTGCCAGCCTCACAGTTGTTCCCATGCTTGATCCATTGTTGCAGAAACGGTGTTAATCCATCTTCCACTTTCTTGCTGTCCCACCACTTTGCCAAGCATTATGTCCTTCTCCAGGACAAGTGTCTCCTGACAGCAGGTGCATGGTATGTAAGCCTTGTCATCCTTGCTCTAAGGAGCCTTCTGGCCATACCTCTCCCAAGACAGATCAGTTTGTCCTTTCAGCAGTCCCCAGTACTCTCCTTATTTTTCGCCAGCCCCACAATTCAAAAGCATTGGTTCTTTCTTCCTTATTCAGTGTCCAACTTGCACATGCATAGGAGGCCATTGAAAATACCATGGCTGAGTCAGGCATATTTTAGTGCTCAAAGCAACATCCTTGTTTTTCAATAGCCAAAACTTTAGGACCTAAAGAGATCTTGTGTAGCAGTTTGACCCAGTGTAACTTTTGATCTCCTGCTGGCTGTTTCCATACGCATTGATTAAAGCAAGACAAAATTCTCCACAACTTGAATTTTTCCTCTATTTTT
>NW_022103896.1:90597454-90610008 GCF_000313985.2 Echinops telfairi | reverse complement strand
AAATGAGCTGACACCAGGGGCTCAAGTGGAAAGTGAGTGTCGTAAGAATGATGAAGTCAACACGTGTACTAAAGTGCTGGACACAGATGACGTATGTACAGATTGTGATGAGTTGTATGAGCCCCTAATAAAATGATTATTTTAAAAAAAAGTTTGTGTCATCTGCATATCACAGATTGTTTAATAAGCTTTCCTCCAATCCTGATGCTGCATAATTCTTCATGTAATCCAGCTTCTCTGATTATTTGCTCAGCATAGAGGCTGAATAAGCATGAATAAGAGAGGATATAACCCTAACATACCATGCAGTATTATTCCCTTGTTCTGTTCACACAACTGCCTCTGATCCAGGTACAAGTTCCACATGAGCACAATGAAGTATTTGGGAATCCCCATTCTTCTTAAGGCTATCCTTTGTTTGTAATGATCCACTCAATTGAATGTCTTGGTATAGTCAATAAAACACAAATAGATGCCTTTCTGATATTCTCCGATTTCAGTCAAGATCCATCTGTTATCAGCAATGTCTTTTCTCATGTCCCCTGCTGAAGCCAGCCTGAATTTCTGGCAGCTCCTGTCAATGTACTGCTGCGACTCTTGTTAGATGAATTTCAGCAAAAGTTTACTTGTATATGATATCAATGATAGTACTTTATTGTTTGAGCATTCTGTTGGGTACCCTTTCTTTGGAGTGGGTACAAATATGGATCTCTTCCAGTTAGTTTGCCATGTAGCTCTTTTCCGAATTTCCTAACATAGGGCTTCATCAAATTGAGTGCTTCCAGTGCTTCATCAGCTTGTTGAAACATTTCCATTGGTGTTCCATCAATGCCTGAAGCCTTGTGTTTGGCTAATGCTTTCAGTGAAGCTTGAACTTCTTTCTTCAGGGCCATTGGTTCTTGCTCATATGCTACCTCCTGAAATGGTGGGACATCACCAGTTCTTTTTGGTACAGTGACTGTGTATTCTTTCCAACTTCTTTAGATGCTTACTGCATCATTCAATATCTTACCCAAAGGACCTGTCAATATTGCAACTCAAGGCATGAACTGTTTCTTGAGTCCTTTAAATTTAAGATATGCAGAGCAGAGATATTGTTGTTGTTGTTGTTAGGTTTTCTAGTTCCAGGTGTTTGCGTATCTCATGTTACTATTTCACTTTTTCTTCAGGGGCTGCCCTTTGATATTCTCTATTTAACTCTTTACCTTCATTATATTTTCCATTTGCTTTAGCTACTCTGTGATTAAGAGAAAGTTTCAGAGTCTCGTCTGACATTCACTTTCATCTTTTCTTCCTTTCTTTTCTTTTTAATGACCTTTTGCTTTCTTCATGAATGTTGTTCTTGATGTCCTCAAATCACTGATCAGATCTTTTGTCATTAGTGTTCAATGCAGAAAATCTGTTCTTGAGATGTTCTCAAAATTTAGGGATAGATTCAAGATTGTATTTTGGCTGTTGTGCACTCGTTTTCATTTTCTTTCATTTTAACCTGAAGCATACCAATTACACATGAGCAATTGATAGTCTGTTCCACAGCAGTCCCTGGCCTGGTTTTAGCTGCTGATAGTAAGCTTCTCCAATGTTTCTTCTCACAGATGCAGCCAATTTTATTTCTTTGCATTCCATTTGGAGAACCCCATGAGTTTATTTGACTTTTGTGTTGTTGAAAAAAATATAATTTGTTCATTGGTCTTACAAAATTCTATCATGTGATCTCCAGCTTTGTTTCCATCCCTGAGACCATGTTTTCCAACTGCTGTTCCTTCCTCTTTGTTTCCAAGCTTTTTGCATTCCAATCACCAATGATGATCAATGCATAGTTATAGCATGTTTGATCAGTTTCAGACTGAAGGTATTGGTAGAATTCTTCTATGTCTTCATCACTAACTTTTTGGTTGGTGCATAAATTTGAATGTTAGTAGTATTGATTGGATTTCCTTGACGGAAGATAGATATTATCTTATCATGAACAGCTTTGTGCTTTAAGATTGATTTTGAAATGTCCTTTTTTGACAATGAATACAACACTATTCTCCCTGATTGTGTCATTCTGCGTAGTAAATCATATGATTTTACAATTCCAAGCAGCAAATACCAGTCCTTTTCAGATCTCTAACTCCTAGGATCTCAAACTTTATGTATCCCTGTTCATTTTGACAACTTCCAGTTTTCCTAGATTCAAACTTCGTGCATTCCAGGTTCTTATGCCTGTGGCCTCCCTGCAAATCCACCCATAATGCCTTTCTGTCCTTTTTTGCTCTTTGTGAAATGTATTTCCATGGAACTTCTTAATTCTGATTACGCCTCTTAAAATGCATTTCCCATTATTTTTATAAATCTGCTGGTCTATCCAAAAAGCCACTTATGATTACTATCATTATTTTATTTTATTCCACTTTTGTTCCCCATCCCTCTCTGTTCCTTTACACATCTCTCTCCTCTTTTTTCCATTTCAGCACCATATATTCCAGCTCCTAATAGAACCCTTTTTATTGGAGCATCACTAAACAGAGCCAATTACCTCTATACGGTCCAGGAGGTCACATACCAGTAAAAGCTGTGCCACAATGCTGAGAAAAGAGCAGTCAATCACACTGAAGCCCCCAATCACCGGCCCCCCAACCAAAACCCCCAAAGAAAACAAGAAAAACAAGCATAGACAGCTGAAAAATCATTCAAACTCAATGTAGAACTCTGAAGAAGAGTCCACGAAACTACCAGAAAGAGAATTCAGAAGAATGGTGTTTCGGGACTTTGAAGAGTTTCCTGAGAATAACACAAGTAGATAAACCAAAATCCTTAAGCAAAAAGGAATCTGAGAAGATAAACAATGAGATAGCAGAGTTTGGTTTGGTTTTTGGAAGTTCAAGATGAAGCTAAAGAGAAATTAAATCCATGTAAGCCAAAATATAACCTTGAGCCTATCCCACCTGAACAGCTCAAGAACAAAGCTGATGCATTGAACACTAATGGCAGAAGACCTGATGAGCTGTGGGAGGATGCCAGGAACATCATTCATGAGGTCACTGTGAGACCAAGTTGACTCGAGGCAACTGTTTTTCATTTATTATTCTTTTAAAATATCGGTGGAAACTCAGAGGCTTACCTCTTACATGCAGGCATCTGTGAATAAGCCAGAGCAGGGGAAACCGGCCACCCCTACTTGGTGCCCGCAGCTCTCCAAGGGAAACTCCAACCTGAGACACCTTCTTCAGGCCTTCAGATGCTACACTGCTCAGTGTAAAATCTATGCATCCAAAACAGTGACTTCCTATGTGTGCATTTCCCCCCCCAGAATGCTGAGTTGTGTACAATATGGGACTGGGGAGAAAGTAGCTCTCAGTTTGGCACATTTGGAATATGCCGTGAGTCACAGTTTTGGCAGACTCCATGAACCTAAGATCATGTATTAGTCTAGGTACTTTGGAGAAACAAATCCACAGCAACTCATGTATAAGAGAGAGTTTTATGCAAAGAAAATGTGCATCATGAAAACATCCCAACCCAATGCTGCCCAAGCCCACAAGTCCAACATTAACCCATACCCAACACCAGTCCACAAAGTCCTTCACCTCACAAAACAGAGGCAATAATGCCGACTGCAGGAGGAAAGCTGAGTCAGTGAATGTGTAAGCATCTCAGCACTGGCAGGGGTCTCCACACGGCTGCTCCAGCACCCAGGGCTGCATCAGGATAGATCCATGCGGCTTCTCCTTGGGGATGTCTTGTAGGAAATCCATCTTGCAAGCTGAAGCAGGGAACTGCTAAGGCAGCTGCACCCGATGCAACCATCACAAAACAAGAGACCCGAGAACTAGAAAGGCGAGGCTTCACCACCCATTTATCCCTCCGCCTTTCAACCAGCACCACATGTGATTATCGGCCAGGCTGGCACAATTAACTAACTCAGATCAGAACCACCACATGGTGCCCATCTACCACTACCAATTGCTTGGAAAATAATCCCATTAGAAGGTCCTGGATAGAGTGGAAGAAAATTGTGTAACAAAATTTAAAATATTAAGCGACAAGGCTTCCTGCTCAGATAAGATGAAAGCCCCCAAAATATGGTCCTTAATCACCCACACAGGTCTGCAACTGAACTCACCCCTATGACTCAGTTTTCAGTGAAAGAATACACAGCTCTAAAAGGTGAGCAGTAACACTAATGAGTAGGCGCACCCTAGAATAATGAGCCTGGTGAGATCAAGGGCAGCATTATCCCAGGATAGAGTTCAGATGGGTTAGGAACAAGGAGGAATGGAAAAGCAGCACAAGACAGTAGTGGTATTACATTGAGAGGATTGCAATGAATGAGATAAAATTAAATTTATATGAGTTGTTGAACATAACACCAATGACCTTCTTGGTAAACTTTTACCCAAATCACAATAAAAAGAAAAAAAGTTAAATGAAAAGGAAGCCACGTAAAAGAAGATGTAAGTTTCTGTACAGTAGAGTCCTGCATAGCCTTTATTATTTCAATTTGCAATATGGGAGGTACTGTGTGTCATATTCCAACAACAACTGGGCAACCCTTGTGGAGAGTAAGAGGGCAGGGCAGAAGATCAGGATCACTGGCTTGCACATCCATCTTTTAAATAGTATTTCACAAGCACTGGGTCTACAAATGACATCTTGCTGCAACCTGAGCAGTCAGTGATGGAACCCTTGGCCACGGCCTGGGAAGCTTGCTCAGCAGGATCTTTAATTTGTGCTTCATGCTGTGTCCACCCATTTATTTTTCTGAACTATATCCATCATGCAAAGGAGTACTATATCCATCCAGGCAGGGAGTACTATATCCAGCATGCAAAGAAACTGAGCACACTGAAACAGCACTCCTCTTTGGCAGGCCATGTCAGATGTTTTCTCATGGGAAAATGTACAGCTGTCTTGCTTGGTGTGAAAATTGAGGTCAAGATTGTATAAGTCAAGATCAAAGTGAGGTGAGATCTGTCGCCAGGCAGCATTGCTGGCAGGGCGCATGCTCATCTCCATGGCAGCTGCTGATGAGCTTAAACACATTAATGCCCCTGTCCAAACTGTTAGTAATGGAAGACTTTGATTAGCCACGTCAGCAATTTGATACATAATTGAACAACCAATTTATTGTGTAGTTACATAAGTAATCTTTTAACCAGAGATCAGTAACCCACATTCAATACTATTAATACACCAGAGTAAGTCTAAATTCAGATGCCAAGAAGACCATAGAATTAAACAGACCTTGACAAAATGACCAACCGCACTGTTTTCAGAGCCTTCAAAAGATATGTATGTCCTAAATTTAAGATTAAGGAATAAATAAGTATTGATTATTAGGTTATAAAAATACAAAAAGCATATCTCATGCTAAAAATGAGTCAGAAGAGAAAAAACAGGGCAGAGATGAGTCATTTTTTAAGTCTAATAAAAGCTCAAGGCACTTACGATATCACCAGAATTCATCCCAAGTTTCCTGAATCCAAGACTTCATTTACTCCATCAAACTGCCTCACCATCACTAAAACGTAGATGCCATGGGATTGGAGAACGGCATTCAAACCTCCACACTCGCCACTCTGATCCACTGTTTCCATCTAGAATTTAACGAACTCTTTTTGTTGTTGTTGTTAGGGGCGGGGGTGGGTGGGTGTTGTTGTTGGTTTCAATCCACAAAGAGTGTCAATGGTCTTGTCCTTATCAAAGAGAAAGCTTTAGCTACAAAGCTAGCCCTGCCGTCATTGTGTCTTGCACAGTGAAGACCAGGAGTAGGTGCTTAATAAACACAGTAGGAGTATAAAAATAACACAGCCTTATCTCAGATAAGTATCAAGAAAGGGATTTCGTTAGAAACAGTTACCATTTCTCTCCCAATCAGTTGTTATCCTTTTAACTATAACAAAACCCATACAAGAGAACATGAACAGTGCCCGGTAGAGTGCCCCCAGACTCCTATCCACAAAAGCTGTCTAGCGGGTACCTATATCCATGGGTAGGATAAATGGCTGAATAGAGAAACGTTCATATGTTGCTTTTAAATACTCCCATTTTAAAACACCATTCTTTGCCATTGTGATTTCCATGAACCATTTTCTACAAACATATGGAGGTGGATGTTTTGTTGTTGTTGAGAACATACACATCCACATATACACCAATTCAACTTTTCTATATGTACAATTCAATGACACTGATTACATTCTTCAAGTTAGGCAACCATTCCCACCCTCTCTTGATGAGTTGTTCCTTAACATTAATATATACTCACTACCCTCTAAGATTCCTGTCTAATCTTTCTAGTTGCCTTGTAACTTCAATCATATATATTTCTTAAAAGCATATAATGTTCATGTAAAAACATTTTAATAGGTAAACTATTCTATTCTTCAATTTTTTTTGAATATTTCATGGGATGTAATTGGTTTCAGTTTAAAAAATTAACCCAGGGCAATAGTTTAAAGAGTTTTTCAAGTCCTCTTGGCTCCAAAAAGTCTAGAATCCATGAAATTTAGAAATTCTGCTCTGTGCTTCCCCCTGCTCACCTTTGAGCAAGACTCTTCTTCTTTAGCATTTTTAATTAAAATATTTAATAATGGTAGCTGGACACCAGATCTTCTGCTCCAGGAAAATATTTGTCTCCAGAGAACAGTTGTCTTTGCCTAGGATGGCTGCTTGTAAGTGTTTAAGGTCCAGACACTAGGCAACAAACTAGAATGCAGAAAACAAGCTCTAAACATGTTATTGGGTCAATTAACTGGGATTTACCATAAAACTATGACCCCAAAGCAAGGAGCCAAATCCCATGAAGTTTTTGGTCATACATAAGTAGTCTTTGTAGGTCCCTTTGCAGGGAGAGTAGAATTGTTGTGAATATAGCTATATTCATAATATATATAACATATATATTTAGAATATAACATACCTTTTGCCAGTTCAGCTTTTTATAGGGACACCACTTACTGCAAGCATTACCATACTTGGCTGTGTAACCCTTGTCCTAATTGGGGTAGATTTCCGTCATGTGTGCTGAATCGGTATATATAGAGAAAAAAATGCCAGCTCTCTGAATCATAAATATCTTCAATGAGGAAGAAGTTATTATGATGATGCTTGAAATAAATAATTGTGGTGTATCCATGAACAAAGTAACTAATTACTAAAAATAATTGCTTCCTAAACCTAATTTTTGGATGTTGTCTTTCTAACTAAAGAATATATGGTTGAGTGATTTGAATGAGATAAATGGTGATTTTTCTGAGCTCACTATTTAAGCAATTCCACAACTGCCAAAGCAAAATAAACTCATTTCCTGCTGAAAATGTTGCTATTTTATAGACTCTGCCCTTGATTTCCAGATCTTCTCAAGATGCCTTGAAATTGTGTGTTGTTTTTCCCCTAAAGGTATAAACTCTACTAGGAAGTATGCTAGGCTACAAAATGTGTTCTTAAGCAGCTTGAATACAAATGTGACTTTAGGAAGTTTAGCTGGTGGACAGTATATACGCTCATTTAAAATCACTGGCAATATAAAAAATGGGTCTGCTTACTAAATTACTTACACCCATTAATATTTTCACTCCCAATGTGTTGTATTTTCTTCTCTGTGCATATTGTTAGAAAATCTCTTCTGATATTCTAGATTTTATTTTTTAAATAGATTCAATATAGTCCAGCATATTTTAAAGCATACATCTTGTATTACAGTTTTGTATATTAAAAAACAAAGGTAAACACTCAAGTAACTTTATCTACCTGCAGTTGAACTCTTTTGCATTTTCTTTCTTTCTTTTGATGGCGTTTGGAGGCTGTCCTTCAAAGACACATGTGATAAACTTGGATGAACCAGAGAAGGTCTTATCATACAATAAGGTTCTGATCTATTCCAGCTAGCCAGCCATTGGTACTCATTGCGGTAGTCTCTCATTCAGGAAATTTCTAATCTATTTACATATTTCATATCCTTTTTGAAGTAAAATGATAGGAAGAAGGCCTACCTGGTAATTTGTGTTCTTGTACTGAAGTCAAGAGTTTTCATTGAGCGCAGAACTTCAATGCACCCCAAGTACTGCAAGGGAAACATTACATTATGAGCCCAGAAATAGAGATGAAAAGACAGTTTGTAATGAAAACAAAGATATTTATAGAAGTAATTCATATTGCTGAAATTATATTTTCACTCCATATTGTATTATGAGGCTCTATTCTGTTTTGATAAGTGTAGCAATTCACACCCTTAAAAAAACTTTAGTAAGTATAATGGCACTATAATGGACTTTCTAAAAGCCATTTGTATTTTCATTATATTTAGAAGAATATTCTTAGTATCGACTACAGTAAAACACATAAATTTTAAGTATATAATGAAATAATTACTTACACATGTAGTGACAGCATTATAACTACTCCCGGGCCCCTATATCATATACTTATCCTTTCACAATACTTAAAGATATTTATAAGCTTTAAACCAAAAATGAAAACACTATAAGAACCAAAATTTCACAAACACTAAAGTTTTTTTATATAATAAATATACATGCATTTCTATGAATAAACTATATATATATGTCACCCCCAAAGAGTTTTATGTTTGTTTTCTAGAAAGCTCACTTCCACATTATTTAACCTAAGTTCCAGATTATTTAACCTAATTTTCGAGAAATTCACATTTATAATTATATATTTGGAGATAAATTTTTTCAGGTACACATGTGAAAATGTGTATTTCTTATAAATTTGTGTATAGACAAAATTGTGCGATAGGTAAAGAATTAGAATGGTACAAATACAATATTTGCATTCCAAACATCCTCAGGGACACTAAATATATAGTTAGATATTTTTTACACCGATGTCTTTAAATGTAGACTTCCGTTGTTCTGACCTCACCCATTTAACCTAAGGAAACACGTTTCTTCTCTTTGGCTTGGCAGGTGCAGAAGGTTACAAGCTGTTGCAGGGAATCTTTCTTCTATGCTCAGCAGATGCAGGATGTGATAATCTGTGTCCCCAGAGTCCGTGTTATCAATAAATCTTGTTCAAAATAGATCCTCAAGGAATGAACATCTTGGGAAACCATTTTAATCACTGGTTACCTGAAACCCCAGTCCTGTCATTGTCCTGTGACCATCTGCATGAACTGAAAAGCGAGCTCACATGCTTGCAATGATGTATTGTTAACAATCATGCTACATGTTCTCTAACCACCCGCTCTCACTGAGTCCCTACTCTTAGAGATCCTGCCTTCAAATTCTCTTCCTACTTTTCAGTACATCATGACTTTTAAGCTTCGCCTTGCTCTGGGCTATGCAAGTGTGCTAGTAACCTCTTTCTTGTTCAGTAGAGTGGTCACTTTCCTTTTATGGATTTGCATATTTTCCATGTTGAAACTGTCTCTGACTTTTAAATAAATCTTTTAATTTTACTTTTACAGAATGTTAATCTTTACTCCAGATCATCATGTAACTTTGAACAAAACTTTAAACTGGCCTGAGCCTGTTTCTACACCCATGAAATATGAATTGCTTGAAAACAAATGAGAATGAAAATATAACCTATTAAAACCTTTGGGACACAGAAAATCAACAACAAGGCAGCAACTTATAGCAATATAAACACACACACCAAAAAATAATATCCAAGCCTTAATTCATCATTTTCGCCAATTAAAATAAGGACAACAATTAAGATAAGGACAACAAAATAAACATAGTCACAAGAAGAAAAGAAAGCACAAAGATTAGAGCAGAAATAAATGAATCAGAAAATGGAAAGGCAATAGAAAAAAATCAACAAGAGAAGCTGGCTCTTTGAAAGGATTACCAAAATTGGCAAAGCAATGGCAAACTTAAGAAAGGAAAAGAAGATGCAAAGGATAAGAATAATAAATAAGCTGGGTGACATCAAAACAGATCCAAATAAAATAAGAAAGATAATTCTACAAGACTATGGAAGAACATACTTCGACTAATATGAAAACCTAGAAGAAATGGAGAACTTTCTAAAACCACACTGTGGCTGTTGTTGCTAAGCGCCGTTGAATCCGTTCCAATCATTACCACCCTGTGCACCGCCGGACGAAGCACGGCCTGATCCTGTGCCATCCTCACAAGGGTTGATTTGCCTGACCAACTGGTGCAGTGCCTTTGTCAATCTTCCCTCCTTGAGGGCCTTCCTCTCTTTCATTGCTCCTCCACTTTACCAAGCACGATGCCTTGCTCCAGGGACTGGTCTCTCACGACAACATGTCCAAAGGATGTTAGACAGAGTCTTGCATTGCTTGCCTCTAAAGAGCACTCTGGCCAAACTTCTCCCAAGACAGATCCCTTTGTTCTTGTAGCAGTTCATGGAACGTTTACTATTCATCACCAGTCCCACAATGCAAATGCATCCATTCTTCTTCAGTCTCCCTTATCAATGTCCACCTTTCACATGCATATGAGGCAATGGAAAATACCATTCCCCTGGCTTTCCTCAGGCAGGCACACCTTAGTCCTCACAGGAACATTCTAGCTTTTCAATATTCTTGTGCAGCAGAAGTCTTGTACCTAATGCAACATGTCTTTTGATCTCTTGACTGCTGCTTCCATGAACATTGATTGTGATCCAAGCAAGACAAAAATCCTTGACAACTTCAACCCTTTCTCCATTTATCATGACGTTATCTATTGGTCCAAATGGGAGGATTTGGGTCTTCTTTGCATTGAATCATAATCCATACTGAATGTTGCAATCCTTGATCTTCATCGAAGAGTACGTTAGGTCGTCCTCAATTTCAGCAACTTAGGTTGTGTCATCTGCATATCACAGGTTGTTGATAAGCCTTCCTCCATTCATGATGCCAAATACTCCTTTATATAAGCCAGAGTCTCTGATTATTTTCTCAGCATACAGACTAAATAAGTAAGGTGAGAGGAAATGACCTCGATGCATACCTTTCCTGATTTTAAACCCTGCAGTGTGCCCGTGTTCTCTTTGCACACTGCCTCTTGACTCATGTACAAGTTCCACATGAGCACAATGAAGTGTTCTGGAATTCTTATTCGTCTCAAGCCTATGCATAGTTTGTTAGGATCCATACAGTCCTTGGCATTGTCAATAAAACATAAGTAAATATCTGTCTGGTAATCTCTGCTTTCAGCCAAGATCTATCTGTCATCAGCAATGATATCTCTTCTTCCACTGCAAAAAGAGAAGTAAAACTTTCTATTTGCAGATCATAAGATTTTATATATAGAAACATCCAAAGATTAGACAAGAAAAATTCTGGAAATAATCACAATAGTTGACAATGTGGCAGAATACAAGATCAATGTACAAAAATTAACTGGATAAAAAAAATAACTGAATTCCTGTAAACAAAGTGAGAGAGAGCTCTGAAAATGGTATCTATGAAACAATATCATTTGCAATAGCCACTGGTGTAATGGTTACCCACTGCAATCAGAAAGGTTCACAGTTCAAAACCACCAACTGCTCCTTGGACAAAGACAAAGACAGGGCTTTCTATTCGAGTAAACACTTAGAATCTTGGAAACTCACAAGGGGCAGTCCTACCCTGTCCTATTGAGTTGGTATCGATTTGATGGAAGTGAGAGAGAATAAAAGAGTGAGCAAAAAAACTCAACTAGAGAAATCCAAAACTTGTAAAAAAGAAACTACAAAGCACTATCACAAGAAACCCAAAGTTGTTAGGTGCCATGGAGTTGGTTCTGACCTATAGCTACCCTATGAAGAACAGAAGGAAACACTGCCCGCTCCGCACCACCCTCACAAGTGGTCCTATGCAGGGGATACCAATCACAGATTAACTCAAAACACCCCCTCCCCCAGGGGGACAAAAAACAGAAACGTAGGCACAGAGAAAAAGTGGTCGGTGTAAATTTATCAAGGGGCCACAAGGGTGGAAGGGCAGAGAGGGGGGTGCAAGAAGAGCTCAAATACCAAGGGCTCAAATAGAAAATAAATGTTTAGAAAATGATGATGGCAACATAGATGCAAATATGCTTGATATAGTTGATGTATGGGTTGTTATAAGAACTGTAAGAAACCCCAATAAAATGATTTTTTAAATTGTTCCTGTGCTACGCAAGAAACCAAAAGAGATCTACATAATGAAAGAATGTTCTATGCTCATGGATAGCAAGGCTTAACATTGTGAAAGTGTCTATACTACCCAAAGCAATCTATGAATACAGCACAATTTCAATTCAGTTCTCAGCATCATTGTTTAAAGACCGGAAAAATCTTATTATTAATTTTATATGGAGAGAAAAAATACCCAGGATGAGCCAAGCACTAAATAAAACTAAAGCCTTTTACTTCCAAACCTCAAAAACTGTACACAAAAATGATTAAAAACTATACACCATCACAGTAGTTAAAACAGCCTGGTGCTGGTACACCAGAGTAGACCAAAGGAACAGAATAGACATTTCAGAAATAAGCCCATCCACTCACAGATCTTCTACAAAACACTGACATACACTAAATCGGGAAGAGAGAGTCTCCACAATAAATAGTGTTGTCAAATTGGATTTCCAGCAGCCAATGCACAGAGAGGACCATAG
>NW_022103896.1:90583538-90594316 GCF_000313985.2 Echinops telfairi | reverse complement strand
ATTATTGCAATCACAGTTATGTGATTGCCACCACTACTGTCCATGAATTATGTGACAATCATACAACCAAATTGACAATTAGGGGAATTATATATCCATCACTACAGAAATATATGAATTTCATCATAATCATCATTGCATAGTTACGTAACTATCATGAACAAAATTTCAGAGCTATGTCAATAAAATCAGGGTCAATTCAACAGAGATATGGGGATATCCCAGATCAAATATCAAAGAAATAAATAACTACCACAACTAGAGGTATCACTATTAATATCGCAGGGTTATGTGACTACCACATCAGCATTGTAGTTATGTGAATACCACTACTACCAACATTGCAGGATATGTGAATACCATGCCCACTGTTGTAGATATATATTAATACTTCAGCCAATATTAGTTACTTGAATGAAAACACCATCACAGTTGTCAATTTTTAAAATATCACAACCCCATCACAGTCATTTTAGCACTGTCACAACAGTTGCCGTGTATGTGTCACCAATAACATCACAATTATATGACTAGCACAACAACCACTGCATAGTTATGCCAGTGTAATCATGACCACATTTGCAGAACTATATGGATAATAACTTAACTTTTATAGTTTTATTGACATACAGTTCATGTACCATACAATTTAATGCTTTGAGTATATTGCACAGAGTTGTGCAATCATCACCACAGTCAATTTCAGAACATTTTGTTCACTTTTGTTCTCGTTGTTATTCTCTCCATTTTCCCATAATCTCCCCAATCACAACCCTAAGAAACAATTATTCTAGTCATGTCTCCATAGATTTCCTAAGGAAAACCATACAAAAACAACAATAACAAAATAAAACACAGAAAAACCTCAATTTAAAAGAAAGCAGAAAATAATAAAAATTAGAGCAAAGTAAAACTGAGTCAAAATGGAAAACAAATTATAATAGGTTAAAATTTAACCTAACTGTTTAGTCTGGGTACTGTAGAGAAACAAATCCACAGAAACTCATGTATAAGAGAGAGTTTTATATAAAGGTTAAGTGCACATCAAGAAAACATCCCAACCCAGTGCTGCCCAAACCCACAAGTCCAACATTAACCCATATGTCAGACACCAATCCACAATGTCCTCCTTCATCTCACAGAACACACACTGTGGTGTCGACTATAGGAGGAAAGCCAAATCAGTGAACACGTAAGCATCTCAGCGCTGGCAGGGGTCTCCACACAGCTGCTCCAGCACCCAGGGTTGCATCAGGGTAGGTCCATGTGGCTTCTCCTAGGGATGTCTTGCAGGAAGTAAGCCTTGCCAGCTGAAGCAGGGAACTGGCTAAGGCAGTTGCACCCTGGTCCGACCATCATAAAGCAAGAAACCCAAGAACTAGGAAGGCAAGGCTCACCAAGCCTTTTATACCTTCGCTCTTCAATTAACCCCACATGTGTTTATTGGCCAGGTTGGCACAATAAACTAACTACCTCACTAACTTTGTCTACTTTCATTCACTTTCTGATGTACTCTGAGGGCAAGCCTATTCACATCCCTGGTCAGTGGTTCAAGGGAATTCATTGGAGATATAATCCCTTTGGGGACTCTGTAAATGGATTTTGAGTTTTCTCTGCCATCTATAGCCTGCTGCAAACTGGGTGATCAGAATTTAAGCTCTAATACAACTCTCTCCTCTGATCTTGGATTTTATCATTCACCATCATTGAATCATACAGGCTTATGTGTGCTTATGTGTAAACATGACAGGAACCTCACTTCGATGGATGCTTGTTTTGAGATAAGCTTTTAAGTACCACTTCCAATTTTGAGGAGTTATGTAAAACTGCTACTATTCACTGAGTTATATAGTAACTAACAGCATGAATACCACAGTTGGTGGTATGCCCTCCACTGTCACAGAATTATGTAAATATTATTGCAGAGTTTTGTGAGTACATAAAATAATGTCAGTGCCGTATGGAAATATTTCCAAGAACATCAAAGAGTTTTGTGAATACTAACAACACTCAAGTCACAGAGTATAGGAATACTGTGGTCAACTTTATATAATTTTCGTCACTATGGCCACAATGATTGTAGTAAAGTTGTATGACTATCACCAAAATATGTTGATTGGAGAATTATGTACATAACGTGAGCAAGGACAGTAATTTAAGTGATATCAGAACCATCACCAAGGCAGAGTTACGTGAAGATCTCCACTTCCCCAGTAAATCGACTTTAAGGGTAACAGACAATGCACTAGGGAAAAACCACCTTGTAAGGGAAATACATAGTCTGAATAAAAGGGGTAAATATTTAAGGAGAAGTAGAGAAAAAAAGAGAGACAGAAACTGGAAACATTGAAAAAAATATGTGCCAAGACTCGAAGTTTTATAGCAGAGAAACCCAAATGTAAGCACCTCATGTTATTTGAAGGAGATCACTGAGAGGTGGACTCCTCTTCTTCCTTGTGGGAGACGCTGGTTGGATTTCCAGTCACTACACCTCCTGTGCAACCGCCTTTAAACTGTCACTTCAGTCTGTCCCTGAAGGTTAGCAAGTCACTACAATGCTGACCAGGTTTCAGGAGAGCTTCCAGCCTCAAAAAGACTAGAAAGAAAGGCCTGGTGATCTACTTCTAAAAATCAATCAATAAAAAGAATTTGATCTCAAATGATCATTGGGATGGCAGGGGACTGGGCGTTGTTCTGCTGAATGTGGGTCACCAGGAGTCTGTGGGGCCAATGGGACAGCAACTAACAGCAAAGGCAGGTCATTTATGCAGTACAGATGATTCACATGTGAACGACTATTTAAGTTGCTCAAGTCTTTCCAATGACTTCTGTGTACTGGTATAATGAAAATGGAAACAAGGGTTTCAGTATAAGGACTTCGTGAGGGTTGGGAGCAGGGGTTAGGTTATGGTGGGTGTCTGAGGAAATGTGGTAGTGCTGTTTTAAAAGGAATCATTATTATTGACTCGGAGGAAAATGAAAGCAAGTGCAAAAAAACTCCTTTCCAGTCTGGACTGAATCTCCCACTCCTACCCCAATTTTCAGCCAAGCGATGGTCAGGCCTAAAGGTGGACAATAACACAAGGGAAGTACGTACTCATTAGAGCAATCAGTCAAACAAGATCAAATCAGCATTTGGCCAGGAATTAAAGCTCAGAATGCAGAAAGAAATTGAAGGATAAATGGAAAGGGTCAACACAAGAAGGGAGTAGAAAGGGGATTGCAATCATTATAGGGATTGCAATCAATGTCACAAAACAGAATGTCTATGAATTGTTGAGTCATCTTAAGAAAACACTAAGTACAATAGAGAGAAGTATGTAAGCTACAAAAGGCACTATATGAATCAATAAAACTTATGGCATGTTTTATGTCTTAATAATTCTTGATGCATACCTTTAGAAGTGTATTTTGGGGGGTGGGGAGAGACCTTAATTCTTTTTCAATATTAAATTTTTTGAAGGACATTTACACACAATAAATGTATTCTTTTTATGTGTGCAGCTTGATGAGTTCTGACAACCATCTACTATCCTATAATCATCACCACAATCATGATGTGGAACATTTCCATGATCCCCTTGCAGTTAATTCACTCCTTCTAATCCTCTGCTTTACGCCCATAAAAAAAGTTGCTGTCTCGGAAACTCACAGAGGGCAGTTCTACCCTGACATACAGGGTCGCTGAGTCGGAATCAACTTGATGGCAAGGAGTTTGAGGGATTTTGAGTTTGAATCCTCTGCTAAGCAGCCCTGGTGAGGCTGGGTAAGTGGACTGATAACCACAAGATGAGTCCTTCCACTCCCCCTAGCTAATCTGAGGAAGAAAGACAACGAGCTGCTTCCAGAAACCTTTACAGCCTAAGAAAGCCCTTACAGGGCCGCTGGGAGCTGGGACAGAGTCGATGGTGGAAAGTTTGCTTTTGGAACCCTCTGCTGGGAGAAAAGTGTAACCTTCTGCTTTTTAAAGAGTTCAGTCTTGGAAAACAGGGGGTGGGGGTGGGGAAGAATTCTACTCTGGACTGCAGGGTAGCTATGAGTTGGGATGAACTGGACCATAAAGAAACCTTCTGCTCCTGGCAAGTGCAGATGTGTTTACTGTTCCTTATTGCGGCCTCTTCAAGAACGGCACCTAAGTGGAATCGCCCGGTACGTCCTTCGCTTTCTGTGATAGTTTCACTTAGCGTAGTGCTTTTGAGAATCGTTCATACTGTTCCCTGTATCAGCAGTTCATTCTTTTTTTTTTTTCGTAACGTGCAATGGTATGGTCGCACAGCATTTTGCTTGTAGTATATTCCCCTGTTGATGAAAATTTGAGTTGCTTTCAGTTTCTGACTGTTAGGAATAAGGCTGCTAGGAAGACTTGCATGCAGGTTTCTATGAAAACAGGCTTTTTTTTTTTTTGCTCTTAGTTCATTTCTTAAGGAGTGGAATTAACGGTCATTTGCATTTTCAGTAGCAATGTACGAGATTTCCAGTTGTTCCTCATTCTTGCTAGTGCGTGTTATTTAGTTGGTTTGTGGCACTGAATACCTTCTTACCCGTGTTATTATTTTTTTAGCCTCTGCGAAAGGTTTTCTTTCATTGCTTGTTGCTGGTAGGTGCTGTGGAGTCAGTTCTGTACAACAGAATGCACCATTGCCTGGTCCTGAGCCATCTGTGCAATTGCTGTGTTTGCGTCCATTGTCTCAGCACTGTGTCAATGCATTTTGTTGAAAGTCCTCCTCCTACATTCATTGTGGGTCCTGGTTCTCCTTCCCCACTGCCACTGAGCTGATTCTGACTCACAACCTTTTACAGGGGGCTAGAGGCTGTAAGTCTTTACAGAGCAGAAAGCCTCATCTTTCTCCCTTAGATTGGTTGGTGGGGCAGAACTGCTAGGAGCCCAGTGCTTACCCAATAGCACCCCCAGAGCTTCTTGGTAAAGTTTCTTAATAAACAAGCTCTTTTCTTCACCCAACTTGACCTTTAGGCTTAGCCACAGAAAGGAAGAAATGGCATGTTGTTATACTTAGGTCATATTGCCATTATTTGGATTGTACAACCTCAAAATGACTCTTTATAGGAATATTCCCTTTTTATAGGAATATTCATATACTTGTCTATGTTTTAGATTGTAACACTTTAAAAAAATCATTTTATTGGGGGCTCTTACAGCTCTTATCATAATCCATCCATCCATCCACTAGGTCAAAAACATTTGTACAAATGCTGCCATCATCATTTTCAAAACATTTTCTTTCTACTTGAGCCCTTGGTATCAGTTCATTTCCCCCCTCCCTCATGAACCCTTGATAATTTATAAATTGTTATTATTTAAAACAATAATCAGGAACTAACATTTTTGAAAATTTCAGAATGGGTGGTAGGAGAAATATGAAGGTGGGATTGCAAAGGAAAAGGAGAAACATACTCATGGTAAATACAAGTTCTGTAAGTTTATATCAGCAATCATGAAAATGGCATAAAACCAGGCAATATTTCATTTTGTTGTACCTTAGGATGCCATGGGTGAGGACCTACGTGACAGCCAACAAAAACCTATTGCTTCAAAGCCCATATTTTTATGTATTTGTGCAAATAGGGGGAAAAAAAGGACTTCCAACGCCTTTGCTGGTTATATGCCCTACAGAAGTAAGAGCTCTAGCACGAACACATACGCAAGTTCATCACAACACTGCTCATAATGGCAAGAAGATGGAAACAGCTTCAATGCCCATCGTCATCAGAATAGATTAATAAACTCTGGTACATGCACACAATGGAATACTATTCGTGGTTAAAGAATCAATAAGTTAAATAAATAAATAGTCTGCACGATTAAAGAATAAAGACAGACTAAGGTACATACACACGAAGGAATCCTATGCATGGTTCAAAAACGGGGATGAAACTGTGCAGCATCTCATGGGATGGCTGGTCCCAGAGAATATGATGCTGAGTGATATTATCAATCACAAAAGACAAACAGTGCATGAGATCACTGTTATAAATGAAAAATAAAGACACATGTTTTCAGAATAATAGAAACAGGCCTTGATGGTGGGAGGTAGGGGGCAAGGGCGAGAAAGGAGTGCAATCGGCCGGAGTAAACCTGGATGAAGAGGAAGCTAGTACCCCAGGAGAAGGATATGAGAAATAAAGGAGAGGCTGTTGGGGATTTCGATAAGATGCTTGAATTGTTGGATACAAAATTGATGTCCTGAAATGTAATCCTCCACTAAATTCACAGTAAGGTGTTTTCTTTAAAGAAATTGATGGGATAAAGTTGGCAGACAAACTTTGTGACTATCCAAGTTCATAATATTCAAGCAAACGAATCTCCAGCAAGTTTCTAAAGGTTTTCTATGGAAATTGAAGGAGTATGTGAAGCAGCACTGTTATTAAAAATACTAACTGAATGGCACACAATAAAGTTAGGATTCTGAATGAGAAACGAGCGGAAACACAGAGGTAGGATACCGATACTGTAAGGCAATGAGAATGGCACGGATACAATACACTGAGGAATTCAAAGAAATACCGGGGGTGTAGAGGCCTGGAGCGATCACAGGAAGGCTGTCATAAAGATCCGGAAAGAACCTTCACATTCGTCAGAAGAAAGAGAAACATGAATGGAAAATACCGTTCCTGCAAAGCATAACAAGAGAATAAGAGCCGCTGGAACTAAGACAAAGGCCTGCTTTTGTGAAAAGAAGGCTTGACAAGTTCTTCTGCCACTGCAGCAGAGCCAACTAGAAGCGGAACAAAAAGGACCGGCAGCCAGAGTTGGAGATCAGTCCTGCCTACGGCAGCCTCTTTGATGCAAATCGTTAAGCACTGGTCTAGCAACTATAAGGTTGATCACCAGGGTCCACCCAGAGGTGCCCGAGAAGAAAAGTCTGGTAATGAGCTTGTAAAAGTTCACGATCATAAAACCCTATGAAGCACAATTCTGCTCTGACACACACGAGGTCACCAAGAATTTAAAAAGACTCTTCAGCACCTGGTTTGGTTTTGATTCAGACTTTGGGCTCTCACTTCCCACTGACACAAGTGGCTTGGTGACGTCAGCACATGGGTCCTCCATCCTAGAGTCAGGGGAGACGGAAGGAACTGGTTTCCGTGTTGCAGTTACAGAGGTTCTGTGTGTTCTGGGCATTGCACACAGAGTGATCAGGGTCCAAAAACAATAGAAAGATGCTGGTTTCTGTGACTTTCAGGGAGGCAGCGGTCCAAATGTGACTTTCAATTCTCCCTTGATTCTGTGCCTTTACTTGCTGCTTGGAATGCCAGAATCTACTGCACAGAACCTTTTACAGGGTTATTGTGTCAAATGTAAAGCCAGGCTCAAAGTAGAAGTATGTCCCTCACTCTTCAGAGCAGAGGGAGGTAAACTACTATGTCCTTAGGTCTTCGTGGGCCCTCGGCGTGGTGATATGGATCTTCCTCTTGAGCCTTAGCGAACATTCTTTAGGACAGCCCGAGTTTTCACACATCCTTTTTAAAGGGTCTTATCAGGGGGAAAACAAAGTATAACTTGAATTCCATAATCTGGAATCATAACAAAATACATATGCAAGTGCTTAAAAATAAAAGAATTAAAATAAAAAATATTGTCTTTTATCTAGACAGATAAAAATCTTTCTCCTCATGGTTTTCTGCATAGTCAAATTGCACCATTGCTTTTCTAGGTGCATGTGTCAGTGTGTATGTAAGCATCTGTAAGAAGCAGCACACATGATTATGTGTGAGAGTGTGAGTGTGTGAAAGTGTATGTATATTGTGAAATCCTGACCCTGCCACTTTGACACAAAACCTACCTATCATATTTATCACAAAGGACAGTATTTCAGCATTGTGCCATTAAGTTTCATATTGGTTATGTTTTTTTTATTGTTTGTAAATTCTCTTTAAGGAAGCTGTAAGGAAGATTTATGATGAACTAATATTTAATTTTATCAAATATTTTCTTGAATCTACTGGTTTTGTCTCTTAATTTGGGAAATGGTGTATTGTTTTAATTGATATAATGTTAAACTATGTTTGCATTTTGGGAATAAGTTCAACTTCCTCAGTATGTGTTATTTTTGTGTGTGTTGGTTTGGTTTTACTAAAGTTCTTTTAAGAATCTTATGCCCAAAGACATTTATAAGGCCTAAATACAGGCATGTGCATATGTAAATATATATAATGAGAGGGGAATAGAACTATGTTCTCATATCTATATGTTAAGAATTAAGGTTGCAGATGGACATTGAGCTTCGACTCAAGTACTCCCTCAACACAAGAACATTTTGTTCTAATAATCCAGCATTCTGTGATGCCCACCTTACTAACACGATCGCTGAATATCAAATGGGTGCATAAGCAAATGTGGTGAGGAAAGCTGATGTACTCGGCTATCAAAAGATGTAGCATCTGAGGTCTTAAAGGCTTGAAGATAGACAAGTGGCTATGTAGCTCAGAAGCAACAAAGCCCACATGGAAGAAGCACACCAGCCTGGGTAATCATGAAGTGTTGATGGGATCAGGTATCAAACATCTAAGACCCAGAATAAAACCATACCCAATGTGAATGGGGGGTGGGGGTGGGAATGGAGTGGAGACCCAATGCCCATCTGTAGACAAATGGACATCCCCTCACAGAGGGGTCACAGGGAAGAGATGAGCCAGTCAGGGTGCAGTATAGCACCGATGAAGCACAACTTTCCTCTAGTTCTTCGGTGCTTCCTTGACCATCATGACCTCAGTTCTACCTTACAAATTGGATTAGATCAGAACATGCACACTGCTGCAGACAAGGGCCTGCAACACAGGGAATCCAGGATAGGTAAACCCCTCAGGGCCAACAAGGAGAGTAGAGATACCAGGAGGATTAGGGGAGAGTTGGGGAAGAAAAGGGGAATCGATCACAAGGATCAACCTAGAAGCCCCTCCCAGGGACAAATAACAGAAAAGTGGATGACGGGTGGCAGAGGATGATGTAACATATGAAAATAATAATCTATAATTTATCAAGGGTTTGTGAGGGAGGGTGGGCGGGGGAGGAAGAGGGAAGAAATGGGGAGCTGATATCAGGGGCTCAAGTGGGAAGAGAATGCTTTGAAAATGATGGTGGCGGCATATGTGCAAATGTGCTTGACACACTGGATGAATGTATGGATTGTGATAAGAGATGTAAGAGCCCCCAATAAAAAGGAAAGAGTCTTATGCCACTTTCATAAATAGAATTCACTGTGTAAGTTTGTTTCTGTTAATGTGCATGTGTATGGCCATGTGAGGGAAGGTGTATCTCTGTGTGTGTGTGTGTTTAACTATGTGAGTATGTAAGTGTATGAGTGCTTGTCTATATGTTCAAGAAACTGTAGGAGAATGTATGTGTGTTGATTATGGAAATAAAGTATGTACAAGATATACATACCTCAGGTAGCCCATGGGGTGTACTAAGAGGGAGAAGTAGATTTGTACTTTTATTTCACACATTTCTAACTGATTTGATTGTTTTTGGTAATAACTATATATTACCCTTATAATAAAATCTTTAAAATATTTATATAACAATTATGAAAAATAATTTATATAGATATAAGGTTCGAAATAGTTCTTTTGCTCTTCAAACTCCTTGTTTGAAATTAGAATACAAGAAATTATAATTAATCTCCATACTCCCCCAAAAGCTTCATGCACAATAACATTTAATATAACTGTTATTGAGTATAATCAATTGAAATTGAAATTTGACAAAAACTTAAAGGTTTACTTATACTAGTGTTGATGAAAATGTAAGAACACTGTACTTTTTAATCTTACTTTAGTGGAACTGTGAATGGGTATAGTAATTCCAGAGAATGACTCAAAATTTTAATATGCACACCTCTCTTTGACTTCAAAAATCTCTTAGTTTGAGAAATTACAATAGAGAGAGATACTCGAACATTTCAAGGGGGAACCCATACAAAAATGTTCAAAAAATGGTAGCTTATATTAGGAAGAAAATAAATTAGTCAATCTGAGCAGCAATTAAAAGAAAAATAGATCTATGTCTGGAAAGATCTTCAAAGCACATAATTAATCATGAGAATAACAATAAAGCCAAATACAGAAAATGTACACAGTACATTAACATTCGTGCTAAAAATAAAAAGTTACATATTTCTAGAGACACATTATCTATCTACATGTGTGTGCACTAAAGAAAGATTTGCAAGAACAAGCACTAAATTGATAAGAGAAAATTGGAAAGGATATTGAACTTGATGATGGTGAAGTGGGACTATTTTTTTAAAATTCTATATACATTCTTGTACTTTTAACTGTTTCAACAGGAATGTACCCATGCACCACTTGTGCAATGATAAATAATTACATTGCTGAAGGGAAAATTTAAGAAACCAGTGCTTTAGAGCCATGGTTCTCAAATTTGAGCAGGCATCAAAATCACTCGATGACTTGTTTTTGACTGAGTCAGGGATGACCTCTGAGAATATACATTTCTAACAAGTTCTTGAGTGATGCTGATGACTTAGCCAGAGGTCATACTTTGACTATAGATAAATGGACTACTGAGCTTAATATGCCACTGGAAGAGAGCAGATTTAGAACCCTGATTATACCACATCAGACTCTAACTTTGACCTGCATCTTGTGCCTACAAACTAAGCATGTTTTTGAGAGTATGGTTAAGGAGAATTTATTTTTTGTCCATTATCTGTAGACAACTGGACATACCTTGCAGAGGGGTAGTGGGGAGGAGATGAGTCACTTAGGGTTCAGTATAGCAATAATGAAACCCACGA
>NW_022103896.1:90579124-90581426 GCF_000313985.2 Echinops telfairi | reverse complement strand
CATCCCTTCCCACTCAGTTCTCTAATAGTGGCAGAAGAGTTATAACGAATAAGTGGATCCACCTTAACACCAACAAAGAGAACTCTGGAAAATAAATCAGGAAAACAAAAACGGACAAAACTTAAAGACAGGTCTGAAGAAATGGCATGGGGGTCCCATTTTACACCCTCTGACCTCCCTAAGGGAAGAAGAAGCCAATTCCACAAGAGGCAAAGGGGTTTGCTCCATGAGTACTGGCTTTTTACTTTGATGCATCCAAAAGCAGAGGTCAGACATCTCTCCATTGTCCAATCTTCTTTACCCTCTTCTGACACCAACTGTCCCTCTACAGAACTCTACTTTTCTGCTGGGTTTGATGATCTGTTGCAATGACCAAATAGAATTCACAGACAATCCTCATGAAGTTTATTAACAAGGCTAATATGTTACAAGTCAGTATCAGAATTGTTAAGGATACAGTTCTTTTTTCTAGAGTGCCTTTTCCCAGCCAGGACTAGGCATGTCTCTGGTCCTCAGGCTCAATCACATGACCTCTTGGCCAAGTCTTGGGCTATATGAAAGTGTAACAAAACTCTCTTAAAGTTGATAAATGTTCAGTGGCACTCTACTCTGCAAGCCAGCCTCAGCGTTACTTGTGCCATGGCTGGGAAAACCGTACCTTTGTTTCATGCTGCCATCACCACTTCTTTGCACAGGAGCCTCAGATGCATTTTGCTATTTTTTTCTTGGTAGTCATGAGATTTTCTTTTCCCACTTCTGAGATAGTTCACGTTATACCTAGTAGAATGGCAAAACTGACCAATCCCTGAGTTAGAGTCTTCTGCACCAAATGTGTATGCTTGCAAATGACTTGGTTGTCATTACAACAATTATAGATAGACAAGCCATTACAACTCATTTCACTTTCCTGTAACTACAATAAGAAGCCAGAAAGGACCTACACAGATGAAAGAATACACCATGCCAATGGACAGGAAGAAATATTGTGAAAATATCAATCTTATCCAAAGCTATCTGAAGATATCATACAGTATCAATCAATTATATCTGAAGGGATGGAAAAACTAATCACGAATTTTATATGGAAATTAAAGAAACCTCGGATAAGCAGGGCACAGAAAAACAACAAAGAAGGAGGTCTCACACTTCCTGATCCTAAAACCTATCACGTAGCTGTAGTAGCCGTAAGACCCAAGGCACTCGTACAACCAAAGGCACAGACACCAGTAGAACAGAATTGCGAGCCAAAAGTAAATCCATCCTCCTGTGAACAAAGCAGAAGGTAGCAGAAGAGAGGAGAGCACAGCAGAATGAAGCACTGCCTGGTCCTGCAGCATCCTCACAGTTGTTCCTATGTTGGAGACCATTGTTGTAGCTAAAGTCAACCCATCTCCTTGAGGGCCTTCCTCTTCTTTGCTGCCCCTCTACTTTGCCAAGCCTGCTGTCCTTCTCCAAGGATTAGTCTCTGCTGACAACATGTCCAAAGGACGTAAGATGAAGTTGCATCATCCTTGCCACCGAGAAGCACGCTGGTGGCACTTTTTCTAAGACAGATGGTACATGGATGGGACATACATGGTACTTTCAATATTCTTCTCCAGAGCCACAACTCAAATGCGTAAATTGTTCTTTGGTCTTCCTTAATTCCCTGCCCGCTCTCACATGCCTATGAAGCAACTGAAAATATCATGGCTTGGGTCGGGCAAATTTTAGTCCACAAAGTAACATCTTTGCTTTTTAATACTTTATAGAAGCCTTTTTGGGTAAATTGCATTTACCCAATGCAATTCGTCCTTGGATCTCTTGACTGCTACCTCCATGAGCATTGACTGTGGATCCAAGCAAGACAAAATCGACAACTCTAACCTTTTCTCCGTTTATCATGATTACCATTTGTGATCATCAGTTAGGAGGATTTTGGTCTTCTTCCCATTGAGCTGTAATCCAGACTGAAGACTCTAATCCTTGATCTTCATCAGCAAGTGCTTCTAGTCCTCCTCACTCTCAGCAAGCAAGGTGGTGTCATCTGCATAACTCCTGTTGTTTTTTAAAAAAGCCTTCCTACAATCCTCATGCCATATTTTTTTTTGTATAAATCAGATTCTCTGATTATTTGCTCAGCATACAGACAAAATAAGTAAAGTGAGAATACAGCCCTGACATACACCTTTCCTGACTTTAAATCTGCAGTATGTTCACACAAGAACAAGTCTGCCTTGTTCTTGATTCATGGACACGTACCACGTGAGCACAAGGAAGTGTTCTGGAATTCTCATTCTTTTCAAGCTTCTCCATAATTTGT
>NW_022103896.1:90574748-90577649 GCF_000313985.2 Echinops telfairi | reverse complement strand
CCCTCCATTGTTTCAATTCTCCTGCTTTGCACTGTCAGTGGATTATCTACTTATGACATTTTGGTACTAGATTTCTAGATTTCTATTTGCTGTTTTCTATATGGTTTCTAATTTCTTATTTAGTTGTCAGATTGTTCCTGTAGTATTTTCTTGAATTCTGGGGTTTTTTTAAATCCCTTCCCCCCCGCCCACATAGCCCTTTCCATCTTTTTCTCCAGCTGCTGAAAATACCTAAGAATTATTTTTCTAAATTCCTTCTTTGGTATTTGCAAAGTTTTATCTTCCTCAGTAAAGCCTTTTGGTTCCTTATAATGGTCGCTTATTTCTTTGTGTGAGCTAGAATTGTCTGTTGTCTCGGAACTATCATGGTTTTTGTGTGAATCTATTTGTCCAGCTGATGGTTCTGAAGTGTGTGGTAGACTTTGTCCAGGAGGTGCAGTTGTTGGAGGTGTGAAGGTGGCTGAGTTGTATGTGGCCAGTTGTCTCCATAAGATGGAGCAATAAAGGGATGATTTTTAGGAGATAGTATAATTTTGAAAAATCCAGAGCAAACAGACAAGGCAACAAACACATGTGGAGAAAATGCAAATAAAATAAAATAATAATAAATACTGCCATCAAGTCAATTCTGACTCACAGCGACCCTCTAAGATGAGGGCAGGGCTGCCCCTGTGCGTTTCTGAAACTGGAACTCATTAGGAGAGTAGAAAGCCTCATCTTGCTTCTGCAAAGCAGCTGGTGGTTTCCAACTGCTGACCTTGTGATTAGCAGTACAACATGTTACCCACTACATCACAAGGTCTCCTCTAATAATAAATAGAAATAATTTAAAGAAAGAGAAAACAGCTGCTTACCCTTTTCAGTCACCATTATGTGCTTATCAAGACCCTACTGTGATGCAGCCGTGGGAGGTGGGAGTTGGGGGTGGTGATTTGGTGGCATCTGGACACTCGAGTGTTATGAAGAATCAGGAATGATTCCATCCCACTTGAGTCCTGTGACTCTTCTCTGGCGGTTTATTAACCCAAACAAAGTAGTCAGAAGGAAAAGCAAAATGAGGAGGGAAAGGAAAAGAGAAGAAAAGAAAAAGAAAACCCCAAACCAGCACCAGTTATCAGTATAGAGGGTTGTGGCCCTGAATCGTGGGTTTACTGCAGCCACTCGAGTGCCTCTAACGCTGCTCCGTGGGTTTGTAAAAACAGTGCTTTGCCTCATGCTTAGGTCTGGGAACACCATGCTCTGAAATGTCTGTGTCCTGCTCTCTGCTGATTTAAAAACTGCTCCATACATTGGGTTTTGGTTTGGGTTTTTACCTCCTACCCCACTACTATGCTTGCCTGCTGTTCACCCCTCAGTAATTCCTCTCGGATACAATTCTATTGGTCAAACATGGCCAGAAAAGCTACACCATCCTCACGGTCCACTTTAGAACTCTTACCATTTCCCTTTACCCATCACTGTTGGCTCCCCACTCACTACTCCCTTCCAGCGCCCCCTTAGTCAGAAGTCTATGATCAGAGTTCCTTGGGGATTCTGTGGTTTCACTGTCATCACTGGTCTGTTGCACTCCACTCTCGGTTTGCCCTCATGTGAGCGGGTCAGCCTGGTCACTTTCAGGAACTGTATCTTCAGGGCTGTCCCCTGCAACTCTGTCATATAGGGAGAGGCCATCATGTCTCCAGCTGAGACTGGTCTTGCAGTCATTTCTTGGAATGAACTGCTCTGCTCAGGAACATATTCATATTTACATATGAATCTATGAATATGTGTATATTTGTTTTTAATGTATATATATGTAAATGCAACAAGGAAGCAAATGGACATTGAGCCTCTCCTTAAATCTCACCTCAGTACAAGAATGGTTTGTTCTAACAATTGTGTGATATCCACCTCCCTGACACAGTCGCTGAAGACAAATGGGTACATAAGCAAATGTGGTGAAGAAAGCTGATGGTGTCTGGCTAACAAAAGCCATTGCGTCTAGGGTCTTAAAGGTTTATAGTGAAACAAGTGTCCATCTAGCAGGGAAGCAACAAAGCCCTCATGGAAGTACACCAGCCTGTGTGATCATGAGGTGTCAACAGGAAGAGATATCAGAAGTTCAAAACCATGCATCTAAGGGGAGTGGATGTAGTGGAGACCCAAAGACCACCAGCAAGACAACTGGACAGTCCCTCTTAGAAAGACCTCACACAATGGAGGATAAATCCACGGTGCACCATGGAACTGATTAGTCACATAACTGCCCTCTAGTTGTTTGATTTCCTCCCTTTACTATTATGGTCCTTATGTGATAGACCTTATTAATCATGTTAGAGTTGTGTATGTTCATTTGTACTTTTAAGATTGCCCGGTACACAGTAGTCACGATAGATGAGCCCTCAGAGACAGTGACAGGAGTAAGGGTTCCACAAGGGTATGGGAAGTGAAAGGAGGGAGAAGTGGAAGAAAGGGGAGTTGATAGCATTGATTATTGTATAGCCCCACCCGATGGAATTGAACAACAAAACTGTATGGAAGGGAAGGGATATATTGAAATGAGTAAGATAAGTCAATATAATTATTGTTTAAATTAAAAGAAATAAAAATAAAACAGCTATAATCTTTCCTGGTTGTACTCAGGGCATTGCAGTCCACGAATATGTGCGCAGCTCCCCTCCCACCCCACATTTAAAAACAGTCCTATGACCCAACCCAGGGATGCATATGGCAGCCAACTAAAAAGGGTGGAGGAAAGAGAGCAATAAACAAACAAAAAACACATGAGAGTGATGGGAGAACAGGGCAATAATATACCCACAGGGAGGGTACTATTCACATGTCCACAGGAAAGGGGGAGAAGGACCAGAACCCCGTCCTGGAGCATCAAGCCTTGAGGGCAACATACTGGCATAGAGCAGC
>NW_022103896.1:90570887-90571944 GCF_000313985.2 Echinops telfairi | reverse complement strand
ATTTTATGATTACCTGGGGGTTCTTGTTTTGTTTTTTTCCTTCCAGGATTCACGGTTCTGGGTTTTTCTTCTGTATCTGCTTTCTCACACTCTTGTTGAAGAAAGATTATTATGGTATGTCTCTCTAGCTCCTCATCTTTATCAGAAGTCTAACTGAACATTTGGATCAAAGTCTCCATATAAAAATTCTGATCAAGGAAGGACTTCAAACAGAATTTCAAATTCTCCTGGACTCCAAACTTACTGAAGCCATAAAGGGTGGATGAACCATAGAAGCTACTTCCCTGAGACTCTCTTTAAACCTTAAAAACCAAAGATATTCGTGAAGTCTTCTTAAAACCAAACACTAATTTAGCTTAACTGGTAAACAATGTCTACCTTGAATATTATGCTCTTTTAAGAACTATCTATATGGGATCAGATTAGCAATAGCAAATGGCAAGATAAGGTAAGGAGCTTGGGGAGCAGTGTGTCCATGTACGTGGAGAAGGAACATTCAGAGAAGCATGATAAAGGTCACGCAACTAGAATGCCATCCATGGCACTAAATGATACATGTAGAAACTGTTGGATTCACGTATGCTTTGTTGTATTCTCAGCAACAAAATAAAATTATGGATCGAACAGGAGCTCTGCCCTGCGAGAACAGGTTCTGAACAACGGGCTCTGTGAGAACTGGCTTTTTAAACACCTTAAGCCTGAAGCCAGGTCCTGGTGAATATCCTGACACAGAACTACTCGAAGATCATTCTGAAACATGCTAATCCAGGGCATCAGCCAAGATAAATTCGAAAGAAGAGATGCCTGAGACTCAAGGACAAACTAAGTAACTAATTAAAAGGCAGAGCAGTGACACCCACCCCCATCCATTTAGTAACCAGAAGCATTCCCTGTTTTCAACTGGAGTGGGGAGGGGGGAGGCATTGGTGGGCTGCGGGAGACTTCTTCCCTTTGATCCCAGAGTGAAGCATATCTCATCGATGCTTAAGGTGGCCTTCTCACCTCTTTAGACGGACTTGCTTCATTTCTTATGAAGAGTTTCTACAATTCAATAAAA
>NW_022103896.1:90568405-90569423 GCF_000313985.2 Echinops telfairi | reverse complement strand
GTGGCTTCTCTAGCCGAGGCTCTGGCAGCCATCAGTCTGCCTCCATGTGGCTTGCCAACAGGAATGTCTCCCGGGGACAGAGCCAAGAGTGAGAAGGTCTCTTGCCTCCAAGGAGGAATGCAGAAGTTCCCAGAGTGCTCAGGAGAAGGCCATGCCCACACAGAGGCCTCGTTGGCTGTGACCTGATTGACAGGCTAGACTCCACCCCTTCACTCTTAATCCTCTCAAATTGACAAATGATTATATAACTGCCAAGTGACCCTATAGGACAAGGTAGAACTGCCCTCTGTGGGTGTTCAAGACTTGAACACTTCACAGAAGTAGAAAGCTTCCTCTTTCTGCTGAAGCAGCTGGTGGTTTTGAATTGCTTATCTTGCAGTTAGCAGTCCAATATATAACCACTATGCCACAAGGCCTTCTAACTCCTCCTTGACAGGAGGGTAGAAAGACTTATCGTATATACATGTGTATAAACGGAGTTTTTTCCAGCACATTTAAATGCAGTTTTTGTGGTAAAATGAGGTGTCTCGGCCAATATTCGGGTCGGCTTATACTCAAGTATATACAGTACAAAGTATGTCCTAATGGTGCTCTCCTGTGTGTGAGGAGCAGCCTGTTCTCGCCCTCTTGAGAAAGTATTTTGCCAAATAAACTTTGCTTGAGTGTATTTCCTACGGTGGTCTGTGTCTTTGTTTTGTTTCAATGGAGTGTGACATTGCTGCTGACTTTCGATTCTTCAGAGTGACAGTAGGAGACCAGGGAACCTCCTCACTCATGGTAACAAGTCCCTACTATATGTGAAACACGAGTCTAAGTTCTAGAACAGTAGCGAATGAGATCAGTGAGATCCTTTTGCTCACTAAGGATTCATTTTGCTTGGAAAGATAGAAAATACAAGTGAGTCAATACTCAACCTCTTCATCTGCTGCTTGGACTTCAAATGCCTACTCTCTCTGCATAATCCTGACATGTCACACATTTTATTTCCACTTGCTCTGCCCTCGCCCTTGCACAACCT
>NW_022103896.1:90565313-90567308 GCF_000313985.2 Echinops telfairi | reverse complement strand
ATAGTGAATTTTAGAACAGTGAAACTGTTCTGTATGATACTGTAATGGTTCAGAGCTTCTGTTCTACTTAGTTCATTGCCTAATCCCTAAATTCTCAAAAATTTACAAGCAGCCCTCTGTGGGGTAACTCCTGCGCAGACTCTAAGATGGTAGCAATTCTGCTAGGCTGATGCAGAAACCACTGGGACTGTTCTGAAAGGATTTTGTCTTGAGGATATGCTGGGATTTAGCCCAAACGTGTCGCTAACTGAGCAGTGTTATAATGTTTATAATTTTATATTTGTAATGTTTCCTATAAATAATAGCCTTGAAATGACTTTAAAGTTACTCTGCACAGCCTGCTAGTGTTTTTCATGTGAATATCATAAACATAAGTAGTCATTGATGCAAGAAGTCAGAACAGTGGGTCGGTGCTGCTCTGCTGAGGCACAGGGGCCGCTGGGGCCGCGTCAGAGCTTGGTGTGTTGGGCTTGCATGCTTGTGACGTGTGTTCATTGAGCTGAACATTTAAGGTGGAGTGGTACACTCTATACACATCCTATTGAATAACAAAGTATAAGCGGCCATTGCTTCTAAGAGGATTCTCCAATCCTCATCCATTGTTCATAGAACTTCCAAATAGCTTAACCATTGTGGAAAACAGATTCTTCAAAAATTAAAATACAACTACCATAGGAGGGGGTACCACTCCCCAAATGTAAGTTTTTTCAAAGCTATATATTTAAAAAATTTTTAAAAACAACTTTATCACCATTACATTTAATACATTTGTCAAATCTATGATTCTATTCTTGGAAACATTTTTCAAACTCATCTGTTTGGATGGCTGACAGCACCTCCCTCAGATTTTTTTCTTCACCTTATCTATATCATCAAATCCCTGTCCTTTCATGTCTCTCTGAATTTTCAGAAACAAAAAGAAGTCTCATGGAGTGAGGTCAGGTGAGTAAGGTGTGTGGAGCAAGAGAAGCATGCTGTTTTTTGCCCAAAACTGTAGCACTGAAATGGCTGCATGACCAGGTACATTGTTGTGGTGGCAAACCCAATCCCCCATTAGGTGCTTTTTTGTTGCACACTGTTACACAATCTTTCCAGAAGTTCCAAATAGAAAGCTTGATTAACAGTCTGACCTAGTATAATGAACTCCAAATGCACTGAGTCAACATCTTCATGTGTTAGGGAAGTTGACAGACATCCAGAACAAGGTTTGTCATCAATAGGTATTACACCTTTTTTGAAACTAGAAAACCACTCGTACACTTGAGTTTTCTTCACAGTGCTGTCCTTGTAAGCTGTGTTCAACATCACAACAGTTTCTATGGCATTTGTTCCAAGCAGGAAACAAAATTTTACAGCTGCATGCTGAGTTTATTAATGGTGGAAGAATAATTTGGAAATGGTTAGTAGTTGCACAACATGATGACAATAATCAATGTATGGTAATAAATCAATGCAATCAATGCAAAAATGTTGAATCAGGAAATGCTTGGGTATATATAAATATATTATCACAATAAGAACAAAAATAATCACAGAGTCCTTGAAATTATTTTATTTTGAATGTTCATTTGTCTCCTGTGAATAACATTCATTGACTTGAGAAAAATTTGGAAAATACAGATCAGTATAAAAATGTAAATCCTTTATAATCAGTCTACCCAGAGATAAATGATTTTATGCCTAATGTTTGAAGTTCTAGAACAGCTCCGTTTCCATCCATGAGGTTACAGCATTTCAGAAAGTGAGAAGATCTTTTTGAACAGCCATGCACTTCAACACAACACCAGAATCTATATCACAGAAGACAGAGACCCATCCTACTGTTCCAGTATTGCATTTGGTGATATCTATTGCCAATGTTCATGCTTCCCTCCCAAAGGACTTTAAATCCAGTTATCGTTTTTTACCCTGTCACTTGCTTTCCATGACAGACTCATAACTTTATTGGTATAGTCCCCCAAATTATTGTAGAAGCTGGGAACCACAATAGGACCA
>NW_022103896.1:90561814-90564023 GCF_000313985.2 Echinops telfairi | reverse complement strand
TATCTTATGTCTTAATTTCCTTTTCAAGGCAAGGAATCTCTTTTACTCTTCCATCTCCCCGAGGAAATTATGTTAATACAGATGTCCTAATCAAAAGCTCTAGAGAGACTTTGTAAATGTTAGCTTGTGGCATATGTCATACAACTCATTTATGGTGAGGAAGTTGAGTCACAGAGAGGAAGTATGACTGGAATCTTATTAAAAACAAACTATTGGGCTTCAATCGATGTGAAAATTATAGTAATTCAAGATTCTACATTTGCCATTCAAAGTTAAAGGAAAAAAATATAAAGCAAAACCACCTATGTCTATTCATCTGGAACAATAGAAAAAGAAGGAGAATTTGGAATAAGAGAAAGATATAGTGTTTGGCTAATTGCCTATATGAGTAACTGCTTCCTTTGCCATGAGATCTACAGAAACTGTTCAATTTAGGTATATTTTTCTGTGTATATCTCAAGAGCATAAAAAAATAAATGTTAATATATATAGAAGAAAGCCTATTACATGATCTATAAGACAAGGAATGCCCCAAACACCCAAGCCAATGCCCCGATTTGGACTTCTGACCTCCAGAATTGTGAGAATAAAATTCTGGTCTTTAAAGCCACTTTTGTGTGGAATTTTGCTATAGTAGCAATCCGTAACTAAGATAGGGACCTTGTGCAAGTTGTCAGTCCTCTATCTGATCCAACAGAACTAACCAGCCCTGTTTGTCTTTTCTGTTTTGTGCTGCAGCTAAGAATATATTTGATTTCCTGACTTTGAGTTTTGCCTGTGCTCTTAAGCCTGGAGTATAACTTACTCTTCCTGCTCCACCTGTGCTACACCATCCCCCATGAATGGTTAATTAGGCCTCCCTTACAGCACAGGTGTCTACCACCCAAACCAAATAGAGCCACATCAGGCTCTGTTCTCCAGTGTAAGATATGACAAAATAATAATAATTTGTAAATTATCAAGGGTTCATGAGGGAGGGGGTAGTGGGCAGGGAGTGGGGGGGATGAGGAGCTGATACTAAGGGCTCAAGTAGAAAGCAAATGTTTTGAGAATGATGATGGCAACAAATATACAAATGTGCTTGACACAATGGATGAATGGATGGATTGTGATAAGAGTTGTACGAGCCCCAAATAAAATTATTTTTTTAAAAGAAAGAATAAAAAAAGGACAAATCAACCAGTCTTGGAAGAAGCGTGGCCAGAGAGCTCCTTAGAGGCAAGGATGGTGAGACATTGTCTTACATACTTTGGACATATTGATGGGAGAGCCCAGTCCCTGGAGAAGGACATCAGTTTTGTAAATTGGAGGACCAGTGAAAAAGAGGAAGGCCATAGGAGAGGGATGGACACCATGGCTGCAACAATGAGCTCAAGCACAGGAACCACTGTGAGGACGGGGCAGTGTTTTGTTCTATTGTGCATATGGTTGCTGTAGGTCAGAACTGACTTGATGGCACCGAACAACAACAGCAACATTGTCCGGTCACCATTGCCAGATTACAACAATCAGGTGGATTCAAATGATTTTAAGCTTTATTTTCACAGCATGGGAAAGGCAAATGAGAGGAATCCTTCTTCCATATGTCCATCTCCTCATTCCTTTGTTCTCACAGGATATATAGAGTAAAAGAGGTTTTTTTCAGACAGGCACAAATCTTGGAAAGACGGGCACAATTTGGGAAAACAAAGTCTCGTTTTAACAAAGATCTCGTTAGAGAGCTTCCGTTAGTAGGGGCCCTAAGTCTCCAGAAGACAGGCCTGGTATGCAGGTTCCAGGTCTAAACGAGTAGGGAGAGAAAGATTCATCAACACTCAGATAAGAATTGACTCTTAGAATTAGCTGGTGGACTGGAGAATTTGGCCTGGACACAATCACAGGATACTCTGTGAGACAAGGTAGAAGGTTTCAGCTTAGGGTCACAACTAGGGAGATGTCTAGTTATGTCTCAACACACTATGATCCTTTTAACCAAGATTCTTCTAAAGTATATTTCTATCATAAATTAATAGAGGTAGACTCATCAAGTTCCCTTATCAAGATCAACATGTTTGTATGAGTCTATTCTCTATATTGTTCTACCGATCTATGTCTGTTCTAATAATACACTGTCTTAATTGCTTTAGCTATAAAGTGGGTCTTATTAACTAGTAGAGTTATTCCCATTTTATTCTTTCTTTTCAAGATTTCCTTAGCTATTCCAGAGCCT
>NW_022103896.1:90555507-90561009 GCF_000313985.2 Echinops telfairi | reverse complement strand
TCTTCTGTAAGACATTGTGTAAAAGTGTTGCCAATTCTTTAAATGTTTGCTAAAATCCACCAGTGAAACCATCTAGGGCAGTAGATTTCTTTTTGGTGAGCTTTTTTAATTACAAATTCAATTTTTTAATGGCTATAGGGCTGTTAAAGTCTATTTCATTTGGGTTTAAGTTGAGAAGTTGGTGTTTTCAAGATATTGATGCATCTGTTTGAACTTGTCTAATTTATGAGCACAGATTGCTGGTAGCAAGATCAGTCCAGTGAGTGCTTCTCCCTCAGTCCATTCCCACCCACGTTGGGTGGAGTTACACAGTACAAGACGCGTGGACCCTCCTGACCACTATTCCCAGTCAACCTCAGGTTTTTCAGAGGAGGAGAAGGTCTGATCCTTCCTATCAAGCCTGAAGAATCAATGCCTACAGATTTATGGGTATGATTACAGTCTCTTACTGAGGGATAATTCCTGCTTCTGGCACTAATAGTTGCATCCCTGAATCTGGAACCACAGCATCCAGAAGGAAAAAAAATAAATTGCAAGTGATGTGGAGAACTATATATGGACACTAGCATCTTCCCCAACCCTCTCTTCCCCAGACCTGAGAAATGTAGGAATCTGTCCCTACTGATCCTCTCTTTGTCCCACTCATATTGAGTGTTAACACACATTCATGAAGGCACAAGATGTAGCCCTTTATGCCTCGATCTGCCCCCAACCCTTTGGGATAAAAAAGGTTCAAACTGCCCATTCCAATTCTCTAAGAATGTAATATGTTATGTCCATCTAATATGATCTTTCTTGACATGCTGCTGCACACCGTGGGCTGTAAAGTGTGCTCCCTGGTCAGAGGGGATATAACTTGGTTGCCCAAACTGCTGAATTATCTTTTGTTATAACCCCTTGATGGTGTTTTCAGTATCTGCATGTCTTACTGGATATGCAGAGCTTAGTCTAGATTAAAGGTCCATTCCTGTGGGGATCTATTTACAGCCACCTGGTGCCACTGGTATTTTCCAGCTATGTGCTAGGCCTCTCCCCACCACCCCACCCAGGGAATCTGTCCTACAGCCATCTGCAACCTCTGTTGGCAGACTGAGCCATTCTTATTGGCATTTTGTGTCTCAGAGAGTATAAGAGGTTTATGTCTAGATTCTGCCAATCGCTACATTACTGCCACAATCCCATATCACTCATCTCATGGACCCAATTGGCCACTCATGGGAGCAAACCAACATGTTCACTTGCTGGTTCCAGTCACCTTCTGATCTCAGGAAGGCGTATAAATATATATTTTTTAATTAACATATCTTACACAATCCAATATATTCATTCACATTCAATTCGGTTGTTCAATCCCATCAAATGAGGTTCTGCAATCACCATTGCTATCAGCTCCCCATTCCAGCCCTTTCCCCTCCCATATCCTCAGAGAACCATTATGTGTTAGTCTGAGTACTTTAGAGGAAAAAATCCACAGAAACTTATGTATAAGAGAGAGTTTTATATAAAGGTTAAAGCCTATAAGCCCAACATGAACCCATTAACCCATATGTCCAACACCAATCCACAAAGTCCTCCTCCATCTCACAAAACAGACACAATGATGCCACTGCAGGAGGAAAGCCGAGTCAGTGAATGTGTAAACATCTCAGCGCTGGCAGGAGTCTCCACACGGCTGCTCCAGCACCCAGGGCTGCATTGGGGTAGGTCCATGTGCCTTCTCCACAGGGGTGTCTTGCAGGAAGTGAGCCTTGCCAGCTAAAGCAGGGAACTGGCTAAGGCAGCTGCACCCTAGTGCGACCATCAGAAAGCAAGAGACCCAAGAACTCGAAAGGTGAGGCTCACCAAGCCATTTATCCCTCCGCCCTTCAGTTAACCCCACATGTGTTTATTGGCCAGGTTGGCACAATAAAGTAACTATATCACATTACTTCTTTAACTGTTTCTAAAGGGTTCTCTATCTTGACTTTCATGTTCTGCATAATCTTAAATATACACATTAGCATATGCAAATCTAACTTGCTTAATGGGGTAAAACAAACAAAAACCACAATAGTAGGGGGAGGAAATATTTATGATATAGAAGATAGTTGTGTGATTTATCAGAGCCATACCACAACCTGAATTTATCACCCATTCCATGTGATTCTTCTGAGAGAGACTGCCCAATTATCTTGTGATGGGTTTTGGGTCTCCACTACATCCATGTCCCTTCACATCAATTTGGTTATGTGTTTTTGTATTTCTGATACCTCTTTCCATTGACAACTCATGATCTCACAGGCTGGTGTGCTTCCTCCATGTGGGCTTCATTGCTTCCTTGCTAGATGACCACTTGTTTAGCTACAAACTGTTAAAGCCCCAGACACTGTATCTTTTGATAGCAAGGTACCATCAGCTTTCTTCACCACGTTTGCTTATGTGCCCATGTCAGCAATCATGTCAGAAAGGTGAGTATCACATAATGTCACATTGTTAGAACAAACCATTCTTGTACTGAGGCAAGATTTAAGTAGAAGCCCAAAGTCCTTCTGATTCTTTGTTGTGGGTTCATATACATATATATAAACAAATACACACATATATATTTTCCCTCCTACTCCACTATATTAGGATTTCCTATCATTCACCTCTGAGTAATTTCTCCCAGATACAAACTGATTGAACAAACACAATCAGAAAACTGCACCATCCTTGCCATCAATTTTAGAACACTTACTATTCCCCTGCACCCATCATTGTTGGCTCCCCACTCCTTCACCTCCCCGTCTCCTACTCCCCTTCCATGCCCTCCTGGACCCACAGGTTCAGTCACTGTCTCTGTAAGATTGCCTATCCTGAATATCTTGTCTAGATACACACCAAACAAACAAACAGAAAATCACAAGTCTAACAGGGATCATGACATAGAACATATTAATATCTCTGCGTTATATTGAGAGAACGACATGTTATAAACTGTCTGTCCTGACCTCCGGTGTACCTAACCCAGGTCACACTTATCTAACAACACATACACCCTTTTAGTCTTCCTCCATCATGACTGAAAGGCAAGCATCCTAAAAGACCACGTTGCTATTCCCGTGGTAAGGGATGGAGTGTACTAGTCCCCCACCTCAATCCCCAATTATGCCTTTAGACCTTTAGTGTGGCCCCAGTAAGAGGGTTCTTTTAGTAGGCATTAACATATCCTACTCTGATGCAACCTTGAGATTCACAGTTTGATTTCCATAGGCCCTTGCCCAACACATATGTACCTTTATAATCCAGTTTTTCCATTGCCCATTTACCTAATCACATAGCCAGGCTATTGGCCAATGCCCATGAATCATTAAAAATCCAAACACATGGGCTTTCACCATTATCCAATTCTTTCATCACAGCTAGGGAAACGGCGTGCAGTTTGGCTTATTGAGCTGACCTTTTCTTCCCTTCGTCAGTGAAGAGCTTTCCATCTGTTGGCCTCACTGCAGCAGCTTTGCACATTGGATGTCCCTGTACCCTGTACCCTGGAACTGCCATCTGTGAACCAAACCACCTCTAGTGGTCCACAGAGCGTTGTTCATAGGGCACTGTCAGTGTGGCAATAGGCTATGGCAGCTTCTCAAGTGGTTCCAGGGAAGGATCCATGGGAAAGGTGGCTACCCATTCATCTATACAGTGCTGCCAGCCTGCATTCACCCAGTGGCTTGTTAATTTTATGATAGAACTATTTGGGGAACCATATTCCTTATTTGAGTGTTTACTAATATCACCCAAGACATTATGGGTATATCTGGTCTAATGGTGTTTTCATGTTTTTCTGTCATTGAGGCAGTATCAATAAATGCCCAGTAGCAGGCAAGAATTGGCCTTTTAATTGTATGCATTGTGTTACAGCTTCTGGAAATTCCTAATCCACAACCCCAATGGTCATCAGAGGCAGCATTCTCAGTCCTTTTCCATAAGCTCCAGATGACATAAGCATGCATGGCAAACACCTCCAAAACCATGTCTGAAGGGGGGGGGGGGTCATAAGGCCCTAAAGGCAAGGAGAGTGAGGCCACTTTATCAAACTTGAGCTGAGGCTCAAGCCCCTATCCACATGGGGTGGGGGGGGGCTTGTTTTGAGTAGTTTTACGGATGGGAGCCAGCCATATTCCCAGGTGTGGAATATAAGTCCTCCAAAATTCAAATAGCCCAGTGAAATATTTGACCTCCTGCATAGTATTTGGAGGTAAGTAGTGTCTGTTCTTGGTTGGCTGCAGAATGTCACAAGTGGCTCCTAAGTTATTCCTAAGTCCAAGGTATTCCTAAGAATGTCACTGTTTGAGCAGGCACTTGGAATTTTGCTGGATTTATTAAGCAGTCTCTATTGGCCATGAGCACTGTGGAATAGTGATTATGTGTTGCACTGCTAGCTGCAGTTTGAAACCACCAGCCACTCCATCTCAAGAAACAGACGGGGCCTTCTACTACCTTAAAATTACCATCTCATCTTCAACCCGGTGCTCCAAAATGTAAATGCAACCTACTGGCATAAAGCAGGGAACCACTAGAGAGGTCTGAGGGGCCAGCCCCAATCCCAACTATGTGGACAGCCACCCTTCCCCCCAGAATTTGCTTCTGAGGACAGCACTGAAGCTACAGTTCAGGGAGAGGGACAAGTTTGATTGGGGCACATGGGAGCAAATGAAGGGGGAGGAAGAGAGAGTGGAGCACATACTGGCCCACCAAGCCTTGAAGATGATATCCCTGCTCAGAGTAGCCAATGCACAGAGAGGACAATATGGCCAGTCCCACTATGAGATACGACATCCCTCACTGACCCATAACCCTACAGGGCACAACACTGGAGACACAGTGTGGGAATTGCACCTGATCTGACCCCACCACACCAAGGAAAACACTAAGGGCGTGCAACAGAACAGCAAAAGGAGCAGAGCAAGGAAGTCACGAGGGAATACCAAAAATAGACTTTGGGACCAGGGCGTGGCGCCCCATCAGACTCAACCGAAAATACTCCTAAAGGTCAAGAGACAGACCTTAAACTATTTACAGCCTTTTTTCTCTTTTTTTTGGTCATTGTTATTTTGTTGTTGTTTTGTTTTGTTGCTTTGTTTTGCTCTGTCTTGTTTTTGTGCATATTTTATCTCCGCAGGTCTATCTATATAAGATAGGTTGGATAAACAATCCGGAGGAGAAAACAAGGGGACCAATGGTTTTGGGGGGAACATGGGAGAGGGGAAGGTGGGGGAAAGGAAGTGGTGTTAACAAACCCAGAGACAAGGGAACAACAAGTGATCCAAAAGCAGTGGCGAGGAAGGTGTAGGAGGCCTGGTAGTGCTTGATCAAGGACAATGTAACCAAGAGGAATTACTGAAACCCAAATGAAGGTTTAGCATGATAATGGACAAGAGGAAAGTAAAAGGAAATAGAGGAAATAACTAGGAAGCAAAAGGCATTTATAGAGGTCTAAATACAGGCATGTACATATGTAAATATATTTATATATGATGATGGGGA
>NW_022103896.1:90528796-90554714 GCF_000313985.2 Echinops telfairi | reverse complement strand
GGGCTGGGGAGGGAAGGGAAAACATGAGGAGCTGATATCAAGGGCTCAAGTAGAAAGCAAATGTTTTGAGAATGATGATGGCAACAAATGTGCAAATGTGCTTGACACAATGGATGGATTGTAATAAGAGTTGTATGAGCCCCCAAGAAAATGATTTTTTTTAAATTACACTCTCAGAAACTCAACAGTCAGTCCTACCCTATCGTATAACGTTGTTTTGAGTTGGCATCAACTCAGTGTCAGTGAGTTTAGTTCTTAAATTGGCCATGTGAACCACCCTTATTTTCTAATTTGCCCTAGCGTACATATTTGATATTAACATAATATCATCAATATACTATATCACTACACTTGAGATCTACACCAAGTCCAAGTCTCTTCTAACCAAACCATGTCAGGAAGCAAGAGTATTTAAATAGCCCTGAGCGAATGTGGGGAAATTACATTGTGATCCTTCCCATGTGAAAGCAAACTGTGGCTGACTGTTTTCTGGGATTGAGATAGATTAAAAAAAACACAACATTTGTAAGATCATTCACTGAGTCTCCTTTAGCCTGCTTTCAATGCATTTATTCAAATGCATTTATTCTTCTTTGGTCTTCCTTATTCAATGCCCAAAATTCATATGCCTATGAGGCCAGTGAAGATACCATGACCTGGCTCAGAAGCACCTTAATCCTTGCTTTTCTTTTTTTTTTGGACTTTATTTAGTCTTTGCTTTTCAATACGTTAAAGAGACCTTGTGCAAGTTTATTCAATGCGATGCATCCTTTTATCTCTTTGACTGCTGCTTTGAGAATTGATTATTGATTATTGATCCAAGAAAGATGAAATTCTTGATAGCTTTGATCTTTTCTCTATTTATCATGAGGTTAATCACTGGCCCGGTTGTGAGGATTTTGGTTTTCTTTACATTCAGTGGCAATCCATACTGAAGGCTATAATTCTTGATTTTCATCAGCAAGTGCTTCAAATCCTCCTCACTTTCAGCAAGCAAGGTAGTTGTTGCCTTTTTAATCATTTTATTGGGAGCTCATACAACTCTTATCACAATCCATACATACATACATTGTATGTCAAGCACATTTGTACATTTGTTGCCCTCATCATTCCAAAAAACGCTATGTCTTTTGAAAGACGGACACCATCAGCTTTCTTCACCACATTTGCTTATGCACCTGCTTTGGCTTCAGTGATTGTGTTGGGAAAGTGTGCATCATGGGAAGGTGTGTATCATGGAAAGGCAAAGTAATTTTAACTGCATATCACAGGTTGTTAATAAGGCTTCCTCCAATCCCGATATGGTCTTCTTCTTCATATAATCCAGGTTTTCTGATTATTTGCTCACCATACAGATTGAAAAAGTATGGTGAGAGAATACAACTTTAATATCTGCTTTATTTTATTTCAAACCATGAGGGATTCCCTTGTCCTTGATCTATGTACAGATTTTATATGAGCACAATTGAGTGTTCCTTCCCATTCATAATGGGAAGCAGCAGTCAAAGGATGCACTGCATTGATTAAGTCTGCACAAGACTTCATTCCCTTTCTCTTCAGGGCTATCCACAGTTGGTTATGGTCCACACAATTGAATGCCTTAGCATAGTCAATAAAACACGAGTAAACAACTTTTCTGGTATGCTCTGCTTTCAGCCAACATCCATCTGTTATCAGAAATGATGTCCCTTGCATCAAGTCCACTTCTAAATCTGTCCTGAATCTCCCTGTCAATGAATTGCTGCAACTGTTGTCGGGTGACCTTCAGTAAAATGTTACTTATATGTGATATTAATGATATTTTTCTATACTTTGAGCATTCTGTTGAGCCACCTTTCTTTAGTAGATGTGGATGTGGATCTCTTTCAATCGGCTACTTTCCAAATTTCTTGGTATAAATGAGTGATTGCTTCCAGTGCTTTTATTATTTTGGCTTGTCAAAACTTTCCAATGGGTTTTCTGTCCATTTCTGAAGCCTTGTTTTAGCTAATGCCTTCATTTCAGCTTGGCCTCCTTCATTCAATACCATCAGTTCTTGACCATGTGCTGTCTCCTGAAATGGGTGAATGCCAATCAGTTCATTTTGGTACTGTTACTCTGTGTATGCTTTCTATCTTCTTTTGATGCTTCCTGCATCATTCCAATTTTGTCCATAGTATCATAGTGCAGTTCAAAGCTTGAGTTTTTTTCTTGAGTGCTTTCATTTTAAGATATGCTGAGTATGTTCTTCCTTATTGGTTTTCTAACTCTAGGTCATTGCATATTTCTTTCTAATATTTTCATTTGTCTTCTTGACTTGCCCTTTGGAATTTTCTGTTAAGCTATTTTACTTCATCATTTCTTCTATTTGCCTTAGCTACTCCAAGATTAAGAGTAAGGTTCACAGTCTTCTCTGACATCCACCTTGAGCCTTGTGTGCTTTCCTTTCTTTTTAATAACCTTTTGCTTTCTTCATTTATGATATTCTTGATGTCATATTCACAGCTTATCAAGTCTTCGGTTATTACTGTTCAATGGATCAAATATGTTCTTGAGATGTTCTCAAAATTCAGATAGGATAGACTCAAGGTCATATTTTGGATCTCATGGACTTGCTTTCCTTTTCTTCAGCTTCAACTTGAACTTACATATGAATAATTGATGGTCTGTTCCACAGTCAGAGGCCCCTGGTCTGGTTTTAGCTGATGATAGTGAGCTTCTCTATTATCTCTTCCCATTGACTACAGATGCAGTCAATTTGATATTTGTGCATTCCCTCTGCAGAAGCCCAGGTGTACAGTTGCTTTTTGTGTTGCTGAAAAAAAGAATTTTGCGATGAAGTCATCATTGGTCTTGGAAAAAAATCTACCATATGATCCCCAACTTCATTTCTATTACCAAGGCCATATTTTCAAACTGCTATTATAACTTTTGCATTACAATAATCAATAATTATCAATGCCTCTTGATTGTATATTTGGACAATTTCAGACTGAAGACTTTGGTAAAATTCTTTAATTTTTTTTCTCCTTAGAGGCGTGGTGGCAAGACTTCCTTTGAAGTGATTGGACACGTTATCAGGAGACACCTCTTCTTGAAGAAGGACATCATGTAGGGTATAGTACAGGGGCAGAGAAAATGGATTGAACAGTGGTTACAACAATGGGCTCAAACATAAGAACAGTTGTGAGGATGGTGCAGGACTTGGCGGTTTCCTTCTACTGTACATAGTGTATCTATGAGCCCAAACAAACTTGACTGTCCCTTAACAACAGCAACAGCTTTAGTGGTTGGTGCATAAATTTAAGTATTAGTTGCATTGACTGGATTTCCTTCTATGCAGATAAGTATTATCCTATCACATACAGCCTTGTACTTCAAAATAGATTTTTCAAATGTCCTTTGTGAGGATAAAGAGATATCATTCCTCTTGAATATGTCATTTCTGGCAGAGTACTCCCTATGGTTGTTTTCTGTTTGAAAATGACCACATCAGGCCATTTCAGCTTCCTTACTCAATGCCACTGACTCAATGCCACCTCATAGAGACCCTCCTGGACAGGAAAGAATAGCCCCTGTGAGTTTACAAGACTGTGACTGTTACCAGGAATAGAAAGCCCTGTCTTCTCCTGCAGGTAGCTGGTAGTTTTGCACTGCTGACCTTGGAGAGGTAAGGCAAACGAGTAACCTCTAAACCACCAGGGCTCCTTTTCAGCTCTCTAATGCCTAGGATATTGATAAAGTTAAAATTTATTGTGCCAACCTGCCCAATAAACACATGTGGGGTTAATTAAAGGGCGGAGAGATAAATGGCTTGGTGAGCTTCACCTTTTGAGTTCTCGGGTCTCTTGCTTTTTCATGGTCAGACCAGGGTGCAGCTGCCTTAGCCAGTTCCCTGCTTCAGCTGGCAAGGCTCACTTCCTGCAAGACATCCCTGAGGAGAAGCCACATGGACCTACCCTGATGCAGCCCTGGGTCCTGGAGTAGCTGTGTGGAGACGCCTGCCAGCGCTGAGATGCTTACACATTCACTCATTCGGCTTTCCTCCTACAGTCGGCATCATAGTGTGTGTTTTATGAGATGGAGGAGGACTTTGTGGATTGGTGTCGGATATATGGGTTAATGTTGGACTTGTGGGTTTCAGCAGCACTGGGATGGGATGTTTTCTTGATGTGCACTTAACCTTTATATAAAACTCTCTCTTATACATGAGTTTCTGTGGATTTGTTTCACTAATGTACCCAGACTAACACAGATATCAATCTTCATTCATTCAATTTCATAGTTGATGACTTCCAATTTTCCTAGATTCATATTTTGTACATTTTAAATTCTAATCATTAATAGATGTTTTTAGCTGTTTCTTTTCACTTTGAGTCATGATCCATCAGCAAATGACCGTACCAAAAGCTTTACTCTTTTACACTCCACTCTATCCATGCCGTTACAGTTGACCATACTTTGAGAAGGCAGCTCTTCCTCAATACTATTTTGAGTGACATCTGGCCTGAGGGGCTCACCTTCTGGCACTGTCTCTGGCAGTGTTCTGCTGCTTCCACGGCCATTGATCGTGGATCCAACCAAGCAAGATGAAATACTAACAACTTCAATGTGTTCTTCATTTACCGTGTTGCTACCCATTGGTCCAATTTTGAAAATTTTGGTCATGTAGCTTCTCCATCCCAGCAACACACAAGCCACCACAATAGACAAACTGACAGACAAGTTATGGATGTTTATCATAGGTAGTGTTCTTTTCCAGATTTCTTTTTAATAATTCTCATTTTTAGTAGGGAATCTGATTGAATTTTGAGTGTTGATCTTGTACCCTGCCATTCTGCTGAATCCTGTAAGTTTCATCACTTTTCTTGTTCAATCTCCGGGATTTTTCTATGTATGAGATCATACCATCTGCAAATGGTGATAGTTTTACTTATTCCTTGCCAATTTGGATGCCTTTAATTTCCCTCTGGAGCCCAGGTGACATAGTGGTTATGGTGGGGCTGTGACCCAAAAGGTCTGAAGTTCCAAACCACCAACCACTCTTGTGGAGAAAGACCAGGCTTTCTATTCCCGTAAGCAGTTACAGTCTTAGAAAGTCACAGGGCAGTTCTACCCTGTCTTAAAAGGTCACTATGAGTTGGCATTAACTCCATGGCTGTGAGTTGTCTTATAATTTAGCCTTGTTGCCAATTGCTCTGGCAATTAACTTCCCAAACAATATTAAATAGTAGTGGTGATAAAGGGCATCCATGCCTGGTTCTGATTTATAATGGGAATGTTTTCCATCTCTCTTCCTTGAGAATAATGTCTGCTATTTGTTTTGTATGTATACCCTTAATTGTGTTTAGGAATTTCCTTTTAATTCCTATTTTGCTTAACATTTTTATCAAGAACTGTAGGATTTTTTCAGAAGCCTCAATGGTGCATCAATTGTTGTGATTATGTAGTTCTTTTCCTTTGTTTTATGTAGTAGACTATGTTTTTAAAATGTTGAGCCATCCTCACAAACTGCGTGTAAATCCCATTTGGTCATGGGTTTTTTTTGTTTGTTTTGCTTTGTTTTTTGTTTTGATATGTTCTATTAAGGGATTTTTATGGGAACCTTTACAGTCATGGGAAAGATTGGTATATAAATTTTTCTTAGTAGGGTCACTATTAGTCTGAATTGACTCAGTGGCCATGGGTTTGTTTTTGCTTCCATCATAGAATAAATTCAGAAGTATTCCGTCATGTCTCTGTTCTAGAATAGTTTGAATAGAATTTTTGCTAGCTCTTCTCTGAATGGTTGATAGAATTTATCAGTCAAGCCATCTGGGCTTGGCCTTTCTTTTGTTGGAAATTAAAAAAAAATAATTTTATTGGGGGCTCATACAACTGTCATCACAATCCATACATACATCAATTGTGTAAAGTACATTTGTACATTCATTGTCCTCATCATTCAATGACCTATTTCCCTTCTTCCTTTGTGATGAATTTGTGTGAAGTATTCCACTTCAGATTATGTTAATTTGGGTAAATAGTTATTGTTTTAATTATCCATTTCTCCTATGTTTAAAAATTCATTGCACTAAAGTTTTTGATAATATTCTGTTGTAATCCCTTTTATTTCACTTAGTTCTGCTGTGATATCATCTATTTAATTTCTTACTCCCGTTATCTGCATCTTCTCCTTCTTTCTCTTTGATAAATTTGCCAGTCATTTTGCAGATTTATATAATACTTTCAAAGAGCTAACTTCTATATTGTTTCCATTTTCTGTTTCACTAATTGTTTATTTTCTCATAACTGTAGGCTTTGTGTGTGTGTGTGTGTGTGTGTGTATGTTCCTTTTTAATTATTGTAGGTGTTGGTTTCAAGTGTTGATTTTGATTCTTTATTGTCTTTTTATGTGTCCCTTTATTGCTATAAATTGTCTTCTAGAAAGCTGATGTAACCTTGTGCCTGAGCCCTCGTGGCTATAGTCCTGAAATGACTATTAACTTGTTCATTCCTTGATAGAATCCGTACAGGCCCTTTGAGATCCCAGACGCCCGCTTTGCTGGAGCCATACTTCCCAAACCTTCTCAGCTTCACCTCTTTGCTGGCTGGCCTCTCACCTGAATTTTGGCTTCTTTTTCAGGACTTCCCCCGACCTCCTTTTTACTTTTAACTTAAGGGAAATTAATATTTTGCAACTCTGCTGAAGAGTTTTCCAGGTAGATGACTTCTCCCTCTCAGTTGACTGGGATTGAGGAGATAGTTTCATCTCCTGGAAAAAGCTATGCCATTCTCTGGGGCAGAACAACCTGAAGTTTTCAAAGTCTTTGTGGAAGCAATGGTAAATGAGAATGTTAGCTTCATGATCTCTGGACAGTTGCTGACTGACTTCTGCACACACTTCCCTCCCCTCCCCAACAGGACAGCCACAGAAATCTATCATTTCACCTTGGGAAAGATCCAACCTGGGGAATTTTCATTTGAGGCAGAGGTTGCTTCAATAAGACAGCATCTTTCATCCATATATGAGGAGGAAGACTGAAGAAATGCAAGCCAAGTGTTGGGGGGAATTCCTTTGGAAACAAGGACACAAACAATACAATGGAGATTGTAAACTGGAGACTTACTTGAAGATTGCTAGACTATATCTGGAGGAGGATGATGCAGTCCAGGCAGAAGCTTACATAATTCGAGCATCATTGCTTCAGAATGAATCAACCAATGGACAGTTACAGATACATTATAAAGTATGCTGTGCACATGTTCTTGATTATAGAAGAAAATTCAATGAAGCTGTACAAAGATAAAGTAAACGCTCCCACAAGACAATAGTCCATGAATGTGAAAGGCTAGCTGCCATAAAACATACTTTGTCCTGTACCATAATTTGCATCAGTGAAACAGCAGCGTTCTCGAAGGCTTGCTACTCTTTTTCAGGATGAAAGGTGCAAGCCACTTGCTGCCTGTGGGATCCCAAACAGAATTATCTGAGGAAATCGACGTCAAGAACATGCTGCCATGCTGCTGCCTCACCAAAAAGTGACTACAGCTGATGGTTGTAGTGTCTTGGACAGAGCAGAAATGGAACACAATTTGTGATCTGCAAGTAAGTTACATAATAGTATTACCTTCAAGAATTTGGAGCTCCTCTAGAGATCCTGCAGCTAAGGCAGGAAAGATAGCATCTCAAATGTTAACTGAAGGACATATGAATGAATTTTTTCATCAGATTGATAACACAGTTCATTTTGAAACACAAGAAGCCTTGCCAACATGGGATAAACAGATCCAACCACCCTGTTTCCAAGTGAACAAGCTCTGATGGCTGTAATGAACAGCACCAGCCCGGGAAGCCCAGATGGCTCAGTGAATCCTGACAAAGCTCTGTGCACACTACATCTTTTCCCGTGTCACAGAGAGTCATTTCACTTGTCTCCAACACATTTGCATCAGGACCTTGCATGTTTCAATCCCATTCATGCTGGATTCCACTAACAGAAGACATTATTAGAGCAGGAGATACAAGCATTAAAAAAATGCGTCGTTTCCATATATTTGGGGCCTCTGTGTTTCAAGCTGACTCAGATGTGTTGAAAGCTTTTGTTTTTAATGGAGCAAGTGAAAAAACTGGCTAAAAAGTTTGGCATTTGTGATAACTTTGTAGTCAGATAGTCATGCTCTGTGTCTTTCCAAATGTGGTTCTCATATGTTTATTGGCATACACCCAGAAGAGGCAAGAACTAAACCACAGTCAGACATCTGTGCTCCAATGTTCATCGCAGCACAGTTCACAACTGCAAGGAGTTGGAAACAACCTAGATTTCCATCAACAGATGAATGAATCAAAAAACGGTGGTACATGCATACAATGGAGTACTACACATCCCTAAAAAGCAGCGGTGAACACATGAAGCACATTGCTGCATGGGAAGAACTGGAGGAAATCATGCTAAGTGAAGTAAGCCAAGCACAAAAGGACAAGTACAATATGAGTCCACTGAGGTAATCTTTAAAAAATGGGGCATAGGGGAAAAGCTACTATATGCATACATTCCTGAGGTAAGGTCCACCTACTATGGCAGGGGCCAAACCCAATCCAGGGGTACATGGAGCAGGCAACTAAATAAGAGGGGGAAGAAAGAGGGGGTTAAAAGGCATGGGCAGGTGGGAATCAGGGCACTAACCCACCCAAGGGGAGGGTATTGTTTATATCCCCACAGGAGAGGGAAAGAGAGACCAGGCTTCACCCTGATGCACGAAGATGTGAATACAACATACCAGCATGTACCAGGGAATCAATAGAGAGGTCTGTGGAGCCGGCCTCAATCCCAACTATGTGTACACACACACCCCCGCCCTGAGAAATGCACTTCAGAGGACAGCACTAGGGCTACAGCTTGGGAAGAGGGCCATGTCTGATTAGAGCACACAGGAAAAACTAAGAGGGATGGAGAGGGAGGGGAACACATCCTGGCCCACCAAGCCCGAGGACAATATTCCTGCTCAGAGCAGAAAATGCACACAGAGAACCATAGGGCCAGCCTCACCATGAGACACAATGTCCCTCACTCACCCATAGCACTATGGGGGACAACACTGGAGATACAGTGTGGGAATTGTGCACAAACTGATCCCACCACGCTGGAACGAAACAATGAGGACATGCAACAGAGCAGCAAGGGGAGCAAAGCGATGAAATCCCCAGGGAGTACCAAAAATAGACTTTGGAGCTGGATTGTGGCACCCCATCAGACTTGACTAGAAAACACTCATAAAGGCCAACAAACAGACCATAAACTATTTGTAAGCTTTTCCATTTTTTGTCAGTGGCTTTCTTTTTGTTGTTGTTGTTGTTTTGTTGGTCTTCACTTCCTTTGTTGTTTTGTTTGGCCTTGCCTGGTTTTTGCTCATATTTAATGGCATTTTAAATTACCAAATTTATATGAATGATTATCGAAATTTCGTGATAAATATTCTAAAAAATTTCCAGAATTATGCAATTCCTGAAAGTGTTCATAGAGCTAAAAATATTGTCAGAACAATTGTAAGTTCAGCAGAAGCAGAAAGGGAGAAATTGTCTGTTTAATGTATATCAAACACAATGACTATTAGTTTACTTCCTTTAAAGGAATGGAATCCTACTCCTACAGGGAAAATATAGTTAAAGATAAATCACACCGTCTAGGATGCACTGAAGAACTTTGCAATGAGGATGCCAATCAAGAAGCAATATGGAACGATTTAAATAACAGTGCTATTGTTTTGCCAGGTATTATTCAATATTTTAAAACTCTTTCTTATAATCTAGTTTTATCTCTTACTCTTCTTAGTTTAGTATTAACTGTATGAAGTAATAAACTGCCTTTTATAACATCTTTTTTATACTTAACATGGTCATTAGGACAGTGAACCGGTTGTTAAATTATTTGAATCCCACCTCCAGTCAACTCTTCCCTTCCCTTCCCTTCCTGCAGTGGAAAAAGCATGATTCGGAGAGGTGAACTGGCATCTCATGGCCCACACAAGGATGTGACACGATGTAACGTCCGTGCTAGCTCTCCATTGGGCCAGTACATCTCAGACTAAGTCTGGACTCTCAGACGCCATCATTCTGTGCAGGTTCTGCAGGCTTAGTGTATCCTCACGCGGTGCCTATTTGCTGGAATAGCCATCAGTCTCCTGAGTTTAATTTGTGTGTTTGCTGCCAGGGTTTTCAATTACCAGCCCTTTGCTTAAATCATATTTATTATACATTCCTCAAAAATGTGACCTCTATTCAAAGATAAAATGTATTGAGGAGCAAGATACTCTTTATCAGATGAAAGATTTTATTAATAGTCTATTTTTCAGAATTACTTTTCTTGAATATGAATATGAAAAGAAATGAATGACATAACCAGGTATTTCTAGGAATCAAGTATTTTTTTAAACAACACTCACTATTTTCTAACAAAAAAATAATATAGTCCCAGGCAAAAGTCATCGTAGGTTGCCCCCCTATGCATGTAAATATGTATCTCTGTGACTGTGTGTGTGCACACCTGCATATGTCATCTATGCTTCCATATCAAATTAATAACTCCATCTATTGATGACGAATAAACATATCTCAAACCATTGGGAGAATGTTTACATGCAAATCACACACATAATATTCTTAAACTATCTTAAATAAATATCAACTTTTAAAGTTCAACTCCACAATAAGAAATGTTTTAAATTTAGATGAAGACAAATTCAATAACATTCCCCATAATAATGTATCATGGATATTAGATGATGGCTGTTTTTATGAGCTTTGATCAGTGTTACCAAAATTACATAGTTCTAGTACATATTTAAGATATTTTTATAGACCGAGTCAACTGAAAAATATTAAATTAAGAATGAATTTCACAGTTAATGCATTTTATAAAGACCTTCTTCAAATACAAATAGAGCATTTAACAAATAATCTACACTTCCCCAAATATCATTAAATGCACAAATGGTAGAAATAAAATTAAATAATTTTGCAAGTTTTTGCAACAAGGCTTCATTCAGAAAGAAAAACTATCTAACATATCAGAAAAGATTTCAGTCATTTTGATTGTTAAATTTCCTATGAATAGCTTGCAACAAAGTGTTAATACACTCCACAAATAGAGACGCATATAAATTTGACTGAGCCTTCACACACGTACGAACAATCTCCTTTCTTACTAACTGCTTGGTGATGCCTGTATTTGTAGCTCTAAATTTGGGCCTCCCAATTCCTGGCACTCAGTGTAGAGGATTTCATCACAGTGCTAAACTCCGTCACTTCTTATCCTTTTTTAAGTCTGTAATGATGTGCCCTTCTTTAAGTCTGTAATGTGATGTGCCCTTCATTAGCTGGAGCTAAATGTTAACCCCTGCTCAGCAGATACAGAACATTGTCGCCCTTACTCAGGCCACACTGCCCATCATGAAATGGACTCGGGCAGTTTTACAGCTGACCCTCAATGCTGTGTGTCTTCAGACCATTCTATTTCATCCCAATGGCTACTTTTCAGAATTGAAACACCTCTTCTACCCTCCAGTGACTCTCCTATAACCGTTGATGACTTGGGCCGTGTGCCCATGTTGTTAGGTGCCGTGGAATTGGTTCTTCTAGCAACCTTACGTTTGAGCCCATCGTGGCTGCCACTCTGCCTATCCTTGCGCCCACAGGAGGAGGAAACGATTTTCTGCCTTTGGGACCCGCTAAGGACATTAGTAGTCCAGGAAAAATTAGAATGCTGACTAAGCTTTGGCTTTCGGCCAGTAAAACGAAAAGGTGGGCAACTAGTGTGATCAGTACTCGTTTGTATGTCTATCAGCCTGTTATGTCCAAACATGAAATTTATTTAAGTTTTTTAGTTGAATTCTAATGAAAATATTTATTGCCATTGCAGTTAGATTTTTTTCCCTATATTTCAAAGCTCTGTTTTCTCATTCTTCCCCATTTATGATACTGAAAGGCAAAAAAAAAGTTTCAGGCATACTTAGGGTATAAAAAGGGATTGTCTATGAGGCCTATTTCACAGAAATATAAACCTTCAGGCAGCTAATATGGAAGTCTTCCTACTTTGTTAGCCTCATGCTGCTGTGTGATAGGAAGGTTTATTCTTTGAATTATAGTGTTGCTCAATAACTTTTCCATTTTAAAATTTTAAATAAGGGAATTCAATTTCCTTATTACTATTACAAGCTGATGTCAAATAGTCTGATGTTTACTTGGTGAGAAAAATTCACCAGAGTCCTGAATTTTCTAAGTTCCATATTCATGCACTCATGCTAAATGAACATAGATTTTTAAGTTATAATGCTTGCGTATAATATCGTAGTATTACCTTTAAGTAGCTATCACTAACAGAGAGAATTCTATAATTATACCAAAATTCATTGTCCTCTAGTTGACTGACTCAGTGATTTATAGGACAGAGGAGAATTGCCTGTAGCGTTCCAAGATTATAAATTGATTCAGAAGCTGACTTCTTTCTCCTACAGAGTGGCTGGTGAATTTTGAGTAGCAACTAAGAACTTTTAACTACTGAGACATCAGGACGCCTATAACTATACTGCATATATATTTTCCAGGAAACTGAAAAACATTTGGAGTTTTCTGAATTTAGAAAAAAACAACAATTGAAGAGAATAATAAGTTATTTTTTAATAAAATTTTTTTTTTAACTGTTAGGTTTTTCAGATCCTACCCAGCAATTTTATAATGATGCTCATTTTTAGCTATTAGATATCTCTTAAATTTAAAATATTAAAAATGTTCCCAAATCAATAAAAAACGATTTTTTTCAGTTTCATATTTTTTCAAGAAAATTTGTTCATGGTTTTGAATGCAACACAGGCAATACAGAAATTTGCACATGTACACCAACAGAGAGCCCATGCAACTTTTTTAATTAAGCACGTATATGTAAAAATGCGTTTTAGTGACTGATACCTTTTATTCTAGTGACTTCAAACTTCTCCAAAGAGGCAGAGGATAGCTCAGTTAACAAATGTTACCAAGAAAAGTAAGCCAATGAATAGTGCGTAAAGCATAACTTAGTCCTGCTAATTGCCATAGCCCTTTACTATGAAGCAAGATACAGCAATCCAAAGATCCAATCTATATAAAACCAGCCCTGTGATTTTCACACACTGTTGCTGGGAGTTAGACACAAATATGAAATACACAGGATGCCTAGTTAGATCAGACTTGTCTTAGGATGTTATCATTATTTTTGATATATTAATTATTAAAATTGGATGTCTGCCTCCATTCTTGAAAAAAACAAGAACAAAAACCCTAAGCAAAGTGTTTATGGTTTTCATAAATAAAAATTTAACCCTCTATATGCAGCATGACAAGTATAAAACCTTTGCCAAGGTCTATTTTCCTATTTTAAATGTAGGCCTTCCTCCCACCCCCCTTCCTGTCCTTTGTTTAAGCTAGTAATTATACTAATACTTAGAAGTAATGAACTCCAGTATCACTTAATTTAAAAAAAAATCATTTTATTGGGGCAGTATCACTTTTTAAGCTTCGAGTTGTCATGGCATTTTTCCCCCTTGCTTCTTCCTTTTGTTTTTTAAAACAATAAACACATCTACATGTGCATATTGAAATGATGAATCTTTTTAAATTAGGAATCTTATTGGAATAAATAACTGAAGAATTTTTTACAATATATAAATATGCCTATTTTGTGCTGATCTCTAGTCCTCTTGGTAAAATGTGACAAGCTATTTTCAGAAGCTGAAATTACATTTAAAAACATACTCAAAACATGAAGTGGCCCTGTTTTTACAGTTATCACATTAATAATTTATAAGTACTTTTTATATAAACTCAAACTCATTTCCATTCTGACTCATAGCAACAGTACAGGCACTCCACAAAGTTAATTGTGGTTTCCTCTGATTGGTTACAAAAATGACCAAGAGACTGCATTTTATGGAGGACTTGGGCTATTATTAAATTTTAAAATTTGATCTGCAGCCCCTATTTATAGACCAGTCATCTAGCAGGCTTCTCCATTAACTATACAGTGGGGACTAGTCTGAGTCTTAATGTCTTTTTAAATAAAAATCAATGCCTGGGAATGACAGTTTGCATTAGGTAGCTTTAGCCTTTCTCTGCCTTGGAAAGTACATGTCGAACAGAGCTTGAGAGCATTACAGTAGCTCGCTACCACCCTCCACACGAGGAGAAAATAAGCATTTGTAGAGACATACTGAACTATACTGAGTATCTGATTCCTTAAATGTCATAAAATGTTTGCATGGTGGAGGGATTGTGCTGAACACATTGAGGTGCATTCATATTCCTGTGTGGAAGGAAAGGGTCCTCTTCAGCCTGTGACTCTGGGAGCTCCAACAGTAGATAAATTTAAGATCACAATCATTGGGGAAGCAATACTGATTTTACTGCTTTGAACGAACAACTAGAAGTATGAATGAAAGACGAAACAACACATTCTTGCCAGGTTAGGATGTACACCTATGTTATATAAAGCAAGCATTTGGCTCCCATACAAAAAGCTGGCAATTCCTGTTAGTCAAAAGACAAGACCATTCCTAATGGCAGAGGAAAACAAAGCCAAAGTCATCCTGGTGTGCACAAGAAAACATGCTGAGAAGGCTGCCTCCATTCCTGGAAGTGTTTTTACTACATGATGGGTCCGGCAAGTCCCATCATTTACAAGGAAAGGGGCTGAGAACTAGAGAGGCAGCGACGACGCCCCAAAAGAGTGGGCCAAGGTAGAAATCAGAGCAGAATCAGATGACCATAAACCGACTTAGGGTATCAGTTATTTTCCAATGGACTGGGACAAGTGAGAGTTCCCTTCTCACTTGATGCTAAGCGCCCTGGTAGCTAAGGAGAGTGCATTTCCTCTCTGGTGTGGCATTTACATCCCGGCTTGTGAGTCCCTGGAAAAGAGCTTGCCCACCACCCGGGCTCAGCTCCTCCATAACCGCCCCCATCCACCTCCCAGAGCCCTTAGCACCCACCTTCACCACATATGTCACTCCGGGTCCCAGGACCTGGTCGCTGGCATGCAGCCAGCCCCGGGGGGGCCTGGGAATCAGCTCCTCGGCCGGCCGGCCCTTCCTGGGGTTGCTCATGGCGCTGGGCGCGGGCGGCGCACTGCCCCTGGCCTGGAGGCTGGCACATGGGCGGTCCCGGGCGCCCCAGGCCAAGCGGGGGGCGCTACAGCTGCCGGAGCGCTTGGCGCCGCCGCCCTCCCGCGCCGCCGAGGACACACTCCGGATGCCCGAGCTGGAGAGTTTCAGGTGGGACACCTTGTGGATCAGGTGGCCTAGGTGTCGGGGCCTGTCTTCCGGAGCTTGGCGCAGCCCCTCGCTGGATACCAAATACGCGGACCCGGGAGAGGTCGCCGGCACAGCGGAGAGCTTGCCGCCGCCGCCGTCGCCGCCGCCGCTCATGGATAGGTGGTGTGCAAGTTCATCGACTGATGTCACAGAATCATTCCTGAAGCGGTTGTACTTGGTGCGCGGCAGCATGCCCTTCTACCTGCTTGCCCGCATTCGCTCCGGCAGGGTGGATGCCAGCCCCGGCGCAGACTGCTTCGCATCGCCGGCGAACCACCGTCTACCGCGCCCGGAGAAAAAGTGGGGTGCCCCTGGCACAGGGTTTGCAAAGAAAGGGCGAGGGGGGAGCCATCTGTATCCTCCCGCGATGAGAGACAACAACCACACAGCCCCGACCCCAAAGAAGAAGGCTCATGGTTCCGCGTTGGAATAGGAAAAGTAATACCGGGTAGTTGGCTCTGATCCCGGCTGCCCAGAGCTGCCAAGTCTCACAGAAGAAGCAGGACTCATTCCGTGAGGAGACCCTTCTCAACAAAGACTTGAGGAACGCTGCAAATCATTTCCTGCAGCAAAAAAAAAAAAAAGGTAAAGGACTAACCTCCACCCACTGACAGCACACTAGAACCAATCAATTTTCAAATTTCCTGTTTCTACCTTCCCACATATTTCCTTCTAATCTTTCTTTGGTTTTCACTTCCCTGGCTCCGGGCTCTGCATTTATGCCCAAGGTAAACCCAGTGCCTTAAAAAAAATCAAATCAACTTTATAAAAGCCATGGTTTTATGTTACATCTTCATTTTTCCTATTCAGTCCATCTGCATTAGCCCTAAAAGTGTCCTATAAAGATGCTTAACATGTGGAGGAGGCTTTTAAAGTTTAGGATCCTCATCAAATGCTGATGAATTGTAATTTGAAAGTAGCAGTAATTTGTAAATGGCAAAAAACAAATCTTCACTCTTAGCTGTATATAAATTGCCAAGTTCCTGGGAGTTTTTTCTCTTTCTTTTCACATCAACAGAGCAATTATGTCAAGTGCCTTTGTGGCAATGCAGTATCTAAAAAAAAAAATTTTAATCTGCATATTAACGGTTGTCCAGTGCCAATCCGGGTATCTTCCCTGTTAATTTCCAGAAGTCTTTTTCAATCAAGGTGAAGTGAAACGTCTACTTCCGGAGAAGAATGCTTCTTGATGGGCTTCATTCAGTGAGTGAGTGAGTGAGTGAGTGAGTGAGTGAGTGAGTGTGTGTTGGGGAGGGGGCAGAAGGGGCTTGCTTCGTGGTTAAGAAATGCTATACATAGCCTGTCTGTTACTGCTTGCAATTCTGCGGTAAGAAAGGTAAAATGCAGTTGCTTGTGTTACACAAAAGAGGCACAAGAAAAATACCTGCATTTCAGGATTCAGACTCTTCCTCCTCAGTTAGGAAAATAGAAAATTCATGGCCCCAGAAGGTCTGGAGTCCATTTTCTCTTGCCATTAATCAGTTCTGCTAATCTCCATCAAGAATTAGAGAACTTGCCTGACACAAGCAAATGTAGACAACAAAAATTTCCCAACAACTTTGGAGGAAGCCAATTAATTTATCCCTTGGGTAAATTCTAACTCACCCTGAATTCCCTCAAACCCATGACAAAACATCTGTGACACCAGCCGAACCACCCCCTAAAAGATTTTTTTAAGAAAACAAGGTTTAATCAGTGAACTCGGGGTACACAGAGTGAAGCCAACTCCTAGGATTTGAGCATGCGGTGCCTTGAGTCCTGATGCCCAGGAGAAAGCAATCCAGCTGCGCCTCCCTTAGCTTCACTGCCAGCTGCGGCAGCACTAGCGGAAGAGCCTGGAGAGCTCTAGCTCGCGCTCTCTCTCTCTCTCTCTCTCTCTCTCTCTCTCTCTTTTGTCTTACACTGGCTTGCATAGCAACAGCAAACACACAACCCACCCCCCACCCCCCATAGATGATTTTGATTGTTCTTAAAGCCTTCCCAAATTCAAAGCCCAATGGCTCGCTCATTCTCAGTGATCTTCATTAGAAGCACATCAAAACAGTAAAATGTGAATGAAATTCTGTTTGTGTGAATGGAAGGGCCAGCTAGCAAGCCAAGGTTTCTGTGAATGAAGCGGGGCCTTGCAACAGCTGCCAGGCAGTCCCTTGGGTAGGAGCAGTCTCAGCCAATGAGCAGGCACCTCGATGACTCATTCAACAAAGACTAGCTCAATAGTGGAAGATTCCATTTTAATCAAAGGCAAAGATCTTTCATCCAACTGCAGAGGGGGGTGGGCGTGGGGGAGGGCAGCTTGGGAAGCAGGAGGGGGAGAGCAAAAAACAAAAGATCAAAACAAAATGAACGCACATACACAAACAGCTTGATTACAGCAAATATCTAGGCATGAAGAAGGCACCTGTGACGGGGAGAGGAAAAGCCGGTTTGGGAACGAAATGGAGAAATATTGGTTAGGTGTGAGTAGGAGCAGCCTCTTTCTTAGAGGTGAGCTCTAAGTCTTTCATTCAGTTGGTTCATTTACAATAAAGAGCAAAGATGGATCTGCTCATTCCACTTGGCACTTATTATGAATGTACACTGGGCACACATTCACACCCTCAGGATCTTGCCCACTATCCCCTTTCATGAAAAGAACATAAAGCAAGCTGATTCCTGTTCTGAGTCTTCAAGTGGAAGAAGGGAAACCCAAAGCTTCATAATTAATCCTTTAGCACACAGGGAATACATTACTGTAATTATAATGAAGCAAATGGAGGGAAATCGGTCATTTTCAAACATAAATAGCAATTTATAGCCTGCAGTGCCTCATATAAATATATATATATATATATCAGCAAACAGTGTGGTCAGCATTCCAAGAGAACAGTAAAACCTCAGTTACCTAAAGGATGCCTTTGGGTCCTTGCTTGGGGCCAAGAAGCTTATTTTAAAACACTTTCCTTAAAATTTTGGTTTCTCAGTCTGCAATCAAACAGAAATTGTTAAGAAAGGAGATTGTTAGGTTAGGTAATAATAAATTACATTTCCATAGCTTGACAAACACATAAGAACAAGGAGACAAAAAGCCATTAAAAAGTCACCTTTAGACGATGACCCCAAATAGAACAGCCAGTCCACAGAGAGGACCACATGGCCAGCCCCACTATGAGACGTGATGCCCCTCACTTACCCATGGCCCTGCAGGGGACAACACAAGTGACACAGTGTGGGAATTGCGCCTGATCTGACGCTGCCACACTGAGGCAAAGCACTGGGGGAGTGCAGCGGAACAGCAGGGGAGGGGAGTCACAAGATCCCCAGGGAATGATGAGGGTGGACATTGGAGACAGGGCATGGTGCCCCAACAGGCTAGACTGGAAAACACAAGCTTTTCTTTCTTGGTATATTTTAATTTGTTCTTCGTCAGTGGATTGATGTTGTTGCTGTTTTGTTGTACATTGTTGCTAGGTTTTGCTCTGTCTTGTTTTTGTGTGTGTTGTTGTCTCCGCAGGCCTGTCTGGATAGGAAAGGCTGGATGAACAATCTGGAGGAGAAAACAACGGGACTGACAGTTCCGGGGGGACATGGGAGAGGGGGAGGTAGGGGAAGGGAAGAGGTGTTAACAAACCCAGGGAAAGGGAACAACAAGCAATTCAAATTGGTGGGGAGGTGGGTGTGGGAGACCTGGTAGGGCATGATCAAGGGGAAGGTAACAAAGAGGAAGTGCTGAAATCCTGGTGGGGACTGAGCATGATAGTGGGACAGGAGGAGAATCAAGGGAAATAGAGGAAAAGAGCTGGGAGGCAAAGGGCATTTATAGAGGTCTAGATAAAGACATGTACATATGCAAATATATTTATATGAGGATGGGGAAATAGATCTATGAGCCTACATGTATAGGTTTAGTATTAAGGTAGCAGAAGGACATTGGGCCTCCACTCAAGTACTCCCTCAACGCAAGAATACTTTCTTCTATTAAATTGGCATTCTATGATGCTCACCTTTCCGACACAACCGCTGAAGACAAAGCGGGTGAATAAGCAAATGTGGTGAAGAAAGCTGATGGTGCCCGGCTATCAAAAGATATAGCATCTAGGGTCTTAAAATCTTTAAGGTAAACAAGCGGCCATCTAGCTCAGAAGCAACAAAGCCCACATGGAACAACATATCAACCTGTGTGATCACGGGGTGTTGAACGGATCACTGAAGACAAATGGGTGCATAAGCAAATGTGGCGAAGAAAGCTGATGGTGCCCGGCTATCAAAAAGTATAGCGTCTGGGGTCTTAAAGGCTTGAAGGTAATCAAGCGGCCATCAAGCTCAGAAGCAACAAAGCCCACATGGAAGAAGCACACCAGCCTATGCAACCATGAGCTGTCGAAGGGATCAGGTATAAGGCATCATCAGAACAAAAAATCTTACCATAGTGAATGATGGGGGGAGTGCGGATTGGAGATCCATAGCCCATTAGTAGGCCACTGGAGATCCCCTTGCAGAGGGGTCTCGGGAAGGAGACGAGCCAGTCGGGGTGCGATGTAACAACGATGCGCTTTATACAATTGATGTGTGTATGGATTGCGATAACAGTTGTATGAGCCCCTAATAAAATGTTTTTTAAAAAAGTCACCTTTAAGATTCAAAGAAGTCTATCTCTGTGGTCATTTGTGAGGAGTATTGTAAAACACTGCAATTTTTCATTTTAAACTGATACCTAACGAACATTTTGCTATTAGCAAAAAATAAGTGGTAACATTAATTTGCTATCTTACATTTTTGAGGGTCAGAAAAACAAAATGATGGAGATCATATGGAGAGTAATCAAGGCAACAACGAGAATGTATCTTTTGTTGTTATTTTTGAGAATATACAGTAAGACATACAACAAGTAAACAGTTTTTTACCTGTACCACTTAGTGACATTGAATGCATTCTACCAGTTCTGCAACATGCTGACCCTACTTTTTTCCCCACTAACATAAATTCACTGTCTTTTAAGGTTCTTTTCTTTCAAGTTGCTCTTGTCAATTTGATACCAGATATGTAGTCCTTCAAAGAACCGTAATGCTAAAGGATCCTATGAACAAAATTTTGAATGATGCACAAAGCACAGGAAGAAGAGGGAAGGAAATCACAGAGTCACTGTGTATGGTTGGTGTTCAGCCACTTTAAGAGTTAGCATCCAATCAAAAATTAATGGTATTGAAAAATAAGTCCAACTACATTGGTGCCTTTAGCATTATGTTGTCCGTTTGTGAGAGCTGTGGTGGTGTTTACATTACCGTATATACTTGTGTATAAGCCGGGTTTTTCAACACATTTTTAATGCAGTTTTTGTGGTAAAATTAGGTGCCTTGGCTGATATTTGGGATGACTTATACTCGAGTATATACAGTGACTTACCATCAATAATGAAAGTTGTAGTCCTTGATTTCATCAGCAAACAAGATTATATCATCTTGCTAATAACCCTTCCTCCAATCCTGATGTCATCTTTTTTTCTGTTAGTTTAGTTTCTCGGATTATTTGCTCAACCTACAAATTGAATAGGTAAGATGAAAAAATACAATCCTGGCACACACTGTTCCTGATTTTAAACCCTATTTTAAACCCTGTTCTGGTCATTTCCTGGTCTATATAGAGCTTCTGAAAGAGGAGTTAAAAGAGTTACTCTGCTGTTAATCAAAATACTAGATATGTAATATGATTTATATATCCAGTTTATGAAAAACCCAAAATGTTACCACATCCTCCCTTACGGTAAAAATTCCTTTTAAGTTCAGTCAGTAGAGATGTTCTAACTCAGGATAGAGGCAAGCAAGGCCATTAAGATAAGTAGCCAGGCACAAAACATCCCCCATTCAGGAGCCTAAAGGGATAGGGCTCTGGAGATTCCATGAGGACTCAGGGAATAGTGGTTTAATAACCTCTGGGAAAATGTGGGTATAAGTTACTACGATTATTGCACACCCGTCTTTTCTGTCACACTGTTAGAGTGTCAGCTGTATCCTATAATCAATGCAGAAATTGATAATTACCTCCTACCATCCATTAAGATCTCTTTTTTTGCCACATAGTTTGGGTACATAACTTGCTTGATATTCATTGAATTCTTGAAGCAGTTTGGGGGTCCCAGACCCCATAATTTCCTTCTATCTTATGTTTCAGAATAAAGTCACAGATTCTTAAATCAACCCGGTCTCTGTCTTTGGCTAAAACATCATGTGAAGGTCAGAAGTCCAAAGAAGAATCAAGGCATGTGAATTGTGGTGTTGGCGAAGAATATTGAAGGTACCAAGAACTGCCGAAAGAACCAACAAATCTGTCTTAGAAGAAGTACAGCCAGATTGTTCCTTAGAAATGGAGTCTTCGTCTCATGTACTTTGAACATGAGATTATCAGAAAAGATTAGTCCTTAGCAAAGAACACCATGCTTGGTAAAGTGGAGAGACAGCGAAAAATAAGAAGACCCTAGAGGAGATAAAAGCCCTGTTAGCATCAGAGTTACGCATTGGGTTGCTAACTGCAAGGTCGGCGATCCAGAAAACACTAGCAGCTCCACTGGCATATAACTAAGCTTTCTACTCCCATCAAGAGTCTCTGAAACTCACAGGGGCAGTTCTACCCTGTCCTTTAGGGTCACTATGAATTGGTATCAACTCAATGGCAGTGAATTTTTTTCCCTTTCTTTTCTTAAGGAGATACCCTTCCTACAGTAACTGCAACAATGGGCACAACCACACCAAGTGTAAGGATGGCATACAGCCAGGCAGTGTTCCATTTTGCTGTATATATGATTGCTGAGTTACCAACTCATAGGCACCTAAAAACAACAACATGCTAATTACACTATTTTTAACTTTTTGAGGACCAGCTGAACTTCTTTCCACAGTAGCTCAAACATTGTACATTTTCACCAGCAGTGTATCAGTGTTCCATAGTCTCCACATTCTTATCAACATTTTTCATCTTTCTGCTAACAGGCATCCTAGTGGGTGTGACCACCACTTCTCGGTTAGTTTGCTGTACTTTGGTGGCTTGGTGGCGTTACTGTGATGCTGGGATCGATGTCATCGTTATTTCAAATGCCAGCAGGGTCCCCCAAAGTGAACAAATCAGTTCTTCCAGATAAAGAAGGAATGAGCTGTCTCCTTCCGAGGAATTAGCCACAGACAGAATGGAAACACTGTCAGATATTGGTAACTTCTTTAAAAGAAGCAGAACATTGTCAGAGTTAGTGCCCCAAACAATTCCCTCAGATTAGAAGACATTCAAAATATGACTGATGAAAAGCTGTCTTTTCATAGGAGAGTCGACCACAGTGACCGAGATGGAGAAAAGCCCATGGGAGTAACGTCTTCAGGACCTTCATGTGGTGATGGGGCACAGCTCAAACTGCAGACATCAAGTAATGATTGGAATGTACAAAGTATGAATCAAAGAAAATTGGAAATCATCAAAAGTGAAACAAAATATAAAAACTGACATTTTAGGAGCCCTGGTAGTGTAGTGGTTATGTATTGGGCTGGGATCTACAAGGCCAGAAGTTTCAAACCCAGGGGTACTCCGAAGGAATTTCTACTCTTTAAACAGCTACAGTCTCTTATGATCCAGCAATCTCACTATTGAGTATACACCCAAAAGAAGTTAGGACCATAACACAAACAGACATAACTGTACCTATTTGCAGTAATTTCCAAATAGCAGAAACATGGAAACAATCAAAAACCCCAACTAGATAGGACTGGATAAACAAGCTCTGGTATATCATACTATGGAATTTTATGATCAGCAAAAAACAATGATAACTCCAGTAAGCATCACAAGATATGTACAAAACCAGAAATATTATACTTAGCAAACTCAGTCAATCTTACAATGATAAATATTTAATATCACCATTGTATAAGGAAAAACAAAGAAGAAGAAATGTGGTTTCTACACCAATTGACAAGACTTTGAGGACTATGAAGAGGCCAGGGATGGAGGCAAGAACAGAGAGGAGGGAGTCAGGAGGGGGAGCAACAAAAATGGAGGGTTTAACATGTAAGGAAAGTTAAAATTGCTTCATTAAAAAAAGTCAAAGGAGGAAAAGTGAAACTGAAGTGGACTTGGAGTCTTTACTGCCACACAAGTTCATTTTAAACATTAAAAAATGAATCTAATGAGATTAAAAAAATATAACCACCTAGTGTGAGGGAAAAATGTATTCCAATAAATTTGAAAATCTAGAAGAAATGGATGTTTCTACAAATTCATTATTTACTTAAATTACCCCAGACTGATGTAGAAAATCTCAGCAAGCCTACAGCATGAGAAGAAATAGATCTAGTCATAGAAAAACAAAACAATGAGCCCCTAATAAAACGATTTAAAAAAAAGCAAAGCAAAACAAAACACACCCAACATCAAAATTTCTGGGTCCCGTTGGTTTCACTGAGGAATTCTATAAAAAAAAATTAGAGAAGAGTTAATATAATTTTTACATGAACTAGTTCACAATATGCAAATGGACAATATACTCCCAAACTCATTTTATGAAGCAACTAAAAGTGTGATACCCCATACAGGCAAAGACACCACCAGAATTGAAAATTATAGACTAATGCCCCTGATGAATATAGACACCAAAATTTCCATCAAATCCTAACCAATAGAATTCACAAATAATCAAAAAATACATTCTACTCAAGTGTAATTCATATCAAATATGCAAAATGGTTTAATATTTTAAAAAGCAATCAATGTAATTCACCACTTAATATAAATAAAGAAGAACCATATGATTATATCAATTGGTGCAGAAAAGTCATTTGATAAAATTCAACATCAATTTCTGATAAAAAACAGAAAAGGAACAGAAAGGAAATTCCTCAACATAGTACAGACCATAACTGTGAAACAAATGGCCAGCATCTCACTTATTGGAGAGAAATTGAAAACACTCCCCCTTCGAATGATAATCAGATAGGGTTGCCCTTCATCACCCTTATTATTTAGGATCGTCCTGGATGTTTTAGCTAGAGCTAAAAGATATCAAAAAGATGAAAAGGCACTTATATAGGCACAAAAGAAACAAAAGCTCTTTATAGAAGATATAGTCCCATATATAGAAAACTCCAAAACCTCGATTTTAAAATTGCTGGAATTAATTGAAAAATTTGACAGCATAACAGACTATAAGTTGGGAAGATGTAACCTTTTTAATAAATAGCTCTGATAAATAGAAATCAGTTGAATTCTTGTATATTAAAGAAGATGACACCAAAATGGAAATTAAATTAATTTTAAGGCTCCATGGAAGTCATTTAAAGTATCTCTAAAAAACTGATAATGCTACCACTTAAATGGGATATATATTTATATATATATGTACATATATATTAGATATATATAATATATTCTGTAAACCCTAAAATAAGAGCAATCTATTTTTATGATACTATGTATATTATATGTATAATATATATGTTATACATAATATATATAGAGAAAACTTTATGTCAACTAGACACTCCTGGCTAGGGGTGGAATCAAACCTGTCAATCAGATCACAGCCTGACTCTTTCTCCTTGGGGTGTAGCCTTCTATAAAGAGGGCCCTGGAAAATTCCTATTCTCTGCCACTGACCCTGGGATCTGCTGGATTCCTGCCATGTTTCCACTGAACTTGGAGCCACATAACTCTGCACCCACCAGCCTGTGATATTCTTGAATTCTGCATCATTGCATGTGGCTGGGTGAGTTTGAAGAGGGACTTTCAGACTAGTATTGGATGCATAGACTATAGTTGAACTGGGCTGGGAAGCTTTTCTTTATATATAATTACTTCCTGATACAAAGCTCTTTCTTATACATATATGAGTGCCACTGGATTTGTTTCTCTAGTCATCCTGGCCTAACACATTACAGTACTGGGAGTGGGGTGCTAGAGAAACAAATCATGGAAGATAGAGGCTTACCTGACTTTGGCCTTACAGCAGTTGGATAGAATTGGATTTTCCTTCTTGGATAGCTGGAGGTCAGATGTGGCCACTCAATTTACTTGGTTGTTCTCTGGAAAGGACATGAATAATGAAACTTTTGATTCTTAGAAGTTGTCTTTGGTTATTCCTGTCTGAAACTGATCAAATTAATGTAATGGATCTTAGGGTGTGAAAACAGCTCTTGAACTTCACTGAGGCAAAGCTCACGCTTCTTGGTCAAATGGCTAACCGAAGGCCTGGCTCTTGCTTGATCCTGACAGAGAACTAAGGCCATATTGCTTATAAATTGGATAGTTTAGGTAAGAACGGATTGAATCTTAGTGCTAAGAATTGTGTTTATGAAAACAGGTGCTCGTGACCCACTAAGGGGCTCGGATATCTTGTTAATAATTTAAATAAGGTACATGGCACCCTTCTGGGCTGAGAACATGCAAATAAGATATACAGGGTGCTTCCAAAAGCTCAAGGAAACGTGGAATTAAAAGATAATGGAATTTGTTTTACAACTTTTTTGAACCTGCCTCCTATGGGACCCAACTAGGGGATTATTTTACCATCCCACCAAGCTGGAAAGAGAGCCCATTCCAGAGCAGAGAGGGGGCTTCACAATCACCAAGAAGAATAAATGGGAGCAGAGCGCATCCTTTGGAGCCAGGATCT
>NW_022103896.1:90525512-90526609 GCF_000313985.2 Echinops telfairi | reverse complement strand
ATGAGGGCAATGAATGTACAAATGTGCTTTACACAATTGATGTATGTATGGATTGTGATAAGAGTTGTATGAGCCCCTAATAAAATGATTAAAAAAAAAAAGAATTGTGTTTATGATTTGGCTTTACTATGATTATATTGATTTCTTCTACCTACTATTATTGATATTTGTGCTAGAAATGATTGTTGGGAAGTATGATTAGAGAGAGTTTGTTAGCTCTTTTACCCATTACCTTTACCCATTAAATTGGGTCTCTTAAATGGGTAGCATGAATTTCCTGCAAAATAAGCTTAGAAAAAGTATTTCCTACCCAGTGACTTGGGTGGTCAGGACATTTTCATTTGAAAAGACTTGCCACCAGAGTTGTTGGCAGACTGAGGGTTAAACAAGGCTACTTTGGTTTGTTTTCCTTTTCTTTAAAGTTTGGAGTTGGGATTTGTATCAGAATTGTGTTGTACTTATAGATTGCTTTGAGTAGTAATGACACTTCTGTGATATTAAACCTTACTGTCCATGAACATGGGATATTCTTCCATTTGTGCAGGTCTCTTTTAGTTCCTTGCCCTAATCTACTGTGATTTTCTTTGTATAGGTTTCCCTGGGTCCAGTATTTCTAGGTATTTCAAGTTTTGTGTGGCTATTATAAATGGTATTGTTCTTGATTTTTTTCTGACCTCTTTGTTAATATACAGAAATCTGACTAACTTTTGCACATTACACATGTACTCACTGCTGAATTTTTACATTGTTCCCAGCAATTTTTTGTTGTATCTTTGGTGTTCTCTGCAGATAAAATCATATCATCTGCAAATGAGAATTTTACTTCTTTGCCCAGCTGTATTGCTTTGATTTCAGTTTATTGTCTAATGGTTCTGGCTAAGACACCCAGGGAAATTTTGAATAAGAGTGGTGATAGGAGGCATCCATATCTGGTTCCTGTTTGCAGGGGAAGTGTTTCAGTTTTTCCCCATAGAGCAAGATGTTGGTGGTTGACTTTTCCTATATAGCCTTTAATATGTTATAGCCTTTAATATGTTATAGCCTTTAATATGTTATAGCCTTTAATATGTTATAGCCTTTAATATGTTATAGCCTTT
>NW_022103896.1:90522460-90524007 GCF_000313985.2 Echinops telfairi | reverse complement strand
CTGTCAGATAGTTGGGCACCATCTAATTTCTTCACTATACTTAGCAGTAGCACCGATATCATGTGTTTCCATCATAAGGGTGAGTATTGAGCAGGGCCATGATGTAAGAACCACTTTTTCTTAGATTGGAGCTAGGATTAAGTATGTGCCCCAAATCCATTCCTGAATTTATGCTTTTTATCTGCCTCTGGTTCACCTTAGAGACATCCTTGTTCATTTATAGTAGAGCATCTTATAGATCATCTCCATGGAAAAAAAGGACCTTCTGTTGATAACATCATTGATTAGCTCAAGGGAGTACAGTCTTGTACTGTACTGAAGTAGTTTGTTACTGTTCTTTATATTTCAGTTGGATCTTACCCCTTTTCCAACTCTGATTCTAAATATTTGCAGATTCTCTTTCTTTTCCCATTTGAAGTTTGCCAGTGGTTTGTCAATTTTTCTTAATCTTTTCAAAGATCCAATTCTTATCTTGTTGATTTTTCCCCATCTTCTGTGTTCTGATTCATTTATTTCTGCTCTAATCTGCATGATTTCCTTTCTCTCATTATCTAAAGATATAGTTTGTTGTTCTTGTTCAAGTTGTTGAAGATTCTGTGTTAGAGTATTGTTTTAGGTTCATCCTCTTTTTTCAAGTATGCATCAACTGCTATAAGTTGCCCTCTGATGATTGGTTTGGTTATGTCCCAAATATTTTGTCATGTTGTGTAATTTTTCCTCATTTGTTTCAAGGAATTATATATTTCATCCTTAATTTGATTTATTACTCAGTTGTTTCTAAGTAGTACGTTATTCAGTTTCCATGAGTTTTGACTTTTTTCCCCTTATTCTCTCAATCATTGTCTTCTAATTCTATAGCATTGTGATCAGAGAAGATGGGTTGTAGAATCTCAGTATTTTTCACTTAAGATTTGCTTTGTGGCCTAACAGGTGCTCTATTGTTGAGAATGTACTATATGCACAGAAGAATGTATACTGTATTGTTGGTGGGTGGAATGTTCTGTATGTCTAGGGGGTCGAGTTGGTTGATTGTATTGTTTAGTTCCTTTGGATCATAAATGAGTTTGTTTCCTGATGATCTGTCCGGCCCTGAGAGTGTTGTATTGAAATCTCCAACTAGTATGACCAAATGGTCTATTTTTCTCTGCAGTTCTCTGTGAGTTTGACTGATGTATTTTGAGGAACTTTCTTTAGGTTTGCATATATTTAATATGGTGTCTTTTTGTTTTATTATTCCTTTCGTCATTTAGTCTCACATGATGTTTTTTTTTGCAATGAAGTCTGTTTTATCAGGAATTAATCTGGTTACACCTGCTTTTTAAACTGTCATTCACTTGATATGGTTTTGTCAAGCATCTTATTTTTAGTTTATTTTTTATATTGTCTGAGGTGTGTTTCCTGTAAGTAGCATACGGACGACAGATCTTGTTTTTTTTGTCCAGTCTGCTACTCTTTGTATCTCATCTGGTGCATTTAGTCCATTAATGTTCAGTGAAATTTTTTATATGTGTGGAATTGTTGCTGTTATTTTGATGGATTTTTTGGTG
>NW_022103896.1:90519960-90520900 GCF_000313985.2 Echinops telfairi | reverse complement strand
AATAATCATATAGTTAAAAATATTTTTTAAAGTAGCTAGGATGTCTGGGGACTAGTGTGGGAAGCTAGTTGGCCACACAAGCCTGCTGTGAGTTCAGCATATTGGCCAGGTGGGAGGAAATCTTTGCATCTTGTGGGTGCATTTTACACTTTCCTCTTTCCCTGTGCCCACTCCCACCACCTCTGAACCATGGGAGGTTCAGGTTACTTATCTACGGAGTTGTTCTCCAAATTGCTTTCACCTCACTTTCTGTATCTTTTCTTCCAGATTGTTGGAGAGGGATTCACTCTCCATATGACCAGTTTGTCATCTTCAATTGGAACCCCTATATCCTATTTTGATGAGTAGGACAGGCATCTTCAAAGCTGGCAAGCAGTCAATAAGGTGCAACTATTGCACCCTGTCTAGAGAAAAGAATAATTAAGAAGATCAAAGACACATGAAAATAGTTAGTCTAAAGGACCAATATATTATGTGAACATAATACTCTACCTATGTGGCTGTGAAGTCAGCTGTCCCAATAAGATAGGGGCCTAGTGGGCTAGGATGTATTGGAAGGGGGCCAGTTTCATGCCATTCTTGAGGTGAAGACCTCTGAGAAGGGTGTTGAGGAGGCAGGAGTTGATGCAGGCACTATCTAGAGGCAGAGGTTTTCCCTCATGATGGCCTGGGGGGATGCAAGAGAGAAATACCAGGATTCTTCTGGATGACCTGGGGTGGTCTAAATGAAGTTGTGAGGTGATGAGGTTGTGGGGGGAGGAATGCTCAAGCCAGCTGGAAGCCTGGAGGAAATAGTATGTGTACTAGTTTGTGAGGAGGTTTTCTGGGCTGTCTGAACCCCATATGTATGACTCTTGAAATGGCCTGGGGAATGATGAGGGTGGATTTGGGGGCCAGGGTGTGGTGTCATCTCCATGGAAAAAAAGGACCTTCTGTTGAT
>NW_022103896.1:90473446-90519860 GCF_000313985.2 Echinops telfairi | reverse complement strand
TGTGATATAGTGAAACAAGGAGGAATAAAACTCAAAATCATGTAGGAGGCCATGCTTAGTGTTGAAATACACACTTGAGAGTCATCAGTCATTTGAGATCAAGTGAACAGTACTTTCCCAGGCTAAAGATTAGAAGGGTTAGGAGAGATGGAGTAATTGAGGTAAAACACCGGATGAAATAGGATGAGCAGTGTTGCATTTAGGGGATAGAATTGAATGAAATGAAGCAAAATTGTATAGTTTTTAAAATGTAAAACTGATGGTTTTCTTTGTTAATCATTACCCAATTCACAATGAAAAGCTAAAAGCAAATAAGTACATTTCCATGGTGGGTTGACCAAACATTCAAAGAAGAGATAATTCCACTCAAACTGTTCCAGAACATTGAAAAAAAACTGGATACTTCTGAGCTCCTTTGATGAAGGAAGCATAATTCTTATACCAAAGCCAGCAATGGCATTCGTAAAAAAAAGATAGATCAATATCCTTTGTGAACATAAATGCAAAAATTCTCAACAAAGTTCTAGTCAACAGAATCCAACATTTCCCAATAAATCATAACCAACTTAGATTCATACCAGGTTTGCAAGAATTATTCAACATTAGAGAAATCATCAAAGCAATCCACCATATAAATACAACAAAATAACCACATGATCAGATAAATCATCAATATAGAAAAGGTATTTGACAAAATCCAAAACCTATTCTTGATTAAAACACTCAAAATAAATGGGACTAGAAAGAAAAATTCTCATATACTTAAGGGCAGATATACAAAACCAACAGAAAATAAAATAAAAGTAATCCTATTTGGCAAAGAATATGTAAAAACATCTTTTTATTTTCACAGATTATATCATCTTACATATGGGAAAACCCAGAGAATCAACAAGAAGACATATGGACTTAATAGAAGGATCCACTAAAGTTGCAGAGTAGAACGCCAGCATGCAAAATCAAATTGATTCCTTTATGCTCACAAAGAAAACTCTTAACTGGAAATCAGGTGAAAAAAACCCAACACTTACAATAGCCACATGAAGGATAATGTGCTTTGGAATGAAAAGGATCAGAGATTCAAAAGACCTATACAAATAAAACCACAAAACACTACAAAAAGCCAAATGAGAGTTACACAAATGGAAGAATATACCATCCTAATGGATAGGAAGATTTAATATTGTGAAGATGTCAATACTGCCCAAAGTAGTCTGGTCCAGATTCCATCATTATTCTTTAAAAGCAAAGCACTATGAAAGAAGAATAAAGAGTCCTCACGCCTTTCGATCTCAAAACCCACTATAATACAGCCAGAATAATCAGTCTGGTATTAGTACAATGATAACACACAGCCCAGAAGAGAATTGAGGATGCAGAAGTAAATGTATTCTCCAATGTACAGTTAATCTTTTTCCAAGATGAAAACCAAAGAGAGAAGAGCTAATCTCTTTAACAAATGGTGCTAGTAAATTAGATATATATTTGCAGAAAAATGAAACAGAACCCATATTTCTCATCATACATAAATATTAACTCAAGAATGACCAAAGACATACAAGTAAAATCTGAAACTATAAAGATTATCAAAGGAAAAATAGGGAAATGTAGGGGCCCCATATATGGCATAAATACACTAACAATTTAAAAAGGAACAAGCAGCAGAAGACACACTAGATGAATGGGATCTTCTAAAGAGTAAACATTTGTATGTATAACAAGATTTTGATGGCAGCATATGTACAAATGTGTTTGACACAATTGATGTATGGATTGATATAAGAGCTGTCAGCGCCCCCAATAAAATGTTTGTTAAAATAAAAAAGAGAGGGACTTCACCCAAATAATAAAGATAATTACAGACTGGGAAAATTTTGGCAATGACATATCGAACAAGGGTCTGATCTCTAAAATCTATAGAAAACATCAATACCTTAATAGCAAAAAGACCAGTAATCCAATAAAAAATGGACAGAGGACGTGAACAAACATTTCACTAAAGAAGAAATTTAGGTAGTTAAAAAACAAATGAAAAAATGCTCAGGGTCATTAGCCAAAAACAACGAGATCCCAACATTCAAAACAAAGTGTGTTTTTTTTTAAAAAAAGAAAAGAACAAATTCTGGCGAGGGTACAGAAAGACTGGAATCCTCATAAACTGTAGGTAGGACTGTAAAATGGTACAATTGTTGTAGCAAATGGTACCGTACTTCCTACAAAATTTTCAAATAATAATACCATGAGATACAGCAATTTTTAGAGAAATGAGGGTCATAAAATCAAGAGATATATGAATAGCAGGTTTATCACAGGTTTCACAGAGGCAAAAAGATGGAAATGGTGGGGAAACAGTTCTTTGCTCCTTAGGCAAACAGCCAGGACCACCAACTTCCACTGTTCAAGGCCTATGTGAGACTGTTGATGGCTTAACCATGGGAGCTGATGCAGCAATTGCAGGCCTTTCTCAATGCCTGAGATAAAATGGACATTTTGCCTCTTGTTCCCTGGCAAAAGCCGCAGAAGTCAGGGGTCTGCAAACTTATCAGTTACTTTATGTTCCCAACCTTGTCCTCCCCTCCTGTCTGTGAACAGTTTGGCTGATGTGTTAATGCTTCTTTGTATACTCTCAAATAACTGTAAACTGTTCTTTTGTGTAAACCTGTCATGTGTTGCACATATCTCAATGAATGTCCTACCGTAAGATCAGTATAGTTTTCTTTATATTTAACTTCTAGAATTAAAATACCAATACTGGTCACCTATTGACATCATACAAGGGTACACTTCATAGGTTTTATAATGAAGCTTTAAAATAATCATATAGTTAAAAATATTTTTTAAAGTATTATATAGAAAATCCATGTGAAATTTATTTACTTCCTTTACCATGTAAGACCCAAACAAAACACAGTGCCATTGCGTCCCTTCTGACTCATATAGCAAGTCAGCAGGACTGGTAGAACTGTCTCTGTGGATTCCCAAGACTGTAACCCATCTCATACCGTTGCCTCTTCTGAATCCAGCTTGAATTTTCCTGGTATTTAACTGTTGATAGGCTGTTGCCATAATGTTTTAAATATCTTCGGTAATATTTTAATTGTGTGACTTTAGTGATAGTTTGATTAATTCTACATCCTGCGAGTTAACTCTTTATACTAACATACTACTTACAGAAACTTTTAGATTATTTCTTTAACTCTAATAAAAAGTGATTTTATATGAGACTAACAATTTTAAGTATGTATGGCTGATTTTGCTGTTGTTTATACTGATTGCCAGCTTTGGTGTCCTGTTTCCAAATGTATTTAATTATTTTTTATTAGCTGTTGCTCAGTAACTTTGATACATTTCTAGTAGGCTTTCTTTGAAATCTAGAATGAAAGTAGGTTCCAACTTCAACATTCAATACATTATTGCAAAGATAACAAGGGAAGGTATTGGTATTTCCCAGTCTGAACCTCACTTCAGTTTCAAGCGAACTTTGAAAGGCTTCTGTCTCTCTGTCTGTCTGAGACAACCAGGGGTTATGCATGTTGGCTACAAATCTCAAGGATAGGCTTCCCACTCCCACTCTTCTCAGTTCCAGTGCAGTTCATTTAAGTCCTTTAAGGGGTGGGTGTGGGGTACGCTTATGTCTTGTTCCAACTGTATGAAAGTACTGTCAATTAAGGGCCAAGCTCTATGGTGTGATGGTCTTCCATTAGATAATCCACTCTGAATTGACCTTGACTTTGTCTTCTTTCTCTGTCAGCTATGAAAACCACAGTCCAATTTCCCCTAAACTGATGCATGTTTTATCAAATGGTTAGTGTCTTCACTGACCTCTGTGCTTTCTTTCATCTAGATTTTCTTATTTAGGAAAGTATCTAATGACCTGGAAAGATGTATACAATAGCACTCACTCAGTGCCATTGACCAGAACTGCCCCTGGGGATTTCTGAGACTGTAAATCTTTGTGGGAGTAGAAAGCCTTATCTTCCTCCCACACATTGGCTGGTGTGTTCAAACTGCAGACCTTGCAGTTAACAGCCCAACATACAACCCACTACTCTACCTACTCCACCAGGATATATGAACCCAATTTTATTTACACAATTAGATAAGGGAAGGAAGGATGTGCCTAGATATTAAATAACATTTGTGGTGGTTACATAATCTGTTGCCAATTTGAGACTTAGAAGTAAAGGGCTGGAGTTTAGCCTGTCAATCAGGTCACAGCTTGATGACCTCATTGGGAAGCACTAAAGAGATAAATAGCTCGCTGGAAGTGGGGCACATACTCACTCCCTGGGATACATTGCAGCTGACAAGACACATACTGTACAGCTTTGCTTGCAATGCCACTGGATCCACAAGACTTCCCACCCACTGGCCTGTGATCTTCCTGAATTCTGGCATCATTGCATGTGTTTCATAAGTCTGCAGAGGACTTTATAGATTGGTATTGGACATATGGGCTAATAACGGTCTTATGGACTTGATCTGGACTGAGCTGGGATATTTTCTTAATGTACAATTACTCTTATGTAAAGCTCTTTCTTACACACTTAGGCGTGTGTCTATAAATTTGTCTCTCTAGTCAACCCAGACTAACACAACATCTCAATCTAGGTTATAGGATTATAAGTGAATTTCTTCTCTTTCTTTATTTTGGTGTTGTTTTCTTAAAGACATTTATGTTTCTTTTAAAATATCTATATATTGTTAAGTTCTGAAAATTAACAATCAGGAATATATACCAAACACTCATTTCAGTTTAAAAAATGCTCATAAAATGAACACTTAAGTAATCATCCCAAAATAATGCGACTCCTCCCCTCCTGCCCCCACTCCTCCTAAAATCACTGTCATTGAGTGGAGTCTGAATTGGAGCGACTCTACACACTAGGGTAGAACTTCCCTTATAGGTTTTAGAGACTGTAACTATTTATGGGAGTAGAAAGTCTCTTTCTCCCATCCTCATATAAAGTAAAAACTTATTTTACCCTAGATTTTTTTTTTGCTTGATAGACCCTTATTATTTTTTATTCTTCAATATTTTCAAGAATATGTTTTTATGATAAGAGTTTGGTTCTGTTGTTCATGTGGTTGCTATGAGTCAGAACTATAGAGGCTGGAGTGAGGTCTCTTGAATTTGTATCCTAGTTTTATGACAAGCAGTAAGAGCTCTGTCACTTACAAGCCCAATTTTGATACTAGGCTTGTGCTTGCTTCAAAATTGAGCTTGAGAGTTTCCGTTTCCTTTCTATACTCTGAGTTTGCATAGAATTTGTTCAGATTTTCTGTCAGTCTGTTAATTTGGTTAAATGTATTTTTAGAAATTTGTCCACGTCTTCAATATTTTTAAATTTGTTTGAGTATAGGCCTTCATAGTATTGTTATTATCCCTTTTATTTCATTTGGTTCTGTTGTGATGGCTCCCATTTCTTGTTTGTGTTATTTGCATCTTCTGGTGTTAACTTGGATGAGTGGAAAACAATATACAAGAGGGAAATTGGTTAAAAATGATGGGCCAGGGCAAGATTGGAAGGTTTGTAAGAGGTAAAGGCAACAGAGGCAAATGCAACCGTATATACTTGTGTATAAGCTGAGTATTTCAGTACACTTTCTATGTAGTTTTTTGTGGTAAAATTAAGTGCCTCAGCTGATATTTGGGTTGGCTTTTACTCGAGTATATACGGTGTATGCACAATGCTGCAATAGAGGTGACTTGCAAGTATATGCTTAGACAGACATGCAGGTTGAATAGGTGTGGAGACTAGAAGAATATTCACAAATATATATAGCTCTGACAGGATATTTATATATATGTATTTACTTTTACTTCAAATATATATCCATGAATGTGGCGGGGCATCCAGGAGGCAAAGTTATGAATAATTCTTAGACGTAACCAAACTTTTTGAGGTGACGAGTCACTGTACTTGAGGGATCATGACCAGAGTCTCAAGGACAACAAGGTCTCTTGGCCTATCATAGTTCACAAAGACAATGCTCTACAACCTACTTTGGTGTCTAGTGACTATAGTCTTAAAAGCTTGTGAGCAGTTATCTAAGGTGCAACCTTTGTTTTCTCCCTGCCCATAGAAAAGAAGAGTGATGAAAATCAAGGTAATATATGGAAACAATTAGTCCAATGAACTAATGGGCATGCAAACATCAATCGCCATAATCCCAAGACAAGTACTATATGATGCCTGGCTACCACTATCAACTACTTTGAAAAGGATCACATTAGAAGGTCCTAGATAGGGTGGGAGAAAAAAGTGGAACAAATTGAAAAATCATAAAGCAAATCAGTGTTTGAATGGAGACTTGGTGGAACTCCCAGGACTATGTTCCTTGGTTGTTCTTCAGGCCTGGAAGTCAATGTATCACCATGTTGGAATAATGGACCATCTCAGATGAAACGGGTAGCATTTACTCAAGGACAAAGGTCAGAGGGTTTAAAAAGGAGCAGTGGAAACAGGAAACATCAAAGAATCCTGGATAAGGGATAATATACATCGGAGGATTTCAATGGATGAGTAGAAACAAAATGCGTATGAACAGTTGGTGAAACTGATGTTCTGGCTAGCAAACCTTCCCCTAAATCACAAACTTCCCCCCCCCCTAAAGTATCACATTAGCTAACTGTTGTCGAGTCTCTTTAACACACTGTGGAATGAGCTGGCTATTTGTACAAGGAGTACAACGTTCCTGTTCTCTAGCCTCAGACTGGAAGCGTGCAGATACACTTGATCACATATGTGTTTAGGGTACAGGCTCTGAGCAAGTAGGAAAGATGGCACTAGCCGGGAGAGATTTCAGAGAGAGAGGGCACTAAATGGAATAAGAAAATGAACATTTCTATTTGCATGTCTAGATTCAATGCAAATATTAATGATCCAAATCTTTTAAACGCATGTATTTACTCATTGAACTGGTCCCGATATCACCATCTCAGAAATTTCTTAATATTAAACACAGATAAGAGAAAGACACCTCTTTCACCAGAAGCGCTATAGAATTCCTACGTGTCTATGTGGACAGGGATGGGAAACCATTCTCCCTAAAGGCCAAGTGGAGCTGACCACCGCCTAGGCGTAGTCCACGTGTCGCCTCGTCCCCGCCCATTCAAGTCTTGCGGGGGCCAGCCATCCAACCTCGTGAGAGCCCCTCGGCTTCCAAATTTGCCACATTCCAAAGCACAGGGATCAACAGGAAAACCGAAAGACGTTCGCCCTCAGCTGCGCTGCGTCGCGTCACCACTCTGCAGGGGCTGGTGAAATGCACGCAGGACCACGCCCCTGAGAGCGGCGCCTGCGATTGGCTAGCACGTGCCGTCACTCTGCCGTCTGAGGGCGGGCCAGAGGTGTGCGCAGCAGGAAGGGGTGTGGCCTTGTGTCCCGCGAATCCCGGGCTCTGGCTCCGAGGGAGTCACTGGTTCCGCCTAAACGAGGGCGTGGCGTGGGCGCTTCCGGCACGAGCGTGGAGTCCTCCGAGGCTCTGCTGGTGGTGCTGAGAGTCAGGTACCTCCTGCCGCTATCGCCGCCGCCCGCGTCCCTGCGTGTTTCGGGAGCCGCCTAGTCCTCGGACCACTCCGGCGGCACTATTGATGGCTCCGCGGAAGAATTCCAAGGGCGGCGGCGGCGGTAGCAGCAGCGGCAGCAGCAGCCCTGCAGCTCGAAGAGGTCAGAGGCTCTGCGGGGCTGGGAGGACCTGGGCTTAGCCCGGCGGGGCCGCCGATTGGGACGGGCACTGCGGTCTCCATCCCCCCTCGCGCCCGCCGCCGCGATCCCGCTGCGTTTCCCTCCGCTGGCGGAGCTCGTCCTTCCCACGCTGTGCGGAGGCCACTTGGCTGGGCCGGTGGGTCCAGCTGGCCGGGCGGGCGCGGGGCCGAGGCCCTGGGGCCTTGCCGCCCTGGGTTGAGCTAGTGATTTGGGGGAAGCGCTTTCCTGGTAAATTGCTTGGCTTTCCCTGGTGCCGCCCAGATTGGCTGGTTTTCCTTGGGACCGAAGATGGGCAGTCAGACAAGTTACCTTTGCTTTACAGATGCTGAGAATGAGTCATTGTTAGGAAAAGTAAAGTTCAGCGTCCTGGCAGCTTTTAAAAACAACTCAAAAGGAAAAACGAAAATTGCGAGTGATTTGAGTGTTCTTTGAAATTATTTTTAAGTATTTCGCTTTTATATAGTTTTGTTACTGCCTTACTTTCCTTTATTGAAAAAAATTTTTTTCTTTAACCATGTACCCAGCCAGCAAAGAGAGAGTAGGTATTTTACATATATTTTGTCTCCTAATTAAATGGCTCTCAGCATATTTTAGAAGTCATTTTGGATATTGAAACTGCAATGAGCTAGCATGCATACTGAACTGTACACTTTTAAAGTAATTTGTTTCGTTTGCTGAGCTCTGCATGTAACATTCATATTAAGACAAAATCAGATCATAGTACTCAAACCGTAATGAAGAATGTACTTACTTGTATCTTCTTTATCACTATCTGAAAATTTCCCGTGTACTTTCATGTGTATTTTCTTTTGAGTTCTTTACTTATTGTTGTGCACTCCTTTCTCAAGTCTTAGAATAGTCCTGGCTCATAAAAGGCTGTCAATAAGCGGTTATCTAATGAATGAATTTAAACAGTGAATCTAGTGCAGTTACTTAATATGCAGATTTACATTCTGAGAACTAATGTTTCTTTTCTTAAAGGAAGGGGCTATATTACAACTCACGCACAGTGGAATCCTGTTTGAAGTGCATAGTAAGCATAATGATTGACTTGACTTCAGTCAAAGTTTGTGTACTCCTTTTCCACTTGCCTCTAAATGCTTCTCGGTTACTAATAGGCTGCTTTTCCCACTCCGTCTATTCTGTGCTACCTTTCTAACTGAGAAGCAACGTTGTACTGCTATGGCACACTGAGCAGAAAAAACACGTGAACGAACATTCAACGTTAATTGTTTAAAACCATTTTTTTTCTGTACAAATGAAGTTCATTTTCATTCCGTGTTTTTCTTTATAATGGGTAGAAGGGACTGATTACATTTCAGGAAGTCACTTTAGATCATCTTTTATTGGTAAGGGGAGCAATGGAGCCCTAGTGGTGTCGTGGTTAAGTGTTGGGCCACCATCCGCATGGTCATCAGTTCAGAACCACCAGCAGCTCCATGGGAGAAAGACTGGGCTTTCTACTCCTGTAAACAGTTACAGTCTTGGAAACCCCAGGGGGTCACTGTAAGTCAGCATTGACGTGAGGGCAGTGAGAGGTGGTGTAGTCGTTGCCTTCTGTACAGTCAGCAGTTCAAAAGCACCACTGGCTGTTCCCTGAGAGAAAGAACTTTTATACTCCCCTGAAGAGTTACCCTGCCCTGTAGGGTCGCCAGGAGTTGAAAGCGACTCATTGGCAGTGAGTTTGTCTTTTTTTTGGTTATGGGTAAGAATTAAGATAGTGTTCACACTTTGACCACGAAGGCCAGGTGATAGGTTTAGGAAATGTTATAACCAAAATTATTATGATTCTCATCATAGTCAAACATTTTAGAGCATATCTGAGGATCTACAGCCTTTTAAATCTTTTGTATATTTACTTTATAATTGTCATAAAGCAATTATAGTATGTGAAAGAGAAGTACCTGTTTTATAGAACAATAGTAATAAAGAGTTGCTCCTAGAGTCATGCATAGTACATAATTGATTATTGGCCACCTATCAGCCCTCCCCCTTGCCATTTATTTAGTAAGTACTGAGTTTTTATTGTATATCAGACATTTTAGAATGTACTGAAGATGGACATGAGAATTCTTTCCATTGAAATAGTTACATAGCAGTGTGATTTTTTTTTATATTGCTTTCTTATAGCAGAATATACTTGAATGATAAATCGACGTGTTCTTTTTTGCTCTGTTTAATCTGGTCATTGGGGTGTGCACATGTATGGGGCAATAGGGGAGGGGCTGAAGCAATTTAGTAGTGACATTCCAACCTGTAACGTTATTGTTGAGGAATGCCCCCAGGGTGTCTAGTTTTGTAGGACTAGAGCCCAGGTTTTCTGTTTTTCATTTGTTATATTGTGTGACTTGACTTGTCGGTTCCCTTGTTTGTAAGATTTGTGGAAACCAGAAAATTGAATTTTATTGTATATTATTAATACTACACATAGTAATATAAGAAGTGGGCTTTTGTCATATCACCAATTAAATTTCTCTGACCACAATGATTTCTGGTTGAAATACTACATTTGAAAATCTTGGATCGAGAAGTTGAAGTTGATAGCTGCTGTTGAGTCAGCGTAGATCCATGATGATCTCTATACAACAGAATTATATGCTACTTGGTCCTGCCTTCTCACCAGAAAAGAAAAACTGAAAACTCACTGCCATCCAGTCGATTCCGACTCGCAGTGACCCTATAAGGCAGAGTAGACCTGCCCCTCTGGTTTTTGAGACTGTAAATCTTTAGGAGTAGAAAACTTCTTTCACCCTCGCAATAGTTGCTGACCTTGCAGACTACATCTGAGCTGGGGAACCTTTTTTCTCCTGAGTCCATTTGGATATGGATAAAATAATTCATGGGCTGTACTGGTCAAACGTTTAATGAACTCACTCTGAATATTAAGGCTGGAATCGCTTCTCTTTGGTGCGAGGCTTGTGATGTTAGCTTGAATTGATGATTTCTTGAATGGGCCTTATACAAACCATAGGCCAGCTGTTTCCCATGCTGACACTCCGTCCACAGGGCTCCTTCATCTTCCTCAGGCACTGGCATATTAGAGTGTTGGTTATTGTGTCTATCCATCTCATCAGGTGTGGTACGCTTCATTCTTCTCAGCCTTCTACTTCAGTGGAGATTCACCTCCTGCTGTTGATCCTTCCTGATAATGTGACCAAAGCAAGTGAGCTGAACAGTGTGTGGCTGTGAGCCATAAGATTGTCATAGGCTAACACTTGCATACAAATAGCCAGTCTTTTTTTTTTTTATCATTTTATTGGGGGCTCGTATAACTCCTATCACAATCCTTATATATACCCATTGTGTCCAGCACATTTGTACATTTGTTGCCATCATCATTCTCAAAACACTTACTTTCTACTTGAGCCCTTGGTATCAGCTTCTCATTTTTTCCCTCCCTCATGAACCCTTGATAATTTATAAATTATTATTTTGTCATATCTTACACTGTCCGATGTCTCCCTTCACCCACTTTTCTGTTGTTTGTCCCCCAGGGAGGAGGTTATATGTAGACTTTTGTAATCAGTTCTCCCTTTATACCCCACCTTCCCTCCACTCTCCTGGTATTGCCACTCTTACCACTGGTCCTGAAGGGATCATCTGTCCTGGATTCCGTGTTTCCAGTTCCTGTCTGTACCAGTGTACATCCTCTGGTCTAGCCAGATTTGTAAGGTAGAATTGGGATCACGATAGTGGGGGTGAGGAAGCATTAAAGAACTAAAGGAAAGTTGTATGTTTCATTGTTGTTACACTGTACCCTGTCTTAGCCAGTCTTTTCTTTAACTAGCCTACAAGCTCTGCTGTAACTTGTGACCCTGCTGATTTTTAAAGTACTTATGGTTTAGTTTACAGCATCATGGCAATATAAAAATCATTTCAGTACTGTAAACTGACAAGGCTGAGGGTCCACATAATAATATTTTGAAATATTTCACACCAAGAGTTTGAATATAATGATAACATTAAACATTATTAAATTTTTGTCAAGGAATATAGGGCAAAATACCTAATTCTCTGAAATGTGTTTTACTAAAAAAAGGTTGTGGATGAACCTTGGGCCTCAGCTCATACCCTTCCTCAATACAAGAACACTTTGTTCTAACAAACTGGGATTTTGTATGCTCAACTCCTCCCTCCCCCTCCCCCGCACACATGATCACTGAAGATAAAATGGGTGCATAAGCAAATGTGGTGAAGAAAGTGGATGGTGCCTGGCTATTAAGAGATACAGCCTCTGGGGTCTTTCTTAAAGGCTTGAAGTTAAACAAGCAGCCATCCAACAGTGAAGCAACAAGCCCATATGGAAGAAGCACACCAGCAGGTGCGATCATGGGGTGTTATCAGGACCAGGTAACAGGCATCAGAGGATTCATAACAAACAACAAACAAACAAAACACGCTGTTGAGAATGAGGGGGCTTGGAGCAGAGACCCAAAGCCCATCTGTAGACAATGTAATATCCCCCCACCAAAAGGGTCGCAGAAACCAGAGGGGGAAGGGAGATAGCAGTTAGTGTGAGATATGAAAATAATAATTTATAATCTATCTAGGGGCCATGGGGTGTGGGGGAGGGAAGAAAAGAGGAGCTGATCAAGGGTTCAACAGGAAGTAAATGTCTAGAAAAAACGATGGCAATAGATGTACAAATATGTCTGATACAATTGATGTATGGATTGTAATAAGAATTGTAAGAGCCCCCAATAAAATGATCTTCCAATAATAATCATTCTAAAAAGAATCAGAGATGCAGTTTAAAAAAAGATGTGTTTGGAGGGAGTTCTTGAACACATTTAGAACGAACAAGTGTATTAACCAGTAGTGAGCTTTAAAAATAAAAGGGAAAGATTTATATTATATTTTTGCTTTAAAATCATTAGTATTTTATAGAACATTAGAAAATGAGTATATGAGGCTTTTATTTTAGCTACTTACCCACTCATTTGACATGAATAAAAATCCTTATAGGATAACCATTTAGTTAAAGGTTCATATAAAGACCTTCATTTGTTTTTGAAAATTAAAATGGGAAGAAACCAATGAAACATTAATATTCAGAAAGTTAAATTTAGGAAATATGGTTCTAGGAAAATTGGGAGTTAAAATAAAAAGTGGAAAAAAATAAAAATGAATGTCAGAGACTCTGAAACTTGTTCTTGACCCTAAAGGGAAAGGAAGAAAGGATAATTGAGCAGAATGTTTCAAAGGACCACTTAAGAAGACAAAGTAAACTATTATAATGAAATGTCCAAAGACCTGGAGTAAGAAAATCAGAAGAGAAGACCATGCTCAATATTTCTCAAGTCATAAGAACTGAACAAAAACTAAAACCTTCAATTGCAGAATTGAATATGAGCAAAATGTTAAACAATGCAGGAAGCATCAAGGAAGGAATACACAGCCACTGTTCCAAAAATAATTGGTTGGCCTTCAACCATTTCCAGAGGTAGCACAACCAAGAACTAATGGTGTTGAAGGAAGAGATCCAAGCTGTGCTGAAGCCATCGGTAAGCAGCAAGACTGCAGGAATTGACAGAGGCCAACGGAAATGTTTTAGCAGATGGATGAGCGCTGGAAATGCTTAAGAGTCAGTGCCCTGACATTTGGAAGATAGTTGTGTGCCCACCTAACTGAAAGAGACCCATATTTGTGCCCATTCCAAAGAAAGATAGATGGCCCCAGAAAATACGGAAAGTATTCAGTTTACTTGCAGGTGTTAGCCATTAATAGCACCTCCAAGTACAATTTTGCTGAAAATCATTCATAAACAGTCACCTCAGTACCTTGAATGGAAGCTGCCAAAAATTGTAGCCAGATTCAGGATGTGGAACAAAGGAGATCAATGCTGGTGTTAGATGGACCGTGGCTGAAAGCGGAGGAGATCACCAAGACGTTTACTTGTGTCTTATTGACTCTGCAAAAGCATTTGTGTGGATCACAGAAATTATGGATACACTTTTGAAGAATGGGAATTCTGGAACACTTAATAGAGCTATGCAGAACATGTGGATCAAGAGGCAGTTCTTTTTGAACACCTCAAGGGGTTTAAAATGGTTTAAAATGAGGACATTTTTATGTCCGAGTTGTGTCCTTTCATCTATGCTGAGCAAATCATCTGAGAAGCTGGATTATATGAACAAGTATGTGCCATCAGGACTGGAGGAAAGTTTACTAACCTGCAGTATGCAGGTAATACAACCTTGTTTACTGAAACTGAAGACGTGAAACTCTTTCTGATGAAGGTCAAATACTGCAGCAGTGTAGATTACACCGCAACATAAAACAGATCCACACAAGTGCACTGGGAGTCTCACAAGTAGACAAATAAGCAACATCGTGATAAACTGAAAAGATTGACGTTCTCAAGGATTGCATTTTACTTGGATCCACAATCATTGCCCATGGAAACAACAGGAAATTGATGTATGGGCAACTCTGCTGTGAAAGATTGCTTTAAAGTGTTAAAGAGTAAAGATACAACTTTCAGGACTAAGGTCTTCCTGTCATAAACTGGTATTTTCAGTGGTCTCGTGCTTGCGAAAGCAGGGCCATGAGTAAAGAAGGCTAAATAATAATGTGTTTGAATGATGATGTTTGGAAGAATATCAAATATGCCAGTGTAAAAGGAAGACAAGAGAAATTGATGAATTTTGGTCTTGGTGGAGGATATTAAATACCCTAGACTGCTAGAAGAACAAACTGTTTTAAAAGGAATATGGCTCGAATGTTCTTAGAAGCAAGGATGTCGAAAATTTATATCACATCCTTACAACATGTTAGCAGGAGGGACCAGTTCCTGGAGAAAAGGACATCATGCTTAGGAAAGTAGTAGAGTGTCGGAAAAAGAGGCAATAGAGTGACACAGTGGTTGCAGCAGTGAGTTCAAACACAGGAACTATTGTGAGGGTTGTGCATAAGCAGGCATTGTTTCATTCTTTTGTACATGTTAACAAGAACAGCAATTGAGAGTGTGTAGCATTGGAGAATAAAGCTATACATTAAGTGGATTCCTACCTTTTTTGATACTTTAGTTTGAAACATTGCATGGTTTTTAATATCTATTCTGTGAACTCATGTTTAAAGTAAAATGGTTTCCTGGAAGTCAGGTTTATACCATTGAGTATCACTTGAAACGTGTAAGTTTTCAAATTGCTCAACTAATTGGAAGAGATTCATATTTGTGGCCATTCCAAAGAAGGATGACTCAACAAAATGTGGGAATTACTCATTAAACTTGCATGTGTTATCCATTAATGACATGTAAAAGTACAATTTTGTGGAGATCAATAAAAAATGATGTCGCTGGTAATGTCTCCATTGTCCTCCAATGTCTCAGTTGTCTGCAACATTTAATCTTAGTGGAGATGCCACCTAATACCAGCTTTATTTTAAAATGGGAGAATTATTTTATTCTGTACCAGCATTTTGTGAGCAGCTTTTTTTCCATTTGATAGAGGTTTGACAGCCTTTCCTGTCATTCCATAGGACAAGTTTTGTTATCCTGTTTCCAATTTCTGTTTCTTGTTTATTGTGCCATTGATGTGCATATTTCTTTTGTATCTTCCACCCTTTGCTTTTAAATCTCAATTTTATCCAAGTACATTATTGGAAAGCCCCTTTGTTTTAAGCTCACATGTAAATTTTATTTAGAAGTAGTTAAATTTTTTTTCCTAGCATGGAGATAAAAGTCTGTGCTGTAAACATTGAGAGATTTATTTACCATTTGTCTAAAGTCTTCTAGTCTTTGAGTCAAATCTGTTTGAATGAGATGGTTGTCATTTACTGATTTTTGTAAATTGCATCATGGGCTTGATTTTTAGCAGAGACCCACTTCTCTTTTTAAACCTCTGGAATAACTGCTGTGTCTATTTGAAATATTAAGAAGTACTTATGACCTCTAAGTAGGCATACGCTACAGTTCGAAACCAAAAAGGAAGAACACACTCAGCATATCTTAAACTGAAAGAACTCAGGAAAAAAGATTCAAGTCTCGATTTGTAATATAGAAAGATTGTGTGGGCCAAATATTGAATGATGTATCAAAAGAAGGTGGGAAGAATATACAGAGTCAGTGTACCAAAAAGAACTAGGTGATGTTCAAACATTTTGAGAGGTAGCAAGAACCAATGGTGGTCACGAAGCTCAGGTTGCATTATCCAAAAACAAGGCTCTAAGAATGGATGGATACCAATTGCCATGTTTCAACACGCTGATGAAACACTGGGAACACTTACTTGTCTGTGCCAAGAAATTTGGAAGATAGCTTCTTGGCCAACTAACTGGAAGGGATCCATATTTGTACCCATTACAGAATGCTCGAATTATAGAACACTATTATTAATATCACATGTAAGTAAGATTTTGCTAAAGATCATCCACCAATAGTTGGAGCAGTACATTGACAAAGGTTTAGGTGGGTCCTGAAGAGGCTGTGGCACAAGGGATATCATTGCTGATGTCAGATGGATCTTGGCTGAAAGCAGAGGATACCAGGAAGACTTTTACTTGTTTGCTTGTGTTTATTGACTATGCCAAGGCTGGGTAGATCATAAACTATGGGTTGCTTTGAGAAAATATGAATTCCAGAAAACTTCAGTTAGCTCACATGGAAGCTGAACACATATATCAAGAGTCAGCTTTGTCAACAGTGCAAGGGAATACTTCATGTTTTAAAATCAGGAAAGGTGTGCATCAGAATTGTATCCTCTCACCATACTTTTTCGATCTGTATGCTGAGCAAATAATCACAGAAGGTGGATTATATGAAGAATGTTGCATTAGGATAAGAGGAAGGCATATTAACAACCGGAGATATGCAGATGGCACACCTTGCTTGCTGGAAGTGAGAAAGAATTGAAGCACTTGCTGATAAAGATCAAGGATTGCCGCCTTCAGTATGGATTACAATTCAATGTAAAGAAAACCAAAATCCTCCCAACTGGACTGGTAGCTACCACGATGATGAATGGTGAAAATATTGAAGTAGTCAAGGATTTCATCTTGTTTGGATCCACAGTTCATGCTCATGGAACCAACCAGTAGTTAAGAGATTAAAGAATGCATTGCGCTGGGCAAATCTGCTGCCCAGAACCTCTTTAAAGTGTTGAAAATCAAGGATGTTACTTTGAGGCCCAATGTGCACCTGACCCAAGCCATTGTATTCTTTCATTTGCGTTTTACTTTTTCCTCCATTTTTTAAGCCTCTTAGACCACTATTTAGATATTGAGGGTAAGGAGCTGGACGTTTTTTTTTCTCCTCCCATGATGTGATTTTTCTTTTCTTCATGTTTAAACTCTCCATTATCTTGTCTCCCTCACAACCCTTCTCTTCTCCCTGTTCCCACCCCGTCTCTGGCCTCCTAGTAGTCGCCAGAGTCTTGTCTGTTGGTGGAGAAACCACATTTCTTCTTTGTTTTTATGTAAAACAATGGTGTAAAGACAAATATTTTTCTTTGTAGTATTGACTGAGCTTGCTACGCATAATGTTCTCTACTTTTGTCCATGTCTTGCGGTGTTTAAGAGAGTTATTGTTTTTTTACTGTTGCATAAACTTCTGTAGTACGGATATATCAGAGGTTGTTATCCATTCCTCTATATTTATGGGTTTTGGTTGTTTACATGTTTTTGCTGTTGTGGAAATTGCTGCAATAAATTTAGGTGTACATATGGCTGTTGGTGTAACATTCTTCTTTTGGGTATATAACCAATAGAGAGATGGCTGGATCATAAGATGCTTGCATTTGCATTTGTTAAAGTTAGAGGGTCAGCAAAAAAGAGAAAGGCTCTCAACAGGATAGATCGACACAATGGCTGCAACAATGGGAATAAACAGTTGTGTGGTGGCACCGGACCGGGCTGTGTTCACTGTTGTATATAGGGTCAGTGTGGCTCTAAATCGGCTCAACACCTAACAGTGCTAAATAGGTGTAAAGAATGATGCTCTGAATGCCCATATATTCAGTTTACAGATGACTTCATAAAGCATTTCCAGATTCCTGCTTTTCCTCTCTTGCAGCATCTCTTCCCAACCACCCTTATATTTGGGATTATCATGGTCATGCAGTTCATATACATAGATCTGAGGAGGCTTCAAAAATTTGTGGGAAATCGAATTGAAAGATGAAGCAAACTTTCACTTGCCTATGACATCTATTTTTCAATAACTTCCGCATTAAGTCATCTTTCTTTGGAATGAACACGAATATCAATCTCTTCCAGTTGACCAGATAGCTGCCTTCTAAATTTCTTAGAATAGACTGGAGAGTGCTTACAACAAGTGTTGCATTAGTCTGTTGAAACATTTCAGTTGGTATTTTGTCAATTCTGGAACCTTGTTTCACACTAATATCTTGGTGCAGTTTCTACTTCTTTCCTCAATACCAGCAGTTCTTGATCATAAACTACTTCTTGAAACGATTTAAGCTGAATTTAAGAAGAGGGTGTAGAATGAGGAATTTCATTGCTAACATCACATGCATCTTGGCTGAAAGCAGAGACCACCAGCAAGATACTTGCTTCTGATTTATTGATTATAACTTATTGATTACACCAGGCATTCAACATGTGGATTAAAATAAGTTTATGGATAGCAATGAGAAGAATAGGAATGGTAGACACTTCATTGTGCTCATACCAAGAAGCAATTGCTTGAATACAGCCGGGGGCTACTGCATGGCTTAGAGTCAGGAAAGATTTGTGTCAGTGTTGTATCCTCTCACCATACTTAGTTCATTTCTGAGTGTTGTAATATGCTGATGACATAACCTGGCTTGAGGACAGCAGGAGTCAATTGTTATTTAAGATCAAAGACTATATCTATATCCTTCAGGATGGATCAGAGCTCAGTGCAAAGTAAGCAAATTCCTACTTCTTGATTACCAGGCAGAAGATTAAAGTTGAGAATTTTATTTTGCTTTCATCCATCATCCTTTATTCCTTTCAGTGGGTTTTCATATATTTTACTATTCATGTTTGACTGGTCTAAAAATTATAGTTTGTTATGATATAGTTCAGTTTTTCTGTGTCAGTCTGTGTTAATTTAGCTAGGAAATGTGTTTCTAGAAACTTGTTCATATCCTCAAATTATTAAATTTGTTGGAGTCCAGTTCTTCATAATATTTTAATCTTTTATTTCATTTGGTTCTGTTGTGATGTTTCCCATCTCATTTCTTATTTGTATTTCTTTTGTCTTCAGGTGATAACTTGGCTTTAGTGGAAAACAGTATACACCATGATGGAAGTTGGTAAAAAAGGATGGGGGCAGGGCAAGCTGGGTAGCTTTGCAAAAGATAAAGGCAACAGAGGAAAATAATGGACGTTTTTGGTTGGAGGTCTTTTTTTTTTTTAACTGATATGATCAATTTCTTCTTTTGCTATGGGTCTATTTAGCTTTTATATCAGTCTGTGTTAGTTTAGGTAGATAGATTTTTTGCTAACAATGTGTCCATTCTAAGTTTTCTTTTTCTTTTGAGTACTCTCCTTTGAGTATTGTGTTACTCGCCTTTTTATATTCACTTGGTTCTATTGTGATGTCTGCCATTTCATTTATTTTTGTTATTTATATCTTTTTTTTTTCTGTTAGAGTTGCCAGTGTTTTGTGGGTTTTGTTAATCTGTTCAAAGAATACGTTTCTTGTTGATTCTTTCTGTATGGGGTTTCATTTATTTCTACTACATCTTTGATTATTTTCTTCTATCTGGTGACTTTATATGTATGTGTTAGGCAGGGTTCTCTAGAGAAACGAAACCAGGACACTTATGATTATAAATATAATATGATAGGTTTATATAGCCAGAAGGATTATAACAGCTAATTAGTCCACATAACAGTACAGAGGTTTTATTGTCTTCCAAAGGTTTTATATTTATTGTGTTTTCATTTTTATGTTTTACAAAGAATTCTTTAATGTCATTATTTTGTGACCTAGTAACTTTTAAATGGGATGTTTGTTATTCAGTTCCATCCATTGATTTTTTCCCCTCTTAATCTTCTTGTTGATTCCTAATTTTATATCCTTGTTATCTGAGAATGTGCTTTGCAATATTTTGATGCTTTTAACTGTGTTACGGGTTGCTCTGTGGACCACCCTATGACCCAGTCTGCCGTGTTCCATGTGCGCCTGGAAAGAACATGTGTTACACTGTTGTAGGATGGAGTGCTCTATGTATTTTTATGGTATCAAGTTGGTTTTTTCCGGTACTTGTGTGTCTGTTTGGTTTCTCTGGAAACATCCTTATTCCACCATCATATTTGAGTGATAATTTTGCTGGGCATATGATTTTTGATTGGCAGTTTTTTACTTGAAGATTTTTATATATACTATCCCTTTGCCTTCATATCCTTGTTTGTCTGCTAAATAAACAGTACTTAGCCTTACTTGTTCCCCACTTTTAGGTAATTTTTTTTTCTTGACGCTGCTATAAGGATTTATTCCTTGTGTTTGATTTTAGAAAATCTGATTATGATATATTATGATTTTCTTTTGAGCTCTGCCTTGTTTGGGGTTCCTTCAGTTTCTTAAATGCATATCTTCTTGTCTTTCATGGTTGTATTTTTGTATTTATCTTGGTAATCATTTGAGTTTCTGATTACAAAATTTTCTATTTGATATTTTTGTATGGTTTCTAAATTTTCATTTATTTCTGTAGTTGCTCTTTTAGTGTTTTCCTGCATTCTTCTAATAACGTATTTTTCTTTATTTTCCTTGTGTCTGTAGTTTTCTTAATCTTTCTCTCAGCCCCGTGAAAGTACCTAAATGCCATGTGTGAGTGAGTGCATTACTTGGTAGTTCCACTGCCTTTTATTCCTGAGGAATATCTCTTGACACCTTCATTTGATCACTGGTTTGAGCCACTCTTGTTTCTTGATGTGAACTGAAATTGTTGTCTCTAGGAAATTGTAATATTGCAGTATTTGTGTTTACTTGATTAAATGGTGATACCAGAATGAGTAGTGGGCCTTCTCTAATTGTAACTTTGGGAGGTACAGGGTGTGTGGGCAGCACAGTTGTCTCCAGTTGAAAGGGACAAGAAAAAAAAAAGACAACTAAACAAAGAAACATTCAAAAACCTAGCATGAGAAACTGCTTTTTTTATTGTCAGCCACTGGTGTGGGCCTCTGCTAGTCCCACTGTAACCACTGTGACCGTTCCTGTAGGAGACTGGTCAACAGTTTGCTGTCTCCTCTCTAAGTGCTCTAATTCCACCATTTTCCTCAAGCCGTATTCAATTCAGCACTGTATTTTTTCAGGCTCAGCATCCAGGATTATTATCTGTATCTTCTGTATAGCATGTCTGCCTAGTCTGCCATCTTCCTCAAAGTCTTACTGATTTTTTTCTTATAATGCTAAATGTACATGTGTTCTATGGTACAGCAGTCTTTTTAAATTAGAAATTAACTGTTAGAAATGCAGGCATATATTCCCAAGATTCTGGTTCAAGAATATACTTAGAAGCTGTATTCCTAATTGTCCCAAAGCAGAGACTGTCCAAGATTCTAGGTGATAGGATATACTCTACTGTATCATGTTCATATAAGACTACACCTCAGTTAAAAAGAAACTTCTGCTATGACATGCATGACTCTTCGGAACGTAACGCTGAGTGAAAGGAGGCTATTTAAAAATGAAAATCAAATTATTATAATGATATCCCAAGAATAGACAAATATCATGGACTGAAAAATAAGCAGAATAATAAGATTGCCCCGGGGGTTAGGAGTGAAATGAAATATGAGTATGAAGAGCTATGAGATAATTGCTCTAATGGGTATATGTTATTTTGTATAAATTGTACATAAGAAAAACCAAACCATAGTTTGATATGCAAGCTGAAGTACAAGCTGAAGAGGAATTCTGATGTCTACCATATCTCTTGGTTTTGAACTGTATTAGACATTCAAAATGTATGAAGATGGAGGAATAGGTAGGTCCTAAGCAATATAGTAGATATTAAGTAGAACTAGAGCCCGAGTCACACGGTGGGTTACATTCAAGATTATTAGTTCAAAACCACCTGTTGCTCTGAGGAAGACATATGAGGCTTTCTACTCTTTAAAGATTTATAGCTTCAGAAAACCACGAGGGTATTTCTACTTCTATATATTTCTGGCTCCTTTTTTTAAGATAGCAAATTTGAACTGCCTGCTATTCAGTTCCTAATAAAGGTGAGGAAATTTCAAGTGCATATAATTTGCACTGCTCAGATATATCTTTGGATCAAAGGACACCATGGGAAGCATAACTTAACCTGAATATTTGATACAATGCAAACGAAATAAAGCCAGCGTTCATTTCCTCTGTTTCAGGCTATGTAACACTACATTAAAATATCTTACTTTTTTATGGGCGAGTAGAATGAAGAGTGGTATATAACATATGTTATATATCTCAAGTACTAGAGCTGATAGGGAAAAACTGGTGCCATCTTTGGAATCAGCAGGTCATATATGCCCAGAAATATTTTTCAGTTAGTGAGGATTTAATACATATATTATTCCATATTTCAGTCATGTTAAGTAGAATGTACAAATGCTACCACAGTTAGTTTCCAAACATTCTTTTTCTACATGGACTCCTTGACATTGTCTCCCTTTTACCCACCAACACCACTGTTTATTCTCCCGCCCCCTCTAATTCTACTTGCTGTCAATTCTGGATTTCACATACCGAAAAACGAAAAAGCATATACGTTTCAAGAGGATGACGTCCATTGACATAACACCTCTGAGATCCACTGTAATATGAACAAAAACTGAGGCGCACAATATAAACCCAAAATACAGAAAATGTGTTTTGACCAGTATTGTTGGAATAAATAAATTCATAAACATAGGGAAGCTTGGAGTGACTGACAGTTGAGAGATTGGACTTTGTTCTGTTATTTTTACTATGCTAACAGGAAGCGAGTTGAGCTCTTATACAGTGTCCAGGATTTGAGAAGGAACTTACTTAGTTGTTCATTTAACAAATGTTCATTGAGTTCCTACTAGGTATAAAAGGTAGATAATACAGTATTAAGAGGCAGATAAAGTCCTTGTCTTCAAGAAACATTCTAGAGTGGGGAAAGATGATAGTTATATTATTATCAATGAAAAAGTACAGACTATTGTGAGAATATATAATCTAGTTACTGTCTGTCTAGATTTTCGATTTCTTTTGTGATGGGTTTGTTCAAAGTTTCTGCCTCAGCCTTGTTAGTTTAGGTAAGTAGTGTGTTTCTAGAAATATGCCCATTTCTTCTAGACTTTCAGATATGTTGGAGTACTATTGGTATTTCTGGAGTACTATTGGTTTCATTGGTATTCTGTTAATAATACTTTTTATATATAAAAAAAAGCTGATCCCAAGCTCAATGAAAAGTAAACGTTTAGAAAAGAACTATGGAATATATTTACTAATATGTCAGATACAATTGATGTATGGATTGTAACAAGAGTTGTAAGAGCCCCCAATAAAATAAAAATATGAAAAAAATCTTTTCATAATCACTTGGTTCTATTGTGACTGCTCATTTTATTTGTGTTAATTTGCGTCTTTCACTACTTTGTCTGTTGCCACTTTTAATAATTATTTCAAAGAACCAGTTTTAGGTCTTGTTGATTCTTTCTGTTGATTTTCTGTCCTAATTTCTATGATTTCATTTCTTCTGGTGACTGTCCTTGCTTAGCTGCTTTTTCCGAATGGATGGAGATGCTGAGTTCAGGTGTTAATTTTGGTTCTTCGCTTTTGCTGTGTGTGTTCCTCACTGACAGCCTTCTAGTGCTGTTGCCATCCAAGCAGTTTTGATATGTCATGATTTCATTTTTGTTTGATTCAAGCAATTTTCAATATTCGACGTTCATTCTGTTACCAAGTAGCTTTTTGTAAGTGGGCCACTATTAATTTTCAATATATTTGAAACCCATGATCCTCTCATTGATTTCTAATTTTTATCAAGACTTGTTTTGTGGGCTAAAGACAGATCTGTTCTGGAGAATGCTCTGTTTGTACTGGAGGAAGAATGCATATTGTGATGGTGTTTGGTGGGCTGTTTTACATATGTTTATGAGACTGGGTTGGTTTATTATAGTGTTAATTCCTTGGTTTCCGAATAGATTTTATTTCTAGATGTTCTTTCCTTCATCGAAAGTGGAGTATTAAAATCTGCTGTTGTTGTGGAGTTAATTTTTCTTTTAAACTGTTAAAATTTGATTTATTTATTTTGAGGCTGTTTATTGCATACATAGGTATTTATTATGCCTATGTTCTTTTATGCACTTGACCCTTTAGCCTGACATAGTTTTCCCATCCTTAGATATTTAGTCTCTTTTGGTCTAAAGGTGTGTCTCTTGTAAACAGAAGACTGGTGAATTGTATTTTCTTAGCCATTTTGCTACTCTGTATCTTGACTATTGCATTGAATCCTTTTACATTCAGTGTAAAATCAGATAGGTATGACTTTATTGTTTTCAGTTTGTTCTGTGTGTGTGTTATTGTCTTTTCCACATAATTTCCTGCGCTAACTTTGATTTCTTAACTTTTCCTTGTTGCTGTTGTTTTAGTGTTTACTAAATCTTTATGCATTTTTAATTTTTTATCTTGATGAGAAGATTTATTAATTTTCTTTGAGGTTACTTTGCAATTTAAGATGTTCTTCCCAGGTTTAAAAAGTTGGTTCTGTCTTGAAATTGTCATTACATGCTCTCCACTTGGAAGTTATAATATACTACATTATTTATTCCCTCTTTTTACTTTATAGTTGTCTTCATTTATAAATTGTTATCTCTGCTTCTTTATTTCCAGTCTTGTAGGGTTTTCCTATGTTTTTAGGTGTCATGGAATTGGTTCTGACTCAAGCAACCTTATCTATATACAGTAAAATGAAACACTGTCCTGCCTTGTGCCATCCTCACAGTTGTGATGTTTGAGCCCTAGGCCCACTGTTGCAGTGTGTCAATCCCACTGTGTCATCTCTCTCATTCAGGGTCTTTACCTTTGTCTTTGACCCTTCGCTTTACCAAGTGTGTTGTCCTTTTCTGAGAACTGCTCTTTCTTGATAACTTGTCTAAAGCTTTTAAGGAGCAGTCTGACTGTACTTCTTCCAAGACAGATTTGTTTCTTTTTCTGGTAGTGTACAGTACTTTCAGTATTCTTCACCAACACAATAATTCAACACGTGAATTCTTGTTCGGGCTGCCTTATTCATTGTACAACTTTCACATGAATATGAGGTGGTGATAAACACCACAGCTATTCAGGTGCACCTTAGTCCCCAAAATGACATTCTTGTTCTTCAGCACATTAAAGAGGACTTGTGCAATAGATTAGTCCAGTGTAATGTTTCCTTTGATTTCGTGGATGGACCTTCTATGATCATTGATTGTGGAACCAAGCTAGATAAAACCCTTCACAGCTTGTCTTTTCTGTTTGTCGTCATGTTGCCAATTAGTTAGTTGTGAGGATTTGGGGTTTCGGTTACATTGGTTGTGATCCATATCGAAGGTTGCAGCCTTTCATCTTCCTCAGCAGGTACTTGAAGTCCTCCTTGCTCTCAGCAGGCGAAAGTGTGTCATCCGCATATCTCAGGTTGTTAGTGAGCCTTCTGCAATCCTGATGCTGCGCTCTTCTTCATATAGCCCAGCTTTTCAGATGTTTGCTCAGCATATAGATTGAATAAGCAGAATGAAAAGCTATGACCCTGCCTCACACCTTTCCTGATTTTTAAACCATGCATTATATCCATTGACTGCCTTTGCTCTATATACATGTTCTGTATGGATGCAACGAATTGTTCTGGAATTCTCATTCTTCCCAATGTCACCCATATTTTTATGACCCACAGACTCGAATGTCTTTGCATAGTCAATAAAACACAAGTAATCATCTTTCTGGTATTCGCTACTTTCAGCCAAGAGTCATCTGATGTTTAGCAGTTATATCTGCCATTCCACAGTCTGATCTGACTTCTACTTGATTTTTGGCAGCTCTCTGTTGATGCACTGTTTTTAATTATCTTCAGTAAAATTATGCTTACATGTAATATTGACAACTTTTTAAAAAATAATTTGCACGCTCTATTTGGCCACCTTTCTTTGGAATGAGCACAAAAAGGTTCTCTTCCAGTTAGTTGACCAGGTAGATGTGTTCTACATTTTTTGGGGCATAAATGAGTGTTTCCAGTGCTTCACCAGTTTGTTGAAACATTCCAGTTGGTATTCCATCAATTTCCGGGTCCTTATTCTTTGCTACTACCTTCTGTGCAGCTTGTACTTCTCCCTTCAGTGTCATTGGTTCTTGATCATTTGGTACCTCTTGAAATGGTTGAATTTTGGATCATTGTTTTTGGTTTAATGACTCTGTATTCCTTTCATCTTATTTTGATGCTTTATTTATTTACTATTTTGCTCATGGTATCCTTCAGTATTGTAACCTGATGCCTAAATTTTTCTTCAATTCTTTCTAATGTTACTAAATTTTCTTCCTATACCTCTCCTTCCAAATTTTTCTTCAGTTCTCTCCTTGGCCCCTCCTTCCCTTCATCCCTCAGTACCTCCTATCTGTGAAACATGTTTTTGTTGTTGTCGCTGTACTTCTAGTATTGCAGGTCTTACTCCTGATGTCGTATTGTTTGTGATTTAGAGTTCTAGAGCATTAATTTAATTTCTTTTATGACCTGTTTCAATAAAATGATCTAAGTTTTGTTTTTTTCATGTAGGTAGTCAATTAGATTCTGATGGGCCACATGAAACTGTTTGCAGACTGGGGCCACAGTTCATATAGCATGGCTTTCTTTGTCATTTTGCTTCAGTTTGAAGTAACTTGGTGCTCAGGCTAAAACCATTAAGGCCAGATTCCAAGAAGCTAAAACTGGCAACACAATTTGTCTGCTTCCTTTTTTTTTTTGGTAGCTTGATTTTTGGCTTTGGAGTAAGCGAACCTACTGGAAGGCAGAATTTCCTTAAGTGGGAGAAAGGCAGTTTGAGTGTTAGGAGCGCATCTCAGCAGAGTGATTAGTAGCACTTGACCTCAAGGAAGAGTCTTCTAAAAATAATTGGTGAGGTGAGTTTGCAGTTAGGTCTAATTTCAGTTCTAGAGGCCTGGATTCCTGGGGTTAGGCCACTCAGAAGCTCTAATAGGGAAGGGCATGCTTGAGGCCGACTGGTAGCCGTGGATATTGTAATTTATTTTTTCAATATATATTCATGGATTGAAGAAATCAAAATGGCTGACGATAAAGGTATATTTGTGTTGTTTGGCCTAAAAGTGGTTTTTGATCTAGCTGACAGCTTTTCATTTCTATTTTTAGTTGTGTTCTGTTAAATTTTTTTGGCAAGAGCTGTGACTCTCTTCTCTGCTTTATGTTTTGAACTGGTGACGATAATGACTTTTCACGGTTGTTGAATTTTTTATGCAATAATATATTTGACTTTGCTTTGAGTATGTTTTAATATCTTAAATTGTAATTTTTTTAGTATACTGAACTTCTAGAGACTGTTTCTTACTAATTTCACAAATATAGAAGCAGACTTCCTTAGGTTAAAAAGTATATATATTTTATAATTTGTTATTAGTTATATATTAATATTTTATATAAAATTATATGGAACTTAAGTAAGTAAATGCAGACTTTTATTAGGGGACTCTAGCAAAGACTTATTATATATGGAAATTGCCTTTTAGTAAAGCAAACAATAAATGCAAAGAAAAGACTTTAGAGTTTTATAATATAAATCATTAAACTCTAAGTATTCCCTTAATGATGAGCTAGCTTTTTTTGGGTCGGGGGAGGTATGTGTTTTTTTGGTTTTATTTACTTTTAAAGTTAAGACCGTCTGATAGTAAGTAAGCTGTATTTGCTCATTATGTTAAAAATATATGGCAGAAAATAACAACAATTGTATGAGGACTCCCTCCAATTCCTAAATAAATAGCAACTGAAACTGTTAATGTAGAGAATATGAACATCTCCACTTTTGATTACTGTTTTCAACAAGTGAGCCATATGAGTCTCTTGCTCCACAATTTATATTTCTTACATAAAATATTTTTCAACTCATTTTTAATTGTTATTCGCCCTTAGAGAGTGACATTTTTAAATATGTAAACAGTTCAATCAATTACTTGACAGTTTTTGTACTTGTTTTAAAAAACTTTAGAGTTAATAAATACGTAAGATGCTTTATTCATAATTCAGTTAGTTACTTAGGTGTTGAGGTAGATCTTCTATGTTCCCTTTAGCATCCATATTAAAAAAAAATTACTCTTAGTAATCTTGTCTTCCTTTGGGAGAGAGGCATAGACCATTGCTTGCCTGATAATTTTCAGTTTGGTAGCACATAGCAGCCTTTTCTGATTTACAGGGCAGGTGCTGTTTTTTTTTTTTTTTTTTTTTAAGTCATCTACATTTGATGGGACAACATGTAAGAAAATGAATCACATGGTTATCACATAACTCTTAACCTCACTTAAAACAAAAAGAATCTTTCAGACCAATCCTTAGGACTTTGGGTCTAAAATGGAGCTATGAAACGAAGTGAACCTTCCTTCATTTACTTGGCTAATAGACAATATGGCTAGCCACTGCTTCCAAGTTGGCCTTAGGACGCTTAAAGCCCTCTTGAAGGATTTGCCTTATTATCTTTTCTTCTATTTAATTGTACAGAAATCTGTCTATACTGTGGGAGTAACCAATCCAAAACCAAAATCACTTATGTTGAGTAGATTGCGACTCAAATCGACTCTACAGGACATTAGGACTGCCCTATACGGTTTTCAAGGCTGTGAATCTCCGTGGAAGCCGACTCGTCTGCAGTGCTGCCAGTCGGTTCTAACCTTTTAGCATTAGAGTGTTTTAGCTACTGTGCCACAAGGGCTCCACCAGAGTAGAAAAATAAACAAAACCAAATTCAGTACCATCAAGTTGATTCCAACTAATAGGGTAGAATGGGCCTGTGGGGCTACTGAGACTGTAACTTTACAGAAACAGTAAGCCTCTCCTTTCTCTCACAGAGAGGCTGGTGACTTTGAACTGCTGATGCATAACCACTAAGAGTCGGCAACCTAGTGTAACCACTGTGAGCAGGCACACCATGTTTACAAAGTGACACATTGAGACTGGTATTTGTTGTCCACAGTAAAGTTCTCTTCAAAGAAAGGTGTCTTAGGAAAGAGTCCCTTGTATAATCCAAGAGATATTTTAAATGAAATGAGTAAATATTAATAGTAATAAGGTTAATAATAGAGTAAGGCCTTTTTTTATATTATAAAGAATGGGTAAAGTTTTGTTAATAAGTGAATGTTCTAGTTAAGTAAATTTACCTGGTAGAGTGATAAATTGATTTAATAAAATGTTTTGAGTGAAAATCTATCCAATATACATTTCTTATATTATTTAATAAAACAATGTGGCTTTCACTTATTTCACTCAAGGTTATTTTAAGGACTGTGAGGGTTTAGCTTACCACTAACCTTTACTAATTCCTGTGTCTACTTGCTCCTGGAATTTATGGCTTTGGTTGGCTTTTAGTATTTGACTGCTTCAGTTCTCCCTTCCAGTTATATTTTCTGCTTTGGTGTGTGTGTGTGTGTGTGTGTGTGTTTATATAATAACAATAAAACATTTCTCCTGATTGTTTGTATTGTAAATCATTAACTTAGATGATTTTACTTAATTACCTTGGATAATGTTACTTTACTTTTTTTGTAAATAGGAGCACTGGTGGTGTACTGTAGTGGTTAAGCGTTGTTGGGCCACGATCCACAAGGTCCTCAGTTTGAAACCACCAGGTGCCCTGGGGGAGAAAGAGATTTTCTTACCTGCTTATAGTCTCAGAAACACCAGGGGCGATTCTGCCCTTTCTTTTAGGGTCACCATGAATCAGTTGATTTAACGTCAGTGCTTTTTTTTTTCTTAAATGGCATTTGAGAATATAACTACTTATATTCCTCTTTAAATAAATTAGATTTTTACTATCTTTTAAAGATCATGTTAACTTTTCTGTTAATACGACCCGACTTTTCGTTGTCTATGCTTATTTCTGTGAAAAGCATATTCTAAGATTATAAGAAATATGAAGCATATCTAATATCTATGCAAAATGACACTTTTTGTAGACAGTAGATTATGAAGCTTTTTCGTGCATTTGAGACCAACTGTCCAGTTTCTTGAGGCCCAGTGCATCGTTTTAATAATTAAAGTAGGACACAATTGCTGAGCTATTTCTTCTTCTATCTCGTCTGACCTCTATTTTTAAAGCCTTCTTCGTTTTCTAGCCAAGAATATTGACTTTTTGGTAGGAATGTTTTCTTCTGTGATAGAGTGGTTTCTAAGACTCTCGGGACCTACATGGGAAGATAAGGTGTTTTGACTATTTTTGTATGACTTCCTCGAGTTGTTAATATACTTCTGTATTTTGAAAGTTATTTCAAGTAGTGGTAATAAAGAACTTAGAAATATACTTAATATAACAACCCTATTTTTGTTTTGCTTTTCTCTAGTTAGCCGATCGGTTTTTTACTTCCAGGTTTGGGCTTTACATACTTGGCGTTGAATTTAAGCAGATTTTCTCTTTTCAAAACCTTTATTTTGTGTGACAAATTTTGAGAATTTTAGTGAAAACGAATTTTGCATCCATTGAGTAAACTGGTTAGGGACTCCTCGTGATGCCATGCAACTGTAGAAGGGCCTCATAGGGTTTCCTAGGCTGCAGCTGAGTGGGTTGGAACCACCAGCCGCTCTTTTGGTTAACATCTGAGTCCTCAATCATTGTACCATCAGGCCTATTTTATAACCCAAACTAACCAAACGCACTGCCATAAAGTCCATTTGGACTCATAGTGACCGTATGGAACGGAATAGACCTGCTCCTTTTGGACTTTTGAAGTTGTAAATCTTTATGTGAACAGAAAGCTTCATCTCTCCCTCTTGGAGTGGCTGGTGAGTTAGAATCGTTGGTCTTGCTGTTACCCAATTTGTAGCTCACTCTGCCACCAGTCCTACCGACTACTAGGAAAATAACTCAGCGTGAAAAAGGTGTTGGAGTAAATAAGTGATTTCTTATGCAATGAAAATTGACATTTATTTTGTTTTTAATCAGAGCTAAAGCATGGCGGACACAAGAATGGGAGAAAAGGAGGGCCCTCTGGGAGTTCATTTTTCACGTGGTTTATTGTCATTGCCTTACTGGGAGTCTGGACATCAGTAGCTGTCATTTGGTTTGATCTTATTGATTATGAGGACGTTCTAGGTAAGCATCTCATTTTTTTATGTGAATCTATAAAATTATATAGATTTAGTATCATTTTTAGTAGTGCTAATTTTCCTTGTCTTTTTTTCCCCCCTTATCTTTTTAATGGTTCTAAATAGGGTGGGAACAGAAGGGGATGTTCTCAGTGTTACCTTTAAAATTTTTGAATATCACTTATAATGAAAAATAGGGAAATTTTATTAAATATAATTTATTCTCAGTCCTTGTAATACTCATTTTTTTCTGTTCTATCTTGTGTTATTATTATTGTTAAGTGATATAAAGTCAGTTTTACTTCATTGTGGCCTTGTGTTCAGTAGAATGATACATTGACTGACCCTGTAATAGCCCCATAAGTGTGCCTTTGAATCCATTGTTACAACAACTGTGTCATTGTATCTCATTGAGAGTTTTCCTCTTTTTCATTGACCCTCAGCTAAATACAATATCCTTTCCAGGGTCTGTTTCCTCTCGATAACATGTCCAAAGTATGTGAGATTAAGTCTTGCCAACATTACTTCTAAGGAGTATTATGGCTGTACTTCTTTCAAGACACATACTTCTTTCATGAAACATACTGCTCATGAGCCACTTAATTTGATTACCGACCCACTAATGTGTCATGGATTTACACTTTACGAGTTACAATTTACAAAACCCAGCCTACGAGGATTTCAAAGCATGCTCCTCTGTTGTTTTGCTGTGAATAACATAAGATAAACGTGTGTATGTTTGCGAAAGGTGTGTGTGTGTACGTGTAGCTGGGCTTTGTCTGCTATTCTGAGACAGGTGCTGCTATGCTCCTGACCGTGTGCCTTTTTCTTCACTCCTCATGGCACTACGGTGTTCATGATTGTTTACCCCATTGCCAACTGAATGGTAGCTAGCAGCAGCCAGTTTTTGAAATTTTGAAACATACTTCTTTAATAATTTAAGGAAAGTCTAATTTTGATTGGTTTGTGGGTCAGTTAATGAATGTATTTCTGTTTTACTTGTATTGTAGTCATATTTTGTGGGGGGTGGTGGTGGGAAGGCAAAGAAAAACAAAGCGAGCTTATCTATAATCTCTGTTAAAGATTTTCATTTTTATTACTGTAAAGGAAAAACTGTAAACATTAATAGAAAAAGAAATTTAGTTTGGAGACAAACTTCGTAGTAGATGAACGCTTTTATAATATGTTGCTAGGTAAATGATATCGAACAAAAGAAACTTAAAATATTTGTGCATTTAAGCATAAGTAATAATTTTCATATTTTTATATACATGCAGCTAAAGCAAAGGACTTCCGTTATAATTTATCAGAGGTACTTCAAGGTAGGCGCTTGGAGATGTATTTTAAGAATACATACATCAGTCTCTAAAACCTCTTTCATATTCTAGTTATCTACATAGGAGAAGTGGCAGGACCAATTTCCCTATATTATGTCAGGTAGTTAAGTATTTTGTGAATTTTTTCATTATTTTAATCCTATAATGGGTATATTCATGACCTATAGATCACTGATTTTTCATTTATATATTTTTAGCAGTAGAAATAATAGCTTCTCTATGTAGCTATTATGATTTGTTTTATTTTTGGGTGTATATGTAATTTCTAAATCGGGCTTCTGAAAAAGGAGTTAAATATTTTCTTAAGTGTTTCAAGGGCTCTGGTAGGTAAAGATTGCTCACAATTACTTTACTGTAACACTGTTACCTCTGCTTAAACAAGCTTTCTATTAATTTTTGGTTAAATCCATTGTATTCTGCTGCTGATTTATTTGTACTTGTACTATAGCTATTAATGCTATTTAAATTACTAGTATACATTATATTTCTTTATAAGCATAACCCAATGATGTTGATATTAGTAATTGTATGTACATTTGTAGGAGCATCCAAAAGCTCATGGAAAAATGACATTGCCTTTTAATTTCATTTTTCACAACTTTTGAAGCCACCCTGTATTTGATTTATATTTGCAATGCGGAAAATTTGATTCTCCTGGATTAGAAAACATTACATTGTTAAAAAATTGTATCTATTATTCTTTAAGAGCAAAATCCTCAGCAGTGTTGCTTTTTTAGCTTATCCATTTTAAGTCTTGTTTTTTGTTATTGTTATTAATAGATAGCCAATGCTAATAAATTTATATAGGATAACCATTAAATCTTTTTTGTAATTTCAGAAACCTCCAATTTTGAATACTTTGTTTCCAGAATAGCGTTGCTTTTAAAAGGTTTATTCATGTTCTTTTTGTTATAGACCTTATAGACCATTTGACAAAATAGCAAAAATACGGTGTTCTTTTATTTGTATTTCTTAGAACCTATGTTTATTTTGTTTGTATCTATTTTTTTTTTGTATCTAGTTTTTATCTAGAAGCCCTGGTGGTGTGGTGGTTAGGCACTGGACTGCAAGGTCAGCAGTTAGGCACCACCAGCTGTTCAAGGTGGGGTTTTCTACTCCCTGAAGGGTTACAGTGTCAGAAACTCACCCTGGCAGTTTTACCCTGGGCCCTTTAGGGCTGTTATGAGTCAGCGTGGATTGGATGGCAGTGTATTTTGTTGTTGTTGTTGCTGTGTTTGAGTCTTATATATGAGGTTTGGTGAGTGTTACTTTCGTTTTGAATATTGATGGTTGTGAGGTATTTTTGTACTTTTGAAACAGTAAACTTTATGCAGCTGATATGGTTCAATATTGTTTCCTATGTGTATTGAACATTTTACCAAAAATATTCTTAACACGAAGTATAACAAAACATTTCTGAAGTGGTTAGTTCAGAATATTGTTAAAAATTTAAAAGGAACTTATCTTAGTTATATTTCTTAGACTTTCTTAGATGAAGATATTTTTGACTCTCTAAGTAGATTACGCATCATTTTTATATAACCCATTTATTTGGCACTGCTTTGCAGCTTTAAAAGAATTTCATTGATAACATTTATGGCTGGTGTGCAGGACCATAGAAAGTAGCAATATTTAATGATATTTGTTTTCTTTTTTGACCTCCATTTACATCCTTTTTTTCAGGGAAGCTAGGAGTCTATGATGCTGATGGTGATGGGGATTTTGATGTGGAAGATGCCAAAATTTTATTAGGCAAGTACTTATTTTATGTTTTTGTTAGTATGGTAAATTGCTGCTGGAAGCCAAACTGTAATAATATCTATGTAGATTTATAGATTATAAGTACAACGTAACTGATTTTCCATAGATTCTCAGTTCAATTTACTTTTATAAATTGACACACACACACACACACACACACACACACATAGCTTGTTCACATGTATTTTTCATAAGTATAATTTTATACATTTTTAGACTTAAAGCATATGTTCAGATTGTTATATTTAAATATTTAGACAGTGTCCTCTGTTTTTAAGTATGGTGATTATAGCCATTCTCTAGTAGTATTTCACATAGTTCATTTATATTTAAGAATGTAAATCTCCACAGGCTTATCGTTTTACATAAATTCATTGTAAAATAAAATTTTGATTGTAAAATATGTCCTCTACATATTTTGAAGGTCACAAAAATAAGATCTAGTGGTTTTTTGACCAGATTCTGTTATTTTAGAACCCTTAGATCTTATTTTTTTCTTAAATGAATTGCCTGTCTTTAACATTGAGATATTTTTTATGAGATGAAAATGTGGCATTCCCTCACTTGTTACGAAATGCTTTGTTACAAATTTTATATACTTTGACCAGATTAGACATATATTTCATCTTGTCTTGTTAAAACATCATTTCCTTATTCTTTTAGTATGTAACGTAAGGTGCATTAGATCTTTTAATATTAAAGTCTTTAGAAAAATAATGATTATGGCATGGTATCATATACTCAGCTTTATAAGAAAATGACACAAGAAATTCTTCCCAGACATAGTCTCTTGTATTTAATTTATGCACATGAAAAAAATGGGAGGATACCACATCTGTAACCAGTGAAACATCTTTAGGAGGTTAGTCTTGCCTCCTTATGAGACAATAAGTTCTAAATATCCTGTAATAAAGTGTAATATAACTTCTTAATTTTGACCTGATGTATCTTATATTTTCCTACTATTTGCAAGAGGTAATTAGTATTTGGTACTTAAAGTAGAAGGCCACTATCTGTGAAAATTCTTTTCCCTTAATCTTGGTGAAATTTTTAAAGTAATTCTGTCATTGAATTTTTTACAATTCTGTACTTGCATTTTTGTAAACATATCTGTAGGAGACACATCCCAGATGCTTGAAGCAAATTATATAGAATTTAGCACATTAAAAAAAACAAAACCCAACTCACTGCAATTGAATGAATGCCAACTCATAGCAACCCTGCAGGACAAGGTAGAACTACCCCTGAGAATTTCCAAGACTGTACCTCTTTATAGGAGTAGAAAGCTCTTTCTCCTAAGAAGCAACTGGTGCTACCGAACTGCTGACCTTGCCCTTAGCAGCCCAATGTGTAACCACTATGCCACCAAGGCGACTTTTAGCATATTAAGATGGTGCTAATTTTGTATCTACAAATGATAAATGGTTTATTACTCCAGTATAGTTCTTAAACTTCTTAATTCTGAGATCAAATACCAGTTTCCTGTACAATTATCTTTGGGGTTTATAGTAGGTATGTTCTCTTAATATTTGTAAAAACATCTCGAAATCTTACTTATCGTATATACTCGAGTATAAGCCTACCCAAATATCAGCCAAGGCACCTAATTTTATCCACAAAAACGGCATTAAAAATGTGCTGGAAAAACTTGGCTTATACATGAGTATGTATGGTAGTGTATTGAAAATGTATCAACTATAAAAAGGATGAAATTTATTTTTTAAATTCATATGATACTAAGTTTTTGGAATATTACATCTTACTGTATTTTATTGATTTTTAACTTCAAAATTGTCACACAGGAAATGCCAACTTTTAAAATAAAAAAGTAGTTTTTCTTATATAGACTATGTCCATTTGCATAGTAAATCATTGCACTTGTAATTTTAGTTTTTGTAAATAGTGTGTACTTCAAAAGTTTGTTCTCAGTAAGTCTTTTTACACATCATTAGGGGGGTTATTGAATAGGCACGGGTATGGACCTCTCTTGGCGTGGATGAGCGAGTATCTCAAGTGCTGTTTGTTGAAACATTTCAACGGCTATTGCACCAATCTCTCGAGCCTTGTTTTGCATCATTGCTTTCAGTGTAGCTTGGACTTCTTCCATCATCGGTTCTTGATCATATGCTTCTTTCTGAAATGGTTGAACATTGACCAACTCTTTTTCCTAATGACTTTTGTATATTCCTTCCATGTTCTTTTGATGCTTTCTACATTCCTCAATGTTTTGCTCATAAAATCCTCCAGTATTGCAACTGGATTACTGTTTTTCTTCAATACTTTCAGCTTGAGAAATGCAAGTGTTTTCTTCCTTTTTGGGTTTCTAATGTTATGCCTTTGCCCATTACATTGATTTACATACAGATTCTTTTTTTTTTTACTACATTGCCATATTTTAATTATATTAAAGTGAGTTATGAAATCATCAGCACAATCAATTTTAGAACATTTTCTCCTTTCCCTGAACCATTCTCAGCTCCCCACTACCCTCCAGCTTTCCTTCTCATAGCCCTAAGGAACTATTTAGTTATTGTCTCTGTAGATGTGCCTATCTTAGGTTTCATAGAATCATACAGAAAACACAATAAAACACAGAAAAGGTTCAATCCAAGAGGAAGCAGAAGGAAATAGAAATGAGAACAAATTAAAAATGAATCAAGGGAAAACAAGCGATATGTGAAATTTCAAACCATCTGTATCTGCAGTAATCCACTTTCCAATGCACTCTGTCTGAGGCAAGACTTCACATCCCTGCTCAAGGGTCCTAGGGAATTCAGTGGAGGCTTAATACATGTGTGGACTCTGCAGATTGATGTTGGGCTTTCACTGCCTTCCGTAGTCTGCAAGCTGGGTGCTCAGAATTTAAGCTCTAATACAATTCCTTTCTCTGATCTTGGATTTTATTTTATTTTATTTTATTTATTTTTTTTAAAGTGGTAAGGATAAAATAATAATAATATGAAGATAAAAGTACAAAGAAGGAATAAGAAAGAAAAGGACCAATATCAAGATGGATTTTATTATTTGCAATCCTTGGGTGGTGTGATCCTTCCATGTGGACTTAGATGATACCGCACTTAGAGAGCTGCTTGTTGTAAGACAAACCTTTACGACCCCAGACACTACTCTTTCTGTTAGTTTGGCACTGTGTAATTTTTTTTTCACCATGCTTTGCTTTTTAGCACCTGTATCTTCAGTGATCACTTTATGAGGACAAGTATTGAGTGAGGCCACATTGTGAGAACAAATTGTTTTTAGATTAGGGATTATAATTAATTGCAAGCTCAAAATCCATTTGTATAACTAAAGTTTATATATATACCTGGTCCACTTTAGAATAGCATTATCAGCTTGTTGAGCAATAATTTAAGTAACATCTATGAGACATTTAGTGATTCTAATAATAGTACTTGTAATCTAGCCAATGGTGTAGAATTTAAAGTGCTAATGTGAAAAGGAAAATAAATATGGGAGAGCTTTTTTTATACAGGTTAAAACTTAAGTTACTGAACACTACTTAAGAAAGCAGTCAGGATTTCAATAACACTCATTCGCCAAGGCAAAGCTGTGTCTGCAGGATTTAGACATGTTACAAAAAGCAAAGAAAAGTATATAATTTCTTTCTTTTGTTCATGTGGCATGTACATGTAGACCTAGAGGCTGTTGTTTGAACAGAACAAGGGGTTACTATGTGATTTTAAAATCAGGTATCCTTTTAACATACTTATTTAATCAGTATGCTGAGAAGAGAATCCTAAAAGATGGATTATATCAAGAGGGATATGGCATCGGCAACAACTTGCTATATATAGAAGATACAACCTTGCTTGCTGAAAGAGAGGAGATTAGCCTTCATCAGTACATGCTTCACAAAGACTACAGCCTTCAGAATGGATAATATTTCAATATAAAACAAAAATCCTCACAAGTGTACCAGTAAACAACATCACTACAAACGGAGAAAAGATGGGTATTGTCAAAGATTTCATTTTACTTGGATCCATGATCAGTGCTCATAGAAACACCAGTCTAGAAATTAAACTATGTACCACATTGAAAAAATTTTCAGCAAATTTAAGTGTTGTAGAAATAGACACATAGGTTGAACTGATGAGAGAGCGAGAGTGAAAGTGTGCTCCTGAATATATAGAACATTTGTATATGTGCATTTATCTTCACTGCAAATATACTCAAGAATGTGGTGGAGCACACCGGGGGGAAAATTGTTGTGTTAGATTGGATTCTCTAGAGAGGCAAAACCAGTGACACGTCCATGTTTTGTACGTAGGAAGAGATTCACATCAAGAAATGGCTCACACAGTTGTAAAATCCGTTAAGTCCATTGTGGTTCAAGTGAGACGTCTCCTGACTGGTGGAATCTGATGAACAGGACGCGTGACGATCCAGCAGAGACAGCAGGGCACAGGCTGAATGGAAATGGGGAACTCGGGAGGAAATACAGTGTGGACAGATTGCAGGGATTGCGATAATGCGGTGGCATAATTTGTATGTGAACTACTGTTTGGAAAGCTCATTTCCTATGTGAGCTTTCACCAAGAGCACAATAAAATGTTTAAAAAAACAAAATGTATCATATACATATGAAAGAATATAAAAGAAAAGTGAGTGCAAAGGAGGATTGAAAGTAGGAAATCAAAGAGGGGAGGGATTAACACTTTAGCCATAGTAATACTATAGTGATACTTGAAATGTTTGGTTTCCCCATGTTTAACTTTCATATGTTGGACAGTTTTTCATAATTATCTGGACTATTAAATCTGCATACTTGTACTCACGCCTTATCAATCTGGGGAACTACACACTTTCACTAAAAAAATACTTTGGCATTTCTCATGAAATATGTGGAGAAAATAAAGTGCATATTGAATAAATCAAGATCAATTATCATCTCGGGTTTTATTAGCTTATTGTTTCTGGTCAAAGCCCTTTCCCAAATCCACTAAGTCTGTTCTTGCTTATACGCTTCCTATTTTAGTAGCCAAATTATTTAAAATAGTTTCTTCAGTTTTAGTTTAGATTATTGAAGATTCTATTATTTGTAACTATATACTTTGAGATGCTACTTCCCAAATAAAATTAAAAAGTGATCCAAGGAGTAAATGCCAAGAATAATATTACATAAGAGTAATAAACCGTAAGGGCTTCATGGTTACCTTTCCGTCCCGTAGCTTTCGCCTAGCTCACAGCATACCAGATAGGGCTGGACAGAAGAGGGAAGCCAGCCAGCACCTGTTAGCTCCTTGATGCAGCTGCATGTTGGCGAAGCCTGGGCCTTACTCAGCTAAAGGCATTTGCCACTTGCTCTTTGGGGCCTGCTCAAAGGCTAATGCAGTGTATTCAGAATCTTCTCTGGATTAGTACTTTTGTCTTAAACACAGGAAGATTTCATGGTTGGGATAAAAAGTTTTACTCCAACATGTATTATGTATTTGTTGCACAGCCTGTCTTCCTAAAGCATATTCTGAAGGGTCTCCATAAGTTTCTGGAAAAATTCCATTATAAGTCTGTGTTTTCTGTAGTTTTATATTTAATCCTTGAAAGTTCTACTAATAAATTAAAATGTAGACAAATATCAATGTTTATTATAGACAGACAGCTATAGTTTCATGTGGTAGGCAGAGTACACGTGTCGCACAAAGATTCAGGGGAGCACAGTTCTTGTCATCATTCACTTGGCGTCCAAGAAGGACGCTCTGGGCCTAACTGAAAATAACTACATCTGAACTGGAACTCGTATTACTTCTCCACAAATACATGAAGGACAATCTAGTTCTGCTGACTAAAATGGAAGAAATTCACTTGAGAAGTGATATTTATTCTACTTGCCTTATTCACCCTACCTGTCAGCCTCGGTTGCTGGTAATGATGCTCTGTGGTGGGGACATTGTGTGTTTCCAGAGCCTGGAATGCCTGATTTAGGTGACTGCAATCTGGTCATTGATGTCCATTTCTTCACAGCCACAGCTGCACCATTGTTTTCCTCCTCAGAATGATGGACCTTGACTGTGTGCGGTGGAGTTGGAAGCCTACTGCAGCCACGAAGCTATTCCCACCGCAAAGCAGTCCTTCAGAGGGGGAAAATATCATAAAAGCAATTTCCTATGTTGATTTCCTTCCATCATGTGGGTCTGATTTTGGAATAAATAATTAAATGTCAGGGTTCTTATAATAGAAAATAATTTCACGGTCTGATTGAAGAGAGTTTATAGAGGTAACGTTTATAGTGCTATGTAATTATGTATTTCTCTTAGTTACCTAATTTGAATATATTTGTAGATACTATAAGCAATAATTCTACTAATAATATAAACTCTAGAGATTAAGGTCCTAAGGAGAAAATTTTGAGAAAATGATCTTTTTAAAAATTTTCAGTGGATATGTATTGATAAATATGGCATATGACCAATTCTTGATAGCATCTGATTGGTAAATCAGCAAACTCTTAGGTGGTTGGAAGTATATATATATCTTTTTCCCCCTGAAACTGCCTTAACATACTTTTCCCATTAATATCATTTCAAATTTGACTGTTAAGGTTTTATCATTTTCCAACTCCAGATTTAATGTAAAGTCTAATTAACAACTGGCCAGAATGGTGTGGGTACTAGACTTTTGACTTTCCTTTATTTACTGTGTGTGATTGTAAAGTGCTCTTCTTATTCAGTCTGTTTATTTTCTTGAAATCTTCATCTGTGACTTTGGTAATCATGATGCACATTCTTTTTGAGATCATTCTCCCTCGGCTTCCTTTTTTCTACCTAACTGCTCTCTTTATTTTCTCTTTCTCTTCCTTTATTCTTATGTAGGCCTGACCAAAGATGGCAGTAATGAAAATATTGATTCTCTTGAGGAAGTCCTTAATATTTTAGCCGAGGAAAGTTCTGATTGGTTTTATGGTTTCCTCTCGTTTCTCTATGATATAATGACTCCCTTTGAAATGCTAGAAGAAGAAGAAGAGGAAGAGAGTGACACTGCAGATGGCGTTGATGGTACGTCACAGAATGAAGGGGTTCAGGGAAAGACTTGTGTTATCTTGGATTTACATAATCAGTAAATTTGATTCAGGGATCGAAGTCATTGGCTCCCAAAAACTGAAGCAGTCTTTCTTTTGCCTGTCCAGGGCTTAGTTTTCAATGGAGCAGTTATGAACTTTTAACAGCAGTCTACCATGTGACCTTCACTAGTAGAAGTGCTTACTAGTTCCTTTTTGTGGTCGTACCTATAAAGTACATTGAAAATTATGTTCATGGTGGTATAATTGGTTTCTGTATTATTATATTGCAACTGATGTATTCACTGAACTAAATTTGGAAACCTAACAGTAACAAGTAGTTTTGGTTGTTGACCCTGATGCTTACCTTTTTAACATGCTATTAATGAAAATAACTTGATTATGGAAAATATTTATTGCATGAGTCATACGTTAATGCATGCTTCAAGAATTAAATTTGTAAGTTCAATAATATGTAAAAGTCTTAATTCTTTAAAAAAAACTGCACTTTCATTGTAATTTGTATAGGTTAACTGAGTTGACAGGTAGGGTAACAAATTTTAACTTAAAATTCTGTATAATGGTGCTTTTAAAATAATTTGAAAGTAATCCCATGTTTTTGCTTTAGGGTAATATGATTACTGTAGACATAAGTATAGCTGAGTATTTCTGTATATGAAACAAAATTTCTTTTTTTATTTCCAAATGTACATCCAGAGAAAGTAATTTGTACTTTTTTTGAGTATACATTTTCCATAAGAGGCAAATGTACATAATGTATCTTAAATGATATTGTATATATTAAAATTATTCATTCTAAATAAGTCTTTTGCCATTTTTCTATATTACTTTATTGCCTGTCTGTTGATTTTGACTTAACTGTAAAGTCATTTTTATATTTGTAAATCATTTATTAAAGTTATGACTTTTTGAGAATTTATCTCAAAGGAACGCTTTCACTATAACTTCTATTAAATATACTTGGACATATTTTAACAATACCTTTGAGTGAATTAAAATGAATTTGCGGCAATAATCACAAAAGCAACTTTGAAAATGAGATTTTTATCCACCACCCCCTCTCAAAAAGTTAGTATTGCATGAAAGGAATCAGACTTAAGATTTTTAAAATTTTTTTCACTCTTTGAAAGAATGGTGTTTTGTGTTTTGAAATCTCTGAGCTTTTATAAAACTTTGTTTAGTTTTGCTTGTTCTTAGAGAATAAATTTGAAAAATGTTTTCATTTGAGCATTTTTCTAACAATTTTTACTTTGCATATATTTTGTATTTTCATATTTAATCAAATAATTTTCAGAAAATCAGTTATTCATGTTCTGAAGGAAATGTGACAAGTTGAGCTTGTGTATTAGAGATCATTGTTGTACAGAATCAAAACAAATAGCTCGGAAGTCCGGCATGAATAAGGACAGCACCTCTGCCTACTTTCTGTTTACATGGCCAAGGAAGACTGTCTAACTTGCTGGTCATAGTAAAAAAACAAAAGCAAAACAAAACAAAATTTTATAACATCTTAAATATTAAGCTCCTAAAGCATACATGGCTATTAAAATTCTAATTTATTTCTCCCTAAACTATTTAGGGAATAAATTTCTGATGGTCAAAAGCTACTGATGTGGCAATATTCAAGCACTTCTTCAGTAAATGAGTATGTTTTAGTATTTTTTCTGAAGTTTTCTGTAGTATTTGACCATATATTGTACCTTCTGCTGTAAATCAATGTGAGTGCAGTGGAATATCAAGGTATATTCAATTTAAGTTTAAAAACAGTCTTGTGTTCTACCTCCAATGAAATTCACTTAGACACATGCTCTGTATAGACTTATAAAAAACTTATTTGTGAATGCTTCATTACTACTAACTTTAGCAGATAACTCAATCGCAAAGTGTGTGCATTAAAAATGTTTAGAACCATTAATTTCTTATCTGTTTTTTACCATGATACTAATGGATAATTTGTGTACAGAAATTAATTGTGCCTTGGTTTTGTAAATTAAAAGCAAGGATGTGAGAAGAGACTTTACCATTTATTTCATACCACCTTTAATCAGCCTTGTTGAAAAGCCTCTTTTAAAGGTAAAATACACCTAGCTGATGAACCCCTGACTTCTGTGACTTCCTTCAACTGTGTGCCTAACGCTATTTTTTGGTGAGAGAAAAATAAAGTTCTTTGCAATACTGGTAAAAGGCATTTTGAAGTAGACCAGATTACTCTGCTTAACTTTTATTTATGATGTATGTTACAATTTTTAATTTTCTAAGGGTTGCTTTTATAATTTTCTTTCCATAATCGAAATATTTTCCTATAATGTGGGAGGAATTTAGAAATGTATTTGAAGAGACAATATTGTGTCCTACACATTTGAATATATATATTTGTGGAATTTTAGCATGTACTGCATTACATTGCTTTTTCAATTTGGGAAGAACAAAGAAACTTTGTGGAATATACGTTATGTCTACCATGTGGTGCTGTCTTTTAAGCCCTGCAATTCTTGCTTTTGCACATATGCTGCAGTTTGCCTGACTGACTGAAAAAGCAAAGGAAGTGGTGCTTTGGACTTTTCCTTTCTGCTCTTTAGCATCATTCAGCTCTAACCTGGAGATGGGATCGAGGAGTGGGAGTGGGGGAAGCTTTCTTCTAGTTTCTGAGTTATGTGGAAGGAGGCCCAGCTGGTGGCTAGCTGCTAGTGGGGCCTGCAAGTGCAATGAATAGAATGGAATGCTGGGGCTCCTGTTCTGTCATCTTGCACTTGAGTCTGTGTTCTAGAAGTTTTCTTCCTGCCTTGCAGAGTGGTGTACAGACATGTAAAATTTTTTCTACTTAAGTCTGGATTTTTTTTTTTTTTTTTACAGTTACCCAGGTAGACCGAATAAAATGTTTTTCTATCCTGCTATTTGGAGGCTTTTCGGAGCAGATAGAGGCATAGCTTTTTTCACCAGATTATCTCTTGACAAGTTATTTGGATCAATTGCAATTGCTTCAGTCATTTGGTAGTTATATAATTTGGGTGATTGATATTACCCTTTATAAATAAGACTGTGGGTTAGCTACTTAAATCTATAAAATAATAAGCTTTCAGTCATTTGGATTATAGAATCTTATTTTGGGTCATGATGCCTCTTTAGAGACTCGTTGGCTCAAACTTAATTTTCACATGTTGATGGGTGAACAGGTATGCCAGTTTTTACCTATACTATTTGTTGACATAACTGGAATATCTGGGAGTAGGTATTAAGTAGAAAAACTCTATGGAGCTAGGAATTATGACCTCTTCTTTATTTTAAATTCCTCCTCAAACTGAGAACAGTATTTAGTACTGATGCATGACTAGTTCTCAGGAGTCTGCATTTACACAATAAGACACTAATATATTGTGTAGGGAGTTTACTTTGAGAAATAAGGTGGGCCTGACCCAAGCCATAGTATTTTCAGTTGCCTCTTAAGGTTGGACATTGAATAGGAAGACTGAAGAAGAATTGGTGCATGTGAATTGTGGTGCTGGAGGAGAATATTGAAAGTACCAAGGGCTGCCAAAAAGACAGACAGATTTTTCTTGGAAGAAGGCTTGCCAGAGTGCTCCTTGGAGACAAAGGATGGCGAGACTTCATCTCTCATACTTTGGAAGTGTTTGCAGGAGAGACCAATCCCTTGAGAAGGACATCATGTTTGGTAAATTAGAGGGGCAGCTAGGAAGAGGAAGGCCTTTAACAGGATGGATTGACAGAGTGGGTGTAAAGATGGGCTCGCTCCAGCACAGGAACAATTGCGAGGATGCCACAGGACCCACCCAGGCGCTTCCTTATGTTGTGCATAGGGTTGCTATGGATTGGAATTGACCTGATGGCACCACATGACAGCGACATGTCATGAAGACATTTAATTATTGAAAATAGCTCTTTATAAGACAGATGACAGGTCTTCTGAAAGGTCACACAATACATTGATCTATGCCAAGAAAAATAGCAATTTTTTCCAATATCGAATATATTTTTTGCCCCTGTATTCTTTACCACACTCAGACTCCAGAGCTTGGATCTAATCTATTCCTGTTGTTTCATTTTCAGTTCTCATATTTTCTTTCTCTTTTCCTCACTCTTATCGAGTGAGGGTCAGGGGGTTTATAGGTTATTTTTTCCAAAATTTTTTCATAATACTTTTGTTAATCATTTACTTAAAAATGGAAGGGAAATTGTGTAAGAACCTGCTTGGTTCATGGCACTGTGATATAGTGGCATGGGGCTTCTTTTTACCATTTGTCGCTAATGTTGAAAAGAATATGATGCTTTAGTATGGGATGGAGGAAGATGGGAAACAGACTCAAAAGTGACTCAGAGTTCTCACCAATGACCAGTAGGAGGGACTGAAATGACCCTTGGATGAGAAGAGACTCAGCCTACACCAGTTCTAGAGCTTGTCACTTACTGAAGTTTGTTTTGTTTTTTTAAGGCAGCTAAAGGTTCAAAAAAAAACAAACTTTAATGCATGTTCCAGAACTGTAGGTCTAACCATTGGCTTAATGATTGAAGCAGGCATTTTAATTTTGTGCAGAAGAATTTAATTTAAAAATATGTGTGTGATAATGACTGAGACATTTACCAAAATGGCATAGATTACCTTTAGGCAACTTCTTCATGTGCGAAAGGAAGATACTAAAGTCTCTTTCTTACAAAAAGTTCAATATAAAAAATTCTCAAATTGTCAGCAGAGTTAACAGTAGTTACTATAAAAACCATCCAAATAAACTTACAAGCTGAAAAGGAAATAAACACTTTTTTTTTTTACCATTCTCTCTGACTTTAAAAACTACATCCTAATGGTTCTTTGATGATTACCTTGTATTGGAATATGAGTGGATAAAAAAAAAACAACAACCCAGATTTTTTTTTTCATAGCTATGTATTACTTTTATTTTTTAACAAAACAACTATATCACCTTCAAAATAGTCTCTGTTAGAATTAATACATTTGTCAAATCTGTGATTCCACTCTTGGAAACATTTTTCAAACTCATCTGTTTGGATGGCTGACAGCACTTCCCTCATTTTCTTTCTTCACCTCTTCTGTGTTATCAAATCGCCGTCATTTCACGTCCCTTTTCATTCATGGAAGCAAAAGGAGGTCACATGAAGTGAGGTCAGGTGAGTAAGGTTCATGGGGCTAGAGAGGCAGCTGTTTTTTGCACGAAACTGGAGCTCTTGAGATGACCGTGAGCAGGTGCATTGTGGTGGTGGCCAAACCGGTTCCCTGCCTGCCACAAATCAGGCCTTTTTTGTTGCTCACTGTTCCGTAATCATTTCAGAACCTCTAAATAGAAAGCTTGATGAACAGTATAACCTGGTGGAATGAACTCTAAATGC
>NW_022103896.1:90463545-90471681 GCF_000313985.2 Echinops telfairi | reverse complement strand
ATCAGTTCCCCCTTTCTATCCCACCTTCCCTCTACCCTCCCTGTATTGCCACTCTCACCACTGATTCTGAAGGGATCATCTGTCCTGGATTCCCTGCGTGGCTATATATTTATATTTCTATATTTTTTCCAGTTTCTCGACTACATGCTTCATCAGTATTTGACTAGTAAACTAATTTTGACTTAAAACTCATTGCTAATGAGTAAATTAAGTTTAATGGCAATTACTTTTAACTATTAATGGTAATTCTGTGTACAGGATTGGAATGTTTTGATCCCAAAGGATTTTTATTGATTTATTTCTCAGAATTACTGTATATACCCAAATACAAGCCAACCCGTATATCAGCCGAGGCACCTAATTTTACCACAAAAATGGCATTGAAAATGTACTGAAAAACTCGGCTTATACACGAGTATATCCAGTGGATTGCTGAATTTTTCTTTGTACTCTATCTTGGTATGGAAGTTTCACTGAAATGTGATAAGCATCAGCAGTATGCAAGCCTCAGCCAGTGGCTTCTCATGAGGTGTATTGTGAATTGAATCCTGGTCTTCTACCTGGAAGGTGAAAATTTTGACATTGAACCACCACTGCCCCTTTCTTGATTTTTGGGACTTCTTTTTTTTTCCCTCCAAAGACTTTATTTTATTGGTCAGTGTGCTTTGGAAGGAGACAGGGCATCAATCCTACTGCTTCCAACCACAGGACAGGCACAGTGCCAGTGGGCCCACGGGGATGGGACTGCTTTGTCGGCCTCTTACTCGTAGATCCAGTCATAGCCACAAGACTAGCCCACCAGTTCCTCCTGCTAAACCAGAGGCTGATTTCTTTCTCGGCGCTTTTGACCGAATTACTGCCGTGAATGATGTTCCTGCCAACTTGAATACTGAAGTCCCCTCGGATGGTGCGTGGCTTAGAATCCGCTGGGTTGGTCTCTCCCAGCATCACCCGGCCCGTCTTCACCACATTCAGCACCTCCCAGACCATGGCCACTATTGGTCCTGAGTTCATGTACTTCACCAGCCCTGGGAAGAAGGGGCGGTCTTTCAGGTCAACGTAGTGCTGCTTCAGGTGTTCCTCGGAGGCCTGAAGGAGCTTCATGCCACCAGATGGAAGCCCTTCTGCTCAAAGCGCTTGATGATGTCGCCCACCGGGCTGCGCTGCACGCCCTCGGGGAGCGGGTGGCTGGATCCCTGGGACTTTTTAATTGGCCTTTAAGTGCTGTGCTTCCTTATATTTCTGTAACTTTCAGAGACTGAATATGGTTATTTAAATGTGGTTTAAATTACCAGCTCAGTCTTTGTCACATCTAAAAGATTAGAAGAATTCTTGGCTATATTTTTATAAGTTTAGAAAAGGTAGCTTACTTTGGAAGTTTTTTTTATAATGAGCATTATAAATTAGTATCAGTTTATAGGTTTATACTGAAATTGGAAAATTTTTAAATGAAGTATATTTGACTTGTTACGCTATCTTTGACTTGTTATACTAATCTGATGCTACTTTAATATTTTTGTCTTACAACTGATAAATGTTAACATCAACCTTTTCATCAATGTAGCTCTTAACTATATCATACCAGGGGCGGTTAGAGGTGAAGGTAGAGGTGACTATGAATGTAAGGACTCTCTTTTCAACTATTGCGCTTTTTAATAGGAAAAGTGAGGCTTATGTGTACACACACACAAGGCAGGAGAGAATTTTAGATGCAAGATAATGTATTTAACTTCTTGATATTAATTTATATACATTGAATAAACTCATCTATACATAGTTAGCATTATAGAAATAATTTTGTTGCTTTATTATTAAATAAACTTTAATAGGGTGTGGTCCAAGCTAAACATTTAGTTTTGCCAAGTGGTCCTGCTAATTTTGGTAACTTAAGGGGAGCGTCAAGTATTATCTATGACAACTATTATTTACACACATAACAGTTATAGTTATCAATGTGTCAATTACCTAGAACAAAATGGAACTGTTTTTCATATAAGTTTCCTTTTTAAGGTACTTAGTCCTAAAACACATTGATCCTTGTTTTTACAGATTGGTGATGGTGATATTTCAATAAAAATACTTAACATTTACAAAACAACTGCCTCACTTAATGGGAACAAATGGCTACCAATAGGGAAAACTCCCCTCCCCACAGGAGAACCAAAATCACTGCCATGGAGGTGATTCTTACTCATAGTGACTGACACAGGGTGTCCAAAACTGTAAATCTCCGGAGGAGCTTTACAGAGAGGTTAGTGGGTTGGAAACACTAACCTGGTAGCCAGCAGTTCAGTGGTTACGTGACAGTGCACCTATGGCTAAAGCTAGAGAAGGGGGAGAGTACAGATAAGCAAGATGAGTTGAACAATACAAGAGTGAGTCCGAAGATACTACTAGCGTTCCAGTTCGTGCATGTGGAAATCTATTCCAAACAAAAGTTTTAAAATATGCTTCTGCAGTCAGTGAGTGGCTACAGGTAAGCTTTTGCAGCAATGCACTTTCCTTAGTCTAGTTAGGAGTGCCTTCAAAATGAAGGTGGAGACGGAGCAGTGGTTTTTGAGGGCATCTGTTATTCAAGGCAGAGGCATCAGCCCAGAAGGATCTGGCAAATGTTGTAGAATTCCAAAGTGCTCATATGGATAGATTTTTCTCAAAGGATACAGGATGACCATGGGACTTATGAAAAAGTTTAAAGAAAATGGAAAACTACAGTGGCGACAAAGGCCAGAAAAGGTATGCCAAGGAATGTTTTTCCATTGACAACACACCTGATTATTGCAGAGGAGAAAAAGGACTATCATACAAGAATCTTGTTGGGAAACTATGCCCTCCACCTCTGATCTTGCCCCTTCAGTTTTCCAAACTCAAAACTTACTACCGAGTTGATTCTGACTTATAGAAACCTTATAGAATAGAACTCTCAGAGTAGAACCTCCCCTTTGGGTTTATGAGCCTGTATATCTTTAGAGGCCTCATTTTGCTCTGTAGATGAGACTGGTAGTTTCAAATTGCTGACCTATCAGGTAACAGCTTAACTGGTAACCCACTTTACCACCACAGCTCTTTTCAAAATGCAAAGAACATTTAAAAGAACCTAATGTGAGTCTGGTAGATGCTCAAACTGCCAGTTTGTTGTGATGTAAATTAAAGAATGTAGAAAGAGAATGTATTGAGAGGTGTACGTTAGCGGTACAAAAGTACAAATAGAACTTTTTTTTTCCCTAAAGGAAAAGCTATTACAAAGACTAGGGGAGTAAAAGTGTTAATATGTACTCACATAATATAATTCTTACATGTATATATAACTTTTTAAAGAAATATATGTACTCACATAATATAATTCTTACATGTACATATAACTTTTTAAAGAAATACAGTTTCAGGTAATGGAAAAACCACTATTTATTCAAATGGTATCAAAATAGGATATCCTCTTGTAGATGGCCGTGTGATGGAGTAGAGAAGTTAGGTCACTGGGCTGTTCTGTCACTGGTGGTTAACATCTGTGGCTGAATTAGAAGTAAACAGATAACACAGGATTGAGAGAGAGAGTCTGTTTCTCTCCCCAGTGGTAATTAAACCCTTCTGCAGTCAGCATTTCTTTCAGGTCCTGGTGAAGTCGACTAAGTGAGGCTGATTATAACCATCTTGCTATTCTACACAGTAAAATAATAGGCGCTAAAATGCCTTGAGTGACATCATTGATACTTATGTGTTAAGAGTAGTACTTGGTGTGGAGTCTGTTTGAAAGACTCCTCAATAAATTGGTTCTGACATTAGTTGAAAACCTCCTTTTTCCTTTAATTTTTGCTATTATTGCCTTGTTGCCTTTATTATCAGTATTGTTATCAGTCCAATCATTATTTGTCTTTTGGGATTGTAAACATTACATATAAACTTACAGTTGTATTTCAATATCCATATACACCGAAAATACATAAAATCGACTTAAAAAATGATTCGACTTAAAAAATGATCAGTCCTCATGAAGTGTGCATATTGTGACTTGAGTATATTGTAAGTCTGGGACTACCTGTATTTTGAATTTAAGTAACTTAATCTGCTGAACTGTTTTATCAGTACTTATTTTTGAATTTCCTTAATATTTTTGTTCATAATCTATTTTTATCTTGTCAATACCAGCAGAAGGACCCAGTGGGAAAACCAAAAGAAACACTAAGGCTAAAGGTATTTTCTTCTTTTCAAATTAGGCTTTAATGAATCAGGTTTGATTCTTAAAAATGCATGCTGGTTTCTAGGTGTTATGTAAATGCAGCTTCTAATGCTAAACATCACTGCATCTTGACTTTGGGTGCACCCTGGTCATGAATAGTTTAATCCATGACTCGCAATGTCCTCTTCATGTTATCAGTACTTACAACAGTCCTTACATTGTGAGTGAGTACAACAGGGCCTCAAAAGTTTATGGATAATTATGTATGTCGATACCATTTTTTCCATAATAAGCTCTGGTGGCATAGTGGGTTTGAGTTGGTTTGCTAACCACAAGGTCAGTAGTTTGAAACCATCAGCCGCTCCATGGGAGAAAGACAGGGCTTTCTACTCTTGTAAAGAATTACAGTTTTGGGAACTCACAGAAGCAGTTCTTTCCTGCCCTATAGGTTGCAATGAGTTGGTAGAGAGTTTGATTTTGTGTTTATAATGCTATAATATGATATAGCATCTATTAGACTATAATTATGATATAGCATTTATTAGACTATATAGATACGTCCTGGCTGCCTTAACACGTAAAATCTTAATTTGAAATTTTAGACTACTGTTAGGAAAAAGATTAATTCATCCGTGATTGTGTTTATTTCTTCAAAGGCTCTGATGACGCACTGCCTTAAAGCACAGTAAAAGCCATTACAATTAAACATATTTCTAGTAAAGTGAAATCTGTGTTTAACCTGGAGCAACTGTTTGCATACAGTTGGCTGTGCTTGGTATTTTCTTAACTGTTACAGGTTGGCTAACAGCATGTAACAGTCCTACTTTTTGATTTCTCTTGTTTATGTATGAACATACCTTTGGAGGAAGGGCGTGGGAAGTGCATGGTTTTCTTTCTGATAAGCTGTGATGTTCTTTTGTGTCCTAGTACTCAGCATGATGTTTGTAGAGTTTTTATTTCTCAGATATTAGTAGATGTTTTTATAATTTGTATTTTAATTGTAGAATTAGGAAATTATAGTGTTTTAACTTTCATCATGAATAATTCCTGGGGTAAAAACAGAAATTTTACCATTATGCAATAAGGTACAATTTACTTCTTGATCTGGAGAGGCAAGTTAAGCAGTGAAAATTTAAAAGATGTAATATTTTAAAACCAGTATGTAGAGTAAGACTTTATAGCATTATTCCTGCGTTTTACCCCTGTAAAATCTTTGTCTGTGGAATGCTACAAACAGCACTGAATAGAAAAAAGATTCACAGGCAGGTTCTCTATCCGTGCTATTTTATACTACATAGGCTTTTAATGTAATTCTCAAGAGGAATGAAGAATTTCCTGGTTGCCCAACAGGAATTTCCGTAAAGTCACAGTTTTCATCATATTTCTAGTGATGAGGTTTTGACTGCCTAGAAAGGCATAAAGCTTCACTTAGCAAGCACCAGAAAGCCAGTGCTCATTTTAAATGATACTTTGTGCAGCGTGACTTTTACATGATTCTAATGTGTAAAACCTTTCCCACATATTATCATATTAATGAAATCTTTATGTTTTTATTGCTGCTTCAGTGCTACATTGTATATGAACATACAATGTGTTTCTCTTATGATTTCTCAGTGAATTAACAAGAAACAAGCAGCTCTGCAGAAGTTTATTTAAATAACTTTTAAGCATTATCTTAAGAGATATTTGGAATTATATTTCATTTAATTGCTCTCTACTGTGTTGGCTTGAATGGTACTACATAAATTAACAGGGAATTATGTTTAAAGGAATACTGAATACATAAAGTTGAATATAAGCAGAAGAGGATTTTTATTTGATAAACTCTAGATAATGGAATTAAAATTTTGTGCTCACTTGGAAATTATGTTTGGCTTAATTAGCTAAAAGTGATAGTTAAATTTTTGTTTGTGTATTGTTTTCAAGAATTGTAAGCACAAATATTTTAAGGATATGATTTTTGTTAGCAACATTTAAAAGTTATGTAAATAACTAAAAGTTATAAAAATTTAGTTCTTAGGCTGCCAGCGTTCCTTTAACTGTCATTCTCGTTGTGGAAGGTGTATTGCCAGCCTACTATGTAAAGTACTAATTTTATGAAGGGACTCATTTTAATAATTTTGCATGTTACATTAAGATAAGCTATATTACATTTCAAGCTGGAGAAGTATGTTGCAAGTTTATAGCTTCTGTTGCTGACATTTTATATAGGTTTGCATCCCTTTTTTTAACCAATTAAAAATTAGTGGCTTAACATATCTTTTTGAATGAGCATATTGTGTGGTGGGAGGGAGGGTAGATCAACAGACAATATTTTTGTACAAATTGCCACCTCATGAATTATTAGAGATATTTTTAATAAACATCTTTTTTCTTTGGTTGAAAAACCTGAAAGTTAAAGAACTCATTAAAGAAGAAATGAAGAAGGAAAAAGAGAAAGTTGAGTCAAGAAAGGAAAGGAAAGATGAAGAGAGGAAGAAGGAGAAGAAGGAGAAGGATGACCGGAAAGATAAGACATTTCCCGATTCAAATGTATCTACTAACGGGTCTCCTAAGGGTAAGAAGGATAGAGAAAAGGAGAAAATAGGCCCAGATAAAAGTGGCAAAACTAAGGAAAATAGGAAAAAGTTGACAAACATAAAGGACGTCCCTAGTAGACCGGGGCTCAGAGACAAAGATAATCTGAAGGAAGGCCGAAGTCTCAGCAAACACACACATTTAGCAAAGGGAAGTAACCAGGAAAGAAAGAGCCAAGGTGCGAGCTAGTGTTGTCAGCCTCAGGAAATGACGCTCTTCTTGCTTGTGGTCTAGTCTCGCTCAGCCTGGAGAAGATGTGCAAATTATCCAGTGAATGTATTTATTGGTGCTCAACAAATAATGGATTGGGAATTTAAATAAATGATCTGATTTTTCTAAAGTTAAAAAGGAAAGACATTTTAAAATGTATATTAAATGTGATTGTAATAACTTGTTTTAATTTTTATTGATCATATACTGATATAAATATACATTATGTGTATAAAATTGTATTGAATGTATAAATATTTAAATATTAATATTTGGAGTTGAAAGAATACTATGTTTTTAAATACTTCTATGCAGTGACTAACGTAATGATAAAAACTCTTAGATAATGAAGTCATCTTTCTGAGTTTGCTTTTTATTTTCTTCCCTCTTTCTCCTGCTTCTCTCGTTTTTCCTCTAATCCTGCCTTCTTTCTTTTCCCATTTCCTTGATCTTTTCCCTTGCCTTTCTCCTTCATAATCTTCTCTTTTCTTTTCCTGCTGCCAGTGCTCTGTAAGTACCTTTTATTGCTCTTTCTAGCTTCTTCCCCCTGGAGCCTAGCTTACCAGCTGTTTTTTTTTTTCTTTTTAATCTTCTAGGCCCTTTCCTTCCTCACACTTCCCTCCCCCTTAACTGCTTGGCAACCGTTTTGTCTTTCTTGCCCATTCACTCGTCTTTCCTTTCCCAACAAATCATTTATATTTACTATATGCCAGACCATTTTGATAACTCTGGCTGTAGTTGTGAAAAAGAAAAAATTATTTTAGAACATTTTGTTAATAACACACCTTCTCAACTCAGAATAATTATAGAAAGGCTTAAAATATTTCATAGTAGGATCTATTTTATATTTTTAAGTTAATTTTGCTTGAGTGACATCAATTTTTAATAGTCATTGTATCATCATTTCTAAGGAATTTAAGTTTGAGGTCTAATTAAAATAGAATTTAGCACATCTAAAGCATTTAATAAAAAAATGCAAAGAAATATACTTAGGTGTTTTGTACTACTGTGTGTCAGAAGTTTTTTCGTTGCTGTGTGGCTCCTGGGAGCCCTGGTGGCAGAGTGAATTACATGCACGCTGCGAAGCAGTGCGACCACTGGCCTCACGGCCGGAGAACGGTACAGTTCTCTGTTCCTGCAAAGCGTCACAGTCTCAGTGCAACCACTGGCCTCAC
>NW_022103896.1:90449894-90463428 GCF_000313985.2 Echinops telfairi | reverse complement strand
AGTTCTCTGTTCCTGCAAAGCGTCACAGTCTCAGTGCAACCACTGGCCTCACTGCCGGAGAACGGTACAGTTCTCTGTTCCTGCAAAGCGTCACAATCTCAGAGTCCCATGGGCGCAGCAGCTCTGTTCAGCCTTATCTGACCTCTCGTAGGAGTCGGGTTGATGACAATGAGTTTGATTTTGGTTTGGTGTGAAACTTAGTGGATCTCGAGAAGAGCAACCTGATTTGTTATCATGAACCAATAAGTGCCACTCCAAAGATTTTATTTCAAAAGTAATTCTTTAACTTTTTGTTTAAGAGCTTAAAAATAAGACTTTGGGTACAAATTTAAAGATAAGTGTATGTAACCCAATCCAGACAGCCTGCCTAAGTACAAAACCAAAGTGATTAAAAATATTCCAAATCAGAAAAGAGTAAGACTTATGTTTAAATATTTCTAAAAGTATTGTATACCTTTTCTTCTATGCTGGCACCTTTTACTACTGAAGATCAAACACTTAGACGTATAGTTGACAAACATTCCCAACAACATATATGTTAGGATTACATAGCCAGTGGGCAACAGAAGGGAAAAATCTTATCCTTTACTTTTACTGATTAATAACAGTCACCCAAAGAAATTGGCATATAGCAATATAGAGTTTTATGCCTTGATCCACATTATTTTGTTTTTAGATGTGATCAGAAAAGAGCTTAAAATAGTTTATACCCCAAGGGTGTGGGTTATGGTTCTTTTACCTGGCAAATACAACAAACGGTTCTGTCTTCAGGAGTGTCTACCCAAACTCCACATTTGTAATCACAGCCCTGTCTCTTCCTGATCCTCTTCCACAGTCTGATCTCTGTTGTGTTCTCCTTAACTTTTATGGCTGTACTGCACTTGAAGTCCTGTAGCAGCTCCCTCCAGATCTTTCTGTGTGAGCAGCGCACAGGCAGTTTTCTGAGTTGGTTCTGAGAGAGAATCCCTGGGATGGTTTCCGTTGGTTTAGTAAACATCTGTGCACCATTCCTGGTGTTGCTATGGGGCTCCTCTTCCACATGGGCTCCTGTGCGAATATACTGGGATGAGGCGTGAGCGGGCACTCACACCAAACAGCATGGAGCGTGTCCTGCAGTGTTTCTGGGGGAAAGCTGGGAGCTGTGATGGAGGATTGCGCAGAAGAAGAAGAAGCAAAAGAGATATCCATCACACAAAATATGGGTTTCATAAGTGTCCTGGTTTTTTTATCTTGCTGCTGAAATAAATGTATTGATTTTTTTTGTTTACATATGTACAGTATTTTAAGTGGGGCTTTATACCTTGCATAAAGGTATAGAACAATCATTGCAATTACTGAAGGCAATCTGGCAATTCTTAATTTGGTTTTTGAAGGACAGTGACTATTGGTCAGACAGTGCATAAATGCTCACTTCTGAGCAAATTAATGAAAAGGTTTACAATCAACTAGCTAGCATAAATACAGCATTATCTTTTACTAGTCAGTAAAGTACTTGACATTTTCTAGTTCTGGGGCCGGAACCAAGGACCCTCGACTGACTCACCTCTGTCTTTGACTGCTTCCGACTTTGACCTTTCCGGGAAGCGCCAGGCCGGACAGGCCGGATGTTGGCCCTAGAGTGTTTCTCGCCGAGTTTTCGCTCTTGGTGCTGGGGAATTCGACTGGGAGGGAGCTGCTGGTGCTGCCTGCGCTGAGCAATGATCTAGTGATATTGAAGAGGAGCCTGAACAACCCAGATGAACACCCCTTTTGGCTTTACGTGGCTTGTGGCCCTAATGGAGGTGAAAAAATGATTTCTGTGGGCATTTTAAGGTCAGCAAGAAATACAGGAAGTATACTTGTGAGAGGAGTACCGTGGAAGCAGCACGGGCAGGAATGCTTGCACTGCCCGGGATCAATCACAGTGATCCTGAGAAGATTATTTTGTACAAAAATATTTACAGTTGGAGACCTGCACACTTGCCTGTACAGCTTCGCACCTTTGGCGAAAAGCACTGTGGTGGGCGTTGGTGCACACGAGGCCGGCTTCAGCAAGCTCTTCGACAGGCTGCCGACCCTGGGAGCTAGGCTAGCCCCACACGGTACAAACCAGAGTGGAGTCCGTGGGGTCAAAGTTAACTGCCCCGAGCTCACCAGTTGATGGGTATGGTTAGGTTTCCGCAGCAGGATTACATGCCCTTTGGAACGCAGCTCCAGGCCGTTTTGGGAGAGCGTGGCTGCAGGCGTATGATTGGACTACAGTTGGCATCCTGCCGGGGTCCTGACCAAGTCACCCCCACACCTTTTCCTTTTCAAACTGGATTGACACATGGAAAAGTGACTGAAGACTTGAAAGGTCACACTGCTTAGAAAAGAGCCACGGTGGTGGGGCGAATCCTACGAACCTCGGCAAGCGTGACAGTGTGCCACAAAACCACGATCTTCGTAAAGAGGACCACAGCGGAATGGTCCAAAGAAAGCCAGTGGCCACTCAGAAAGACCGAACTCTGAGAAAGCAGTAGTCAAGTGAACCATCTCTGACTGGTAATACAGGACAGAATGCAGGAGAGGGTCTGCTTGTACTTGCAAAAGATTGTAAAAATATCCTCGTGGACTATATCATTGAGTGACTGTGTCAACTCCAGGAGCACTTAGTGAGATTGCTTTACTAAGGGACTTGCTGCCAGCTCCCAGCTCCCTGGAGAAAGACTTCCAAATGGAGAAAACTAAGTGCTTACCGTATATAAGACAAGCATTTATTACCAATATGGACACCAAAGGCATCATCCAAACGGGTTTCTGGATGGCCCGTGGCAAGTATTTAATGTCCTTTAAAGGATCATTGCCCTGTGTATGAACTGACCTCGATGTTTATTTTTACTGCCCTTGGCGTTGTAAGTCCAGGATTGTGTGTTAAGAGCCAATTCGTGATTGAGCCATAAATGATTTTTGCTAGCAATATTTTTCACTCTTACAAGTAAAACTGTGTATATATACATATATGTAAATGTGTTATTTAAATGCTTAAAATGTTTAAGGACTCTGATTGCTGTTCATTAGTTTGTTCTGCATATGGTTATGATTAGAGTACCTTTTAAAAATCTACACAAAGTCCTTCATAGTGTGATGCATATGTAAAAGAATACTTATGGTTTTTGATAATTTGGTTTTGGTATTTGACTGTATTTAAGAAGTTGGGTACTTGGCACATGGAACTTTCAAGTATAGGTTCTACCCTCCATTTTGTATAGTTTATCTCAGATGATTAGATGAGAGATTTGGCAGAAGCTAGTTGGCTTCATTCACTCTGTCACACTGTGGCAGTAGATGGAAAAATGAAAATCAGAACTGGCCTCTTCCCTATTAGGATTTTGACTCTGGCTGGGGTGTCAGATGTAAAACAGCAGCGGTCTTGGTTATCGCAGTAGTGCAGGCCATAGAGGGAAGTCTCTCCTGTTTTGTGCTGGGACAGGCAGGTTTCAAGTATGAAATGGTGTGGCTCTAGGCACACGCATCAAGGAGACTGCAATTTTCTCAGTCTAACTTAAATTTCTGGAATTATAACTGTATAATTAGAAAATAAATGCATGCATTCAGTAAAATAGAAAAGTCTAGTTCTGATGTTGATTCCCCCACCCCTGTGTACATATCAGCTCAAGAATGAAAAGGAAATATGTGTCAGAACTAAAATATTTGAAAATGCTACTAAAATATTAAAAAATATAAAAAGCAATTGTGACAAGACACTTGATTTTTTTTTCTTCCCTTATTTGCCATTCTTTTCCTTTAGTGAGTAAAGGGATCAACTGAATTCTATTCAAGTTGAACTTATGTTTTATCCAACTGCATTGGAGCAGTGGATAGATACAATTGTACAAAACATCTAAAACTTAGAACAAGACAAGCTTTAGCAATAATTAATTTGTTAAAATTATATTTTCACTCAGTTTTACTCTTTATTCAGTAGATGCAATTATTTCTATGTTCTTCCACTTTATATTGTTATCTAAGAATAATTAAAACCAAAAGACTACCCTTTACAATAAATCAAGTAAAAATAGGGACAGAGTTTATAATACTAAACAGTTGAGACTTAGATTTGTAGAAGACTTGAAAAATGAAAATTATTTTTTTAATCTTACCACTACGTAATTTTGATTTGTTGTACTATGAGATGATACTTAAAATTTTTTAAAGTTAAATTATTGCTGTACTTTGAATGCTGTATTTCATGTTTGAGTAACATTTCTCATAAAGGTGGTCAGCTTTATAAGAATACTTGAGAGTTTGTCTCTTTTTCCTATGAATCGTTTACCTTTAATACTCAAATAGCATTCTTTTGAAGCACTTCTCTAAGGACTTCTTTGACATTCATTGTGTTGTCAAGCCTATATGTTTTCTAGGTGAATTTTATTTTTGATTTTTTGGACGTTCTGTGAGTTAGGTGGAGGTTTATTGAGCAGATCATCAGTTTGCGTTCATTGGTACGTACGTGTTCTGTTCCATATCATTCATGGCATTTCCTCCCATGTGACATCATCCACCTTACCTCCTCCCCGTGCTTACAGCCTTCACCCTCCTCTCCTACCCATTCTGAATTTTGTCCTGTAGTAAATGCTGCTTCCTTGATTCCAAATGGTCAATCATTCACAAGTGTGTGTTCTTCACTGTGTGATTGTTCTCCTTATAGACCTGCTTATTGTTTGGAATTGTTTGACTGAAATTGAGCCACAGAGGTAGGTCACTTCAGTTCGACACTCAAAGGATGACCAACAGCTATAATCTCGGTGTTCTGTCAGTGTGTATCTGACCAGCAAGAATGACTTCTTCTAAGATTTTTAGGTCTTTTTCCATGTTTATCTCCCACTTCATCCAGGGCCTTTGTGTTAGACCAGGTGGACTAGAGAAACAAATCCAGTGATACTCATATATGTGTAAGAAAGAGCTTTATATCAAGAAGTAATTATATATCAAGAAAACATCCCAGCCCAGTCCAGACCAAGTCCATAAGCCCAATACTAGTCCATAAGTCTCTCTTCAGACTCACACAGCCACATGCAGTGATGCAGGATACAGGAAGATCACAGGCCGGTGGGTGCAGAGAGAGGCCAGCCTCTACAGAGCCATTTATCTCAGCAGCACCTCCAGAGGAGGTCATCAAGCTGTGACCTGATTGATCTCTTTTAGAGAATATGGGCACCATCAGTTCTTCCGGTCATGGAGGCTAATACTTGAACATGCTCCATTAATCCATTGGACTAATTGTTTCCTTGTGTCTTTGATTTTCATCACTCCTCTCTGGACAGGGAGAGACCAAAAGTTGCACCTCAGATGACTGCTTCAGGAACTTTTAAGATCCCACTTGCTACTCACCAAAGTAGGATGTAGACCATTGTCTTTGTGAACTTTGTTGTATCAGTTGACCTTTGTTATGCTGAACCTCCAGGTCCAATGATTCATTCCCACAAGGTGTTTGGTTATGTTGACAAAGCTTTCATAACTTTGCCCTCTTTTTGCTCCATTATGTTTTCGGTTATATTCACCACAGAGGTAAATTTACATGTTCAGATATCCTCTGTCAAACCTATATACATGGATAAACTCTTCCTCTCTCCCCCACAGCTGTTTAACCTGCACGTCTATCCACACAGCTACTCATAGGCCACTGTTATTGCGAGGTTGTGTATATAACAGTATTTACTTCTGTTGCCTTTAACTCTGGCACTCCTCCCAGTGTTTTCCCCTGCCTCCATGTTTTTTAGCCAATTCCCCCTCACCCCCTTTTCCTCCAAACCATTTTATTAGGAGCTGATTCAGGCATCATACTATTCCATTGGTCAATCACATCAAGCAGTATTGTACAATTGCTGCCACAATGAGTTTCAAGGCATTCTCTTCCTTCTTGAACTCCTTGAGATCAGCTACCCTTTACCCCATCTCCCACCTCCCTCACAATACCCCCAGCAACCAATATGCTAATTGTTTACCCCATAGGTTTATCAGTCCTGGGTTTCATAAAGTGAAAAACAGAAAAATACCTAACAAAGATTCAGGAAGGCTCTCTACAATGACAAAATACACCAGAGATTAAACCCCAATAAGAAAAAAACAAAACCAAACCAGAAAATACTGAAAACCAGATTGAGCTCAAAGTGTATTAGAGGGGCGATCCAGTGACAGGGTCTTCACTGTTCAAGCCAGGTTTGTCATTTGAATCTACTAGTAATCTCTCCAGATATTCTCTGTTTGGTAACCAGTTGATGCTCATCCCTCAGTAATAGAGGGGACTCACCAGAGGCCAATTTCCTGTGTAGATCTTGCAAATGTATTTTGGGCTTCCACTGTCATCTCTTGTTTAGTGTATTCAATCCATTGATATTCTGTGCCATGTTTGATATGTATGGGTTTGTTGCTGTCATTTTGCCATGAGGTGTGTGTGTGTGGTTTTATTGGTTTCTATTATCTTAGACCACTCTGTTGTTTTTGGTACTTTTCATTGTATTGAATTATGGATGTTGGTGACTTACATGTTGCTCGCAGGAATTTCTGTCCAAATTTTTCTCAATTCGATTTTTTTTAATATTGGCCTTCCTTTTTGCACATTCTTTTAATTTTTCCTTATTTCGAAACACCTTTTTTTCTCCTTTGTATTTGAAAGAAAATGTTGTGAGATTAGGGTTTTTGGTTGGCAGTGTATTTCTTTCAGGATGTCATGTGTGCCACTATTGTCTTGTTTGCATGCTTTCTGTTGAGAAATCCGAGCTTTTTGTTTTATAGATGATTTTTCTTTTTCCCCCTGTTTTTGCTCATAATTCTTTCCTTTCCCTTAATCTTGGAGAGGCTTACAACTATATGTTGTGATCTTTTCGTGCTTATCCTCGTGGGTTATCTCAGTTTAGGTCTTCTCTCATTATTGTTCAGTACAACAAATCTGTTTTTATCATGCTCTTGAGTTTCAGGCGGGATATACTCACGATTATATTTTAACTATAATAATGATTTCTTCAAGTTCAAGCTGAACAGTTTCAAAGTCAGTCCCTGGCTGTGTTTTAGCTGCTAAATTGAGCTTTCCATCATCTCTTTCCACAGATACAGTCCATTTGATTTCTGTGCCTTCCATTTAGAGAAGAAGCTCATGTCTATAGTCCTCATTTTTATTGAGCAAAGGTATTTTCTATGAACAAGTCATTGGTCTGGCAAAATTATATCATGCTATCTCCAGCTTCATTTCTCTCACCAAGACCATACTTTCCAACTATCGTTACTTCTTGTTTCCTACTTTTGCGTTTCCATAGCCAATAATCATCAGTGCATCATCATTTCAAGTTTAATTAGTTTCCAATCGAAGACGTTGGCACAAGTTTTTATGGTGGTGCCTTAATTTGTATAATAGTTGTATTGGATTTCCTTGAAGACAGATCGATATAATTCTATCACAGACAGCATTGCACTTCAAGGTAGACCCTGAAATGCCCTTTTTTAGAATGAATGCCACCCCATTCCTTTTGATTGTGTCACTCACAGCAGAGTAAACCATTTGATTTTCTGTTTGAAGATGGCCAACCCAGTCACCTCTCGTTTCAGCTCGCCAGTGCGTAGGATTTTGATCTTTATGTGTTCCATTTCATTTTTGACAACTTTCAATATTCCTAGATTCATACTTTGTACAAAGCAAGTCCCAAATACTGTTTGCAACTCTTCTAATTTTACGTTTTGACCCATCAGCATATGAAGATCCTGAATACTTAACTCCCACAGGCTTTATGCCATTCACTTCACGGTGGCCCACTGTATTTTGAGAAGGAAGTTCCTCCTCAGTCTCTGACCTTAGGGGCCCGTTCTCTGGCACTATTTCTGACAGTGTTCTGCTTCCATTCATTAGGCTTTCAATATCTGACAATGTTACAGTTCAGTGCATAAGGTTTTCAGTGGCTACTGCGTCTAGGGTGGATAGCGAGTTCTTTCTTAATAGTCTGGAAGCCCCTGAAACTTGTTCACTTTGGGTGACCCTGCTGGCATTTGAAATACCAAGGACATAGCTTCCAGTATCACAGCAACACACAAGCCACTACAATATGACAAACTGTCAGACAAGTTGTTGAGGAAGCTTAGAGGAAGGCTTATTAACAACCTGTCATACACGGGTGACACAATCTTGCTTGCTGAAAGTGAGGAGGCCTTGAGGCCCTTGCTCATGAAGATCAAGGATTACAGCCTTTAGGATGGACTATAACTCAATGTAAAGAGAAAAAGAATCGTGATAACTGGACCATTAGGTAACCTCACTGTAAATGAAGAGATTGAAGAATTGATGCATTTGAATTAGGGTGCTAGTAAAGAATATTGAAAAGTTCCATGGGCTTCCAAAAGAACACACACATCTTATCTTTAAAGAAGTACAGCCAGACTACTTAGCAGAAAGGATGGTGAGGCTTTGTTTCACTTACTTTGAACATAAAATGCCACTGTCAGTTGGAACTGAGTTGAGGGTACCTTACAACAACGACAACATAAGAACCATTTTGAGGAGGACGTAGGGCCATGCAAGGTTATGTTGTACATAGGGGTCACGATGAGTTGGAACTGACTCACTCAATGGGACCTCACAACAACAATAACACCAATATTTTGCTCTTACTAAATAATCTCAGGAGACATTCTAATCCCTCTCACATTCCTGTTTTTCCTATAATCTGAAATTCTATAATCATACTATGGCTGTGGAAATTGGGGTAATTTATTAAAACATTTATAATTTAAGTGTGACTTTTGATTAAACTCAAATTTTACTACATGAATTTATCATTTAAAAATTGTGTAGAAATGTTCTGAAACTAGTACCAACTTGAAAAGGCTTGCAATTGGTTTTCCACCCTTTTATTATTTGTTTGTTAATATTACTCTGAAAATTACTACTGGCATATTCACCCAACTCTTTATTATTACAAAGCATTCTAACCTTTATTTACAGTGTTTATTTTGGTTTAAGTGTCTTGTTAACTTCAATCTTACCTTCATTTTTCATTTCATTTCTTCATTTTTTTGATTCCATCCATCCATTATATAAACACGATGTCTTGTTTCATTCAAATAAAACCTCTTGTGACACTTCAGTTTCTAAAAAAAATTTATTTAATTAAAAAATATTTTAAATCATTTTTGGGGGGCTAATACAACTCTTATCACAAACCATACATACAACCATTGTGTCTGTTCCTCTCTTCACTGTGCTAACCAAGCTTTTCAAAGAATAATCAACACTTGTGTATTTTTTTCTGTCACTTCATTTAGTATACACTCTTTAATCCATTATAATCTGCCTGTGTTTCTATTCTGAAGAAAGGAGAAACACCAAAGTAATGGAACAATGAAACAACATCGTCTGCTCATCAAGTTCTAAGTGAGTGCTTGTTCCAGATGTTTATGTAGACGTGTGGAAGCTATATTGTACAGCATTTACATCTTGTTCCTGGGATCCTCATTTTTGTCTGTTATAGAAAAAGAGGCGGGTGTTCAGCAAGCAGCATAGTGTGCTTCCACTGCCACGCCATCCTACCTTCCAGTTTGAAAGTGATCATAGGCATTGAAGGAAACATTAATGATGTTTAAAAATTATTAAGTGCAAACATTGGCAAAACATTATTTGCACTTCAGAAACGTGCTGTGATTAAATCAACAATACTGTGTTTAAATGTCTTGTGAAATTCAAATTAACTTACTCTATTTTTGTCAATAAAGATTAGTTTTCAGCATAATATTGGCATTATTTCTTATGACAGTATTTGTAATACCAAGCCTAGTGTTACTTTTCTTCAGGGAATAACTATGGATTCTGTTTAAAGGTCCAATAGTGTTAATGTAATCATACCATCTTCATTATATTATGCTCTAACTAAGTGGGATGATCTGCTGGGTGTCGATGGCATTTCAGAATGTCATTGTATAAGATGTTCACTTTGTTGACTCAGATGGACTTGACTGCATGGACTTTACTGTCAGGTGAGGTCCTCCAAAGGGCATCAGTGTCATAGAGCGCCTCTGCAGAGTCTGTTTGAAGCGAAGCAACAGGTTCATTGGTGCATAGAAGTGGTCTGGACCAGGAAGACGTCTCAATTCACAGAGTGAAAGTGGCCACCACACTGGGCAGTAAGGATAAGTAAGTATAGTCAGAGCAGGAACTAAATGTGAAAAAAATTATAATTGGCTGAAAATCAGGGAGACAACGGTAGGATATCTAGAAATGCCGATTTAGCAGGGTTAGATAGGTAACAGGAGACAAAGGCAGGATATTTAAAAGCATCACTTCAGGAGGGATAGGTGGGTAGCACAAAAATGGGATTATGTGATTGGGTAATGGGTATATGCCTTTTGTTACACACAGATCACCAGACGATGACTGGACAAGTTTTTTTTTTTTTCTATAACCTGTTTGTAAAATTGTTTACTCCGTCTGCTCTGTTTCTGGGGATCCACTATAAAGATTTATCAGTAATGCTGTGCATTGTTTCATGGTTATCAGCTATCACATCTTATGTTTGTTTGACTTGAGTGAAAAAACCCTCTAGAAAATTGTTGTGAAACCCTACACCTGCCAGATCTCTGAACAAAGGGAAAGTCTTTAGGGCATATGGTCAGCATTAAGATGAGAGGAACTGCTATTCGAAAAGTTAGCTTTTACAATTAAGGATTCTAGACTCATGTTAGGCTTTCACATGGAGTTCAGGCTCGGCTTTCACACCGCGCTATTCACACACAGCAATTGCCTCTGATTTTGCGCTCGTCTACGTTGTTATAATGAAAGACTTTCTATTCAAGGTTCTTAATGCTTTTTTCATTCCAACTTGATCGTTCTCCAGTCACCAAACCAGTTTGGTGGGACCTTATTGCTCTCAGTGAAGATAGCAAATGATCTCACATTTTATTAAACACTGACCTTGTGCTCTTCATTTAAAAAATGTTTGATTCCCCTGTGTTTCTCTTTTGAAATTTTTAGTATTACTGATGCTTTGAGGAAAAATGTTTAAGATTTTGATTTACTGTCCTTACTATGGAGCCAGTAATTAACCATTAAAATTATTCTGTATATGTTTGTTATTCTTAATATTTACACTTTCATTGTATTGTCATAAATTGTGTAAACTGTTGAAAAATGATGTAGTTTTCTGAATGGGATTTTGTGTTTTTTAGTGGAAAGACCTGAATCTGAATTAGTTTTCAGTCTTTAACTATCTTATGAAAACATCGACTTATCTGCTGTCAAAATAGAACCAATTTAAAATTATGTAGAAAAAAAGTCAATATGAAGAAAATACATAATTGATTAGCCATATATATTTTTATGATGTGTATACATGAATATCATATCTGTGTTGAAAATTATGTTGAGATTAATATTAAAATTTTTTGTGCTTAATTATGTTTTGTAATTATTTTAGAGCCCCAGAATATTGAAGATGAAGTAAAAGAAAAAATTCAGTTCCTTCTCCATGAAACAGTACACACAGACCATGGTATGAATTAAAGTCTATTTTGTCATGGGTGGCTAAAATAATGTTAAATTTCCTAAGCTAACCTGGACATTATTTAAAATTTTAAATGATAATTCATTGTTTGGTTGGCATACTTTGACTTACTATTCTCACTCCAAAACTCAATAACACAAGTTTTCTCACTCAAAAACTCGTTATCATCAAGTTATTTCTGACTCACATGACCCTTAAGACACACCAGAACTGCCCTGTGTGTTTCTGAGACTAGAGCACTTAACAGATGTAGAAACTTTTCTTCCAGCAAGTGCCTGGGGGGTTCAAACTGCTGACGTGTGGTTAGTCGGCCATTGCTTAACCTACTATGCCAGTAGGGTCCCTATTAAAGTCATTATTACAGGATAAATGTCATTTTTGACTTATTGAGTTTATACCCCAACTTATTCCAAAGGAAACTTAACTGTATAAATCTTACACCAATGGTAGGAATAAGTGAGAATAAGCAAAATTAATGATAGGTGGAGAATTCCATTGCCATCTAGGCAGTTACAACTTAGAGGACAGACAGAGCTGCTCCGTAGTATTTACAGGACTGCGGTATTTATAGGATGAGAGTGCCCCCTCGTTCTTTTGTCGAGTGACTGGGGAGTTAAACCCCAGCCTTTTGGTTAGCCATCTGGTGCTTTATCCACTGTGCCATCAGCACTCCTTTATATGAAGAATAGTAGAGGGGGAGACTAGAACACAACCAAGCACGTTGTTCTAGGCTCTGTGTTGCTGTAGCTGACCCTCAAATTTACCTCATGTTGGACTAGTCAGCTATCAGACCAAAATGAAGATAAACTTTTTACCATAAAGTCCTGCAACCCAAGAGAGAAGAAAGACATCTTGCTCATTCAGGGATTATGAATATTTCCCCCAATATGTAGACCTAAAAAATTTTATTATGTGAAATTCTGTATCACACCCCATGTCATTGGGCATATTCTAATTAATCAGACTCACTACCCTAGAGTTAATTGTGTCTCATAGTGACCATATATAGGGTTTCTGAGGCTGTAAATATTTCCAGGAGCAGATAATAAAATCTTTCTCCTCCAGAACTACTGGTGGGTTTGAACTAATGACTTTGTGGTTAGCAGCCCAGTGCTTACTCACCTAGTACTTACCCTACCGGGCCTTCTATTTTAATGTCAGATGCCATCGAGTCCATTCCGACCCATAGTGACCCTGTACCCAACAACGACACTGCCCGGTGCTGTGCCATCTTCACAATTGTTCCTTTGCTTGAGCCCGTTGTTGAAGCCACTGTGTCAATCCATCACCCCGAGGGCCTTCCTCTTTTTCACTGCCCCCCCACCCCCCCACGTTGCCAAACATGATGTCTTCTTCAGGGACTGGTCTCGTGACAGCATGGACAAAGTATGTAAGACAGTGTCTCCCCATCCGTGCCTCTAAGTAGCCCTGACTGTACTTCCAGGACAGATCGATTTGCTCTTTTAGCAGTCCATGGGCTGCCAATATTCTTCTCTAACACCACATTGCAAATGCATCGATTCTTCTTTGGTCTTTTTATTCAGTGTCCAACTTTCAGATGCATATGAGGCCATTGAAAATACCACGACTTGGCTCAGGCAAACATTAGTCCTCAAAGTAACATCCTTGCTTTTTAGTACTCAGAAGAGGTTTTGCGAAGCAGATTTACCCGCTGTAGTACACCTTTTGATTGACTACTGCCTCCGTTAGCATTGATTGTGGATCCAAGCAAGATACAATCCTTGGCAACTTCAAACTTCTCTCCATTTATCATGCGGTACCTGTTGGTCTAATTGTGAGAATTTTGCCCTTCTTTTCTTTGAGTTGGAATCCACACTGAAGGCTGCGATCTTGTTCTTTGTCAGCAAGTGCTTCAAGTCATCCTCATCTTCAGCAAGCAAAATTGTGTCATCTGTATATCACAGGTTAATAGGTCTTCCTTCAATTCTGATGCTGCATTCTTCATAGAAGGCAGCTTCTCTGATGTTTTGCCCAGCATACAGTTTGAAGGCGCATGATGAGAGGATACAACC
>NW_022103896.1:90441884-90448365 GCF_000313985.2 Echinops telfairi | reverse complement strand
ATGAGCATCACAGAATGCCAGGTTATTAGAACAAAGTCTTCTTATGTTGAGGGAGTATGTGAGTAGAGGCCCAATGTCCATAAGCTATCTTAAAACTTAATATATAAATACATGTACATAGATCTATTTATCTGTCCTTATGTATAAAAACATATTTACATATGTACTTGCCAGTATTTAGACCTCTATAAATGCCCTTTGTCTCCTAGTTCTTTCCTTTTGTCCCACTGTCATGTTTGGCCTTCATTCAGGCTTCCGTAATTCCTCTTGGTTACATTACCCTTGATCAAGCTCTACCAGGCATCCTATACCCTCCTTGCCATCAATTTTAGATCACTTGCTCCCTTGTCCCTGGGTTTATTAACACCCACTTCCTTTCCCCCACCTCCTCCTCTCCTGTGTTCCCCCGGGAGCCTTCGGTCCCGTTGTTTTCTCCTCTGGATTGTTTATCCTGCCTATCTTTATCTAATTAGACATGGAAAGACAATAATAAGCACAAAAACAAGACAGAAAAACAACAAAAGAAAACAAACAGAACAACAACAACAGAAAGACCAGAGGGGGTGGGGTGGGGGTGACTGAATAGTTCCAGGACTGTTTGTTGACCTTTAGGAGTGTTTTCCGGTTGAGTCTGATGAGGTGCCACACTCTGGCCTCAAAGTCTATCTTTGGTATTCCCCAGGGACTTCATTGCTTTGCTCCCTTTGCTGCTCTGTTGTATGTCCTTAGCGTTTCACCCTGGTGTGTGAGGTCAGATCGGGCACAATTCTCGCACTGTCTCCAGTGTTGTCCCTTGTAGCACTATAGGTCAGTGAGGGACGTCGTGTCTCATGGTGGGGCTGGCCATATGGTCCTCTTTGTGCATTGGCTGCTCTGAGCAGGAATATTGTCCTATTCTCTGTTTTAATAGCCAGTATTAAATGATATTCTAGAGACAAATGTTTTCAGATTTTATAATGCTGTTTCTTGAAGAGTGTCTCTTGACAAAAGCAGTGGTTATAACCAAAAATTACTTGTGAAGAGGCTTAAAAGGAAGCAAAGAACTATGGTATTCTAATACTTTTGATGGTTTGTTGTGATGTGGGGTAGGCTTAAGAAGGGTGGGGTATTTGTCTTAAAAACAAATAAGCTAAACAGCTTCCAAGCTATACTTTTTTCAGTGTTAGATGTCTTAGGGCTTAGAGTTAAACATATAAAATACCTTAATCAAACCCGTCTATTCCTCATTGGGGAGGCTGGCTTGGTTGAGTGGGAAGTTTTGACTGATAACTATGACAGACACAGAAGCCTATTTCCTTTTAGTTCTGTCTTCTCTTTGGATAGGAAGCTGCCTATCTTGGTAAGCATAGGCTTTCTCTTACTTTCTCCCGTTTTCAACTTAACATGCAGTTTCAGTATAAGGTACTGTCTATAATGCTGAAACAATGCCATTGGATTTAAACCTACTAGGGACTTTTGGGGACAAAGATGGAGAATGATTTTATGCGACCATTCTTCTGTGCCCTATAGAGTCACTAAGAGTTAGAATCAACTGGATATTAGTGGGTTTATTCTGTGTGTGTAGGATTTGCCCAGCTTTGAGGGTTAGAAAAGGCTTCCTGGTGGCAAAGACACGTGAAGTTGGGTACCGTGGCATAGCAGAACTGAAAGCAGTGCGGTGTGGAGACTTGTGGATTGCATAGGTGGAAAGGGAGGAGAAAGGGGGTTTGTTGCTGTGGTTGTGAGGTGCCGTCTGGTTGGCTCCATCTCATCGTAAACCTCGTAGAATGAACAGAACGAAACACCATCTGGTGTTCTGCCATCCTCACTGTTGTTTTGTGTGAGCCACTGTTGCAGTCAGTCCATCTCTTCCACAGCACCTCTCCTTTACAAGCATGATGTCCTTTTACAGGGTTTGGTCTCTTCTGATAGCATGTCCAAAATACATGAGACGAAGTGTCATGTTTCTAATGATTGTACTTCTTCCAAGACAGATTTGTTTGTTCTTTTGGCAGTTTATGGTACTTTGAATAATCTTCATCAGCACCATAATTCAAATGCATCATTTTTCTGAAATGTTCCCTATTCACTGTCCAACTTTCACATGCATATACGGCAATTTAAAATACGATGGCTTTGACTAGGCACATTTTGGTCCTCAAAGTAGCCACATTGCTTTCCAACATTTTAAAGAGGTCTTGTGCATCAGATGGAAAATGAATGATAGTAGTGGAATATGAGTGATAGTGGTGGAAGAATCTTGGCTTGATCTCTAGAGACTGATGCTTTATATAAGAAATTTAAGATTAAATTTAGAAATTAAAAATTTTAAATTAAGATTAAATTTTCTTTTTAATCTTTCATTCAAAAGATTCTGGACATTAGTATTACATATGTAGCTGTATTTATAATGCAATATAGAGAATGGTTCTTAAAATTTTTAATCAAACTTAAAAGAAATGTAAAGTCAGGTACCATACTAAAAAGGTTTTTATAAGAGATATGTTTACGTATTTAGAGTATTATAATAATTCAAAACTTTGAAAGGTAACTAGGGCCTAAGTTTCATCATGCTCCGATGATAGACGGTTTGGCTTACCTTGCTATAGCATACAAATTTTTCAAACAAAATTGCCGCTAATAGAACATTGTGTGCTAAGTGGATAATTTTGTGGAACTTCAGGCATCAGATAGGTGAATCCAAAGGATTATCATATAAATAAAGATGAAAATAGAGTGAAAACAAAGTCATTTTTTGTGTGAGACCAGAATATATTCTCTGGTAAACATAATTTGATAGCGCTATTAGAATCAGCTTTCCAAATTAGAAATATCCTGGACTGCATCAGACCCATATTGGACTGCCGGAGCCCGCCAAAAAGCAACGGGGAACTCGATTAAGGGGGTGAGGACTGAGAAAAGACAGACACAAAAAGCTGGGGTCAGGAGGACTGCATTCAAGACTGCAGCCCCGAGTTTATTTTCCAGCAAGCTTCTATACACTGTTAGGGGAATGTACTATTGCTCAAAATAGCGCCCCCATCCTTGTTCTTGTTTGTCAGGCAAATATTTTTCCCAAGGCTAAGCACCTGATGTTTCAATAACATTCAAGCACAAAAGTCAATCTGACCGTGAGAGAGACAATCTAACCGTGAGAGAGACAATCTGCACATCCAGGTCCGTGAGAGAGCTATGTCTGCACGTCCAGGTCCGTGAGAGAGCTGTGTCTGCACGTCCACATTTGAACGAACAGACCTCTGCTTTCAGACTAGCTCCCAACATTGGACAAACCTATGAAGTCACAGTTTAGACTCATTTATTTATTCATATCATCCTTGATCTTTATTTAGTATCTTGCGTTTAAATTATAAGGCACCATAATGAAAATAGCACATGGCCTATATTCTCATGGACATTATATTCCAGCAGACAGATAGAATTTAAAATGCTGTGTGGAAAGCATTGCACAGCTAACCAGCTTTTCTGTGGGGCAAAGATCTGCTCCCATGGAGATTTACGGTCTCAGAAGCCATCGAAAGGGTTGCTATGAGTTGGAATCAACTAGATGGCAGTATTTTTGTTTTTGTGTGGAAGTCAGCAGAGACCACTAAAGAATGATTGCTGGTAGACGGTGAGACTAGACTGAGTACCTTCAGCCCAACCTGCCGTTTTGTCCTGACAGTGAGAGGAACTCGTCGTCTTTGCACTGCAACTCCCAACAACATCTCCCTCTTCTCGTTGCTTATCCGGGTTGATTACATCGACGTGCATTTGTTTCCCAATCCGGTAATGCAGTCATTGGCAGTGAGTCCTTTTCCATAATCCTTCCAGAAACATTTTGTAAATCTATTTTTATCTGTATAGCTCTGATACTGGGGAGTTCTTTAGTGCTACAAACAGCCCACTTGGCTGTTAATCCAACAACTGGGGTTTCTAGTTTACACAGAGCTGCCTCAAAAAAATAAAAAAGCCTGACAATGTACTTTATAAAAGTAAGGTACTGAAAATTCCGTGGTGCATAATTCTATGGTGACACACTTAAGTCACACACCATTAGACTAAATTGACTTGACAGAATTTGTTTTTCTTATGGTACAGATTTAATTCAGCCATTCATTATGCCTCATGGATAATGGAAGTAGTTTTAGCTACTGTTCTTGACACTATACTTACTCCCTTCAAATCTGCCTTCCACACTACCAGAAGGACTGTTTAAATTGGTACTTGAATATATTATGTACATTAATTCTATGCTTAGACCTCTGTTATTCCTTTACTATGGTATTAAGATTACTTACAGTTGCAAGTAAAAAAACCTGATGCAATTTGTCATAAGCAATAACGTGACAACAAAACAAAATGAAACTAGAAACAACAACAACAAACTGTGCTTCCTACAGGAGCACAGAGCCTCCTCTCTGTGACCCGCCAGCTTTGGTGTTAGAGGTCCAACATTACTTACTTAACTGTGCTGTTGTGGGACATCACGATTTGGTCTTCTAAGTACATGTGGCCACCACTTGGCATACTGTAGTGGCTTATGTGTTAATGTGATGCTGGAAGGTGTGTCACTGGAATTTCAAATACCAACAGGGTTCTCCAAAGTGAAAAAATGTCAGCAGAGCGTCCAGACTAAGAATAGACTATGAAGAAGGAATCCATGCCCACTTTAGAGGAAAACCTTTGAACACTGAAACACTGTCAGATGATGAAGGCCTAATAAATATGACTAAGAGAGAGTTTCCTTCTCAAAGTGAAGTCGACCATGTGATGTGAATGGAGTAAAGATTGTGGTAGTAAAGCCTTGAGATCTTCAGTTGCTGATGGCGCATGACTCAAAATGAGAAGAAACGGCTGTCAAAATCTAATAATTGGATTATGTGAAGTATAAATCAAAGAAAACTGGAAGTCATTGAAATGGAACACATAAAGATCTATAGATTAGGCAGTTTTGTGAACGGAATAAAGGATGATTGCATGGTTTTAATTCAGGCAAGGTGTTAACATAAGGGTTGCATCTTATACTTCTTCAAACTGTATGCTGAGCAAATGGATTTTGGGCTTCCACTATCATCAGTAACCTTCTGCAAACTGGGTGTTCACAAATAAAGCTCAGGAAGCATCTCATCTTCAGATCTGGATTTTATTATTTACAATCCTTGGATTACACAGGCTGGTGGGCTCCTTCTATGTGAGCTTAGTTGATGCCTCACTTAGATGGCTGCTTGTTTAAAGACAAGGTTTTAAGACCTCAGATGTTATTCTTTCTGATAGCTGGACACTGTCCAGTTTCTTCACCACTTTGCTGCAACACCCATATCTTTAACGATCTCTTTCTTTATAAGGGTGGGCATTAAGCAAGGCCAAGTCATAAGAACTAATTGTTCTTAGACTGGAGCTAAAATTAAGTGCAAGCCCACAATCCATTCTTATATTTAGGGTTTATGTCTGTGGTTCACCTTAGTAATATCATTATCATTTTATGTTGGAAAACATTAATCATGCCACGGGGGCATCATTTCCACTGCCATCCATTCAACGCTGACTCATAGCCACCCTATAGGACAGGGTAGAACTGCCCTTGTGAGTTTCTAAGACTGGAAATCTTTACAGGAGTAGAAAGCCTCAACTTTCTCCCAAGGTGTTGGGGTTCAACCTCAAACTCACCATCGCAGAGCTGCCTTGTATTTCCAGCTGCTGATCTTGCAGTTAGCAGCCCAGTGTGTCACCACTACACTTTGATCTTGCGTCACTAGTTCAGCCAATGGTTTAGAATTTAAAACATGTTGAGGAAAGGAAATTCTGAGTATTAACCGCAATACATAGATGGTTGACTTGAAGATTAAACCCTTAAGTGACTGGGTACTCTTTATACAAGCAATGAGGGTTGGTGATAGGGAAACACTTTCAATAATATTCATTCACAACAGCAGAGCCACACCTACCAGGTTAATACATGTCATAATGAAGCACGGAGAGCATTAAAATAGTGAATATATGGTTGTTCCAGGTCACCATTCAGTGGGCACTTTCAAGCAAGAGACGAAGTCCACTGTGTCAGTTCTGTGCCCTTGGACTGGCAGTCATCTGTTTATAGTCACACGAGGGCGTTTCACCTCAAATCTGAGAGCTGCAGCTGGGTTTGAGGCAGAACCCCAGGGGAGACTGTGCCTTGTGCGAAGTTCTTAATGGACGCTTTGGGCCTAGTTTCTATGTACCCTTGATGACCCAGTCTTTATGCTATACACTACTGAGACCTTAGGCTCTGTTATTCTGTTCTTTCACAGCATGTAACATCCGTCATAGACCACACAAGAAGTACTTGATGTGAAAAATCCCTTTTATTTTTGAGGGCTTCCAATTTTCCTAGCTTCACATATACCACATTTCAATGATTAATCACTGTTTGTACCTGTTCTCATTTTGAGCAACTGAAGACTGAGAGCTATCCAGGTCGTCAAGGTTGATTCTGTGTTGCGAAGCAGCTCTTCGTCACCACCTT
>NW_022103896.1:90438725-90440544 GCF_000313985.2 Echinops telfairi | reverse complement strand
GACCCCCAAAGGGGTCGTGACGCCCAGGTTGAGAACCGCTGATCTAAAAGCTCATCCATTAAAGAGTTGATAAACAAACTTTGATATATACACACAATGGAATTTTCCCAACATTAAAACTCACTGCCATTGAGTCAATGCCGACTTACAGCAACCCTATAGGTTTCTGAAACTAATATTTTTTTTATGAGACGACCTCCCTCACAACCCCCCACCAAACTAATCTTTTATGGGAGTAGAAAAGTTTATCTCTCTTGATGCTTTAATAATATTATATAAAGTTAGAGAGAAATCATTTTTTCCAAAGTAGCCCTAATTTTTAAAATTTCGTAAAATTCACTGCTATTTAAATTCTTCGCATTATTTCAGTTATAAAACCAGGGCTATGCTATAAAACCTTTGGTGGGGGGGGTGCTTAAAAGAAGAAACAAAATGGTTTAAGTCTGTTCCCTCTACTTATCAAGTCTGATGCAAAATTATGGTGAAAACCTGGATTTTTGTCCGTAACTACTTTAATAAGCTGTGCTGGTTCAAGGTTAGTAAATTGGACAGAGGATGTAAAGAATTTTCTGTAGAACATGTTCTGAGTTATATCTAATGTTTCTTTATTGTGATAGTGAAAAATATGTCTATATGGTAATTGTATTTGAATTTTTAAAAATGTGCAAAATAAATCATTGCAACTAAAATACTGACAATATACCTATGTGTTAAATACTGGCTAGCAATATGTAATGAATTGCATCTTTCATTTATTTTAGAAGTGCATGCTCCCCCTGAAGAAGAACAGGAAGTACTACCAGGTATGCCATTTTGCTATATATACTGTCTTTTCTTCTGCTTAATTAAAAAAAATTGTTGATAATAGAACTAATTTTATTAAATAAATCTATGGAGGATAGATGTCCACAGAGAGCAGTAATAACTACATTTAATTTTAAAAAGAAAATTTTCTGTGTTTTTTTAGTCAACTGAACTAGAATATACAGTACACACTGGACTGACTCAATCTACATATTGGTTGAGATAGAATTTGAGAAATATTAATCATCAAAGCACTATAGAAATTTTGCTATTATAGATAGTTGTAGTAATAGCATTTAGATGGTGCTTATTTGTTTTGTTTTTCCTTTTTAATTCACAAACTATTTGATGGTGGGTATATGATCAGAATTATTTTAAGGTGAAAGTTTAATAATGCTTACATTTTTGACATTATTTCTCTTGCTCCTCATTGTCATTATCCTTGAGAACATCATTAGTGCCTCTGTGGTAATCCTGGCATCAGGATTTGTTAGGGCCACTCCCTTTTGTTTCATCATTTTAACTTAATTTCCCTGCTTGTATCTGCTTTCCCCCACTGACCCACTCCAGTCATCAGTGAGTTTGAAAGAATGGGAACAGTGTTCCAGCCTAGACTTTTACTTTCTAATGCATTTTAGAGATGGCCTGGACCACAACCTACAGTTAGGAATTAGCATACATAGTTCCTGTTTTCAGAATGTTTTGTTAAAGAGAAGATTTTCTACATTCTACTGAGTTCTTCACCACACTTTGCTGTGACTAGAGAAGCAAAATCAGTGAAAATGAGTATATCACCCAGGAAGAAGTTTACATCAGGAAAAATGGCCCACATAATGCTAGGAACATTTGAGTGCAGTTTGGTTGTCAGATATTCCACTGGAGGCTTTGCTTGATTTTCAAGGCTACCTAGGGCTGGGAAGCCAGGAAGGTGGAATGGAAGTTCAGACTAGCGGAGGTGAAGACGGGTTGGTGGCTCATATGCTTTGGCAGACTGTAGATGACTCCCAGGACCAGC
>NW_022103896.1:90436111-90437619 GCF_000313985.2 Echinops telfairi | reverse complement strand
AAAAAATTTTCCTTTTGCTTTCTTGGCGAAGTGGGATAGCAGCAGCCCAGGCTGAACATTCCTGACCCCTCTCTGCCATTAAGGGCACCCTGAGCTGCCTTGGAATGTTCCACCCCTTTGCCAGGACAGATCCTTCTCAAACCATGTCTCAACCCACCCAGCCATGTGCCTCACCTCGCTGGTCCCCCAGGACCTCCACATGGAGGGTGAACTACATGTGCGTCTGGTGCAAGCTTCCTCACTCACCATCTAACTACTGAATATTGCCATTTTCTTGAATTCTCTGTTTCCCCTCCCCTTCTTTCCCTTGGAGCCCCTCCCCCAGGCTTTGCCTGGTACTCATCCTTATGTGGAGATCACTGAAGATAAGAATGTCACAGCAAAGTGTGGTGAAGAAATCAGATGATGCCCTGCTATTGGGAAAAATAGCGCTTGGTGTCTTAAAGGCTTGTCTCAAAATAAGCAGCCATCTAATTGAGGAGTCAGCTAAGTCTACATAGAAGAAGCACACCAGCTTGTGTGATCTGAGGATTATGAACAATAAGAGCAAAACCCAGAGGAAAGAATAGTAGCAGTGCCTAAATTTTAAACACCTGGTGTGCAGAATGCTATGGATGATGGTAGTAGAGGACCAAAATTCATTTGCAGGGTCCTTATGTGGATTCAGTTCCTGGTGAATTCCCCAACTGTCTATAGGTTATGAATGTGAACAGCTCTAAAATCAGAGAACACTGTAGAGTAGTTCTTAGCAGCTATTCTTCGATTGGAATGTAATACTTTGTCATCAAATCTCCTTTTGGAATCACTTAATTTAGTCTCATTTTTTAATAGCCTCTGAATTATTTTAGATTGAGGTCTTTCTCTGCTTTATATAATTATTGCTGCTTGGTCCTTTAAACAATTTTGTGCATATGTTTGTGCATATGTTTGTCTGTATAAGGGAAGCCAGGTGTGTGGGTTTATGAAGAGAGTAACTGAAATAATGATCACCTGGGAGCATGGAAGAGGGGAGGGTGGGGAATATGAGGAGCCAACACCAATAGATACAAGAAGTAAGAAAATGTTCCAAAGTTAATTGTGGTGATGATTGCACAACTTAAAAAAAAATATGATTGAACTATTGAATTTTATAATGTGTCAATTATAGTTCAATAAGACTAATATAAAAAATAACGTTTCTATAATATTGATCTTTCAAGTCACAGTTCATGATTTTTAATATTAATCTAATTTTAGTTATGTTATGAAAGTTAATATTATTTCTTATTCTGACTGAAGTGCTATGTGCTTTCATTTTTCAGTATTTTATAGATGGACCCTAGTAATTTCCTTTGGAACACAATTATGTAGGATAGTGAGAGAACCAGTGCCCTCAATTAAAATGTATAGCATCCTCAATTGAGAAAGTAAATTTATGGTTCTTTTGTTTTGTTTTTAAATCATTTTATTGGGGGCTCGTACAATTCTTATCATAATCCATACATCCATCCATTGTGTCAAGCACATTT
>NW_022103896.1:90422424-90435751 GCF_000313985.2 Echinops telfairi | reverse complement strand
TCTAGCCAGATTTGTAAGGTAGAATTGGGATTATGATAGTGGGGGCGAGGAAGCATTTAAGAACTAGAGGAAATTTATGTTTCATTGTTCCTACCCTGCACCCTGACTGGCTCATCTCCTCGCCACAACCCTTCAGTAAGGGGGAGTCCAGTTGCCTACCAATGGGCTTTGGGTCTCCGCTCTCCGCTCGCCCTCATTTACAATGATATGATTTTTTTGTCCTTTGATGCTTGATAACTGATCCTTTTGGTACTTCTTGGTCACACATGCTGTTGTGCTTCTTCCATGTGGGCTTTGTTGCTTCTGAGCTAGATGGCTGCTTATTTATCTTCAAGCCTTTAAGACCCCAAACGCTATATCTTTTGATAACCGGGCACTATCAGCTTTCTTTACCACATTTGCTTATGCACACGTTTGTCTTCAGTGAGCATATCTGGAAGGTGGGCACCAGTGATAAAATTTTTTGTTCTTTGATGTCTGATACCTGGTCCCTTCTACACACAGGCTGATGTGCTTCTTGATGCTTCTCAGCTAGACGGCTGCTTGTATATCTGCAAGTCTTTAAGACCCCAGATGCTATATCTTTTGATAGCCAGGCACCATCAGCTTTCTTCACCACATTTGCTTATGCATACATTTGTCTTCAGCAATCGTGTCAGGAAGGTGTGCATCATGGAATGCCAATTTAATAGGACAACGTGTTCTTGCATTGAGTAAGTAATTGAGTGGAGGTCCAATGTCCATCTGCTGCCTTCATACTAAACCTGTAAATATATGCACATAGATCTATTTCCCCACTATCATATATAAATATATTTACATATGTACATGCCTGTATTTAGATCTCTATAAATACCCTTTGTCACCTAGTTCTTTCCTCTATTTCCTTTTACTTTCCTTTTGTCCCACTATCATGCTCAGTCCTCATTTGGGTTTCAGTAATTTCTCTCGGTTACATTGTCCTTGCTGAATCCCTACCAGGCCTCTCACACCCTCCTTGCCACTAATTTTGGATCACTTGTTGCTCCCCTGCCCCTGAGTTGGTCAACACCACCTACTTACCTCCACCTCCACCTCCCCTTCTCGCATGACCACCTGGAACCATTGGTCCCATTGTTTTCTCCTCCAGACTGTTCATCCAGCCTATTTTATCTAGATAGATCTGTAGAGATAATAATATGAACCATAAAACAAGGCATAGCAAGACAGGCAACTAATGAGAACACAGCGATGACAACAAAAAAGAAAACCAATGACCCATAAACGAATAAATTAATTAAAAGAAAAAAATTTAAAAAGAAAGAAAAGCCTGTAAATAGATCAAGTTCTGATTTTTGAACTCTAGGCGTGTCCTCCAGTCAGGTCCAATGGGGTGCCACGCTCTGGCCCCAGAGTCTGTCCTTTGTACTCCCTCTGGAGCTCTCTGCTCTGCTCCCCACCCTTCCCCCCCACCTGTTTCTGTGCTGCATGCCTTTAGTGTTTTTCCTCGGTGTTGCGGGGTCAGTCCCGGCCAGTCCTCACACTGAGTCTCCAGTGTTGTCCCACTTAGGGCCCTGGGCCAGCGAGGGATGCTGTGCCTCAAAGTGGGATCAGCCATATGGTCCACTCTGAACATTGGCTGTTCAGCGTGGGGATATCGTCCACTAGACCTGGTGGGCCAGGATGTGCTCCACTCTCTCTTCCTCCCCCTTCATTTGCTCTCGTGTGCTCTGATCAGACATGCCCCTCTCCCCTAGCTACAGCTTCAGTGCCGCCCCCCTAAAGTAAATTCTTCTGAGAGGAGGAGTAGTTGCCTATGTTGCTGGTTGAGGGCCCAGCCCTCCACTGGCTCTCGACTACTTGCTGGCATGCTGCATTCACATCCCAGAACACGGGATTTAAGTCTGGTCCCTCTTTCCCTGTGGAGACACAAACAATAGGTCAGGGCCCTATTCTCCCACCACACATCCCCCCCCCCTTTCCTGCTTTGCCCCCCCTTTTTAGTTAGCTATCATATGTACCCCTGCATTTGGTCTGGCCCCTGCCATACTACCTGAACCTCACCCCTGGAGTGTTTGTATACAGTAGCTTTTTCCTTGTGCCCCCTTTTCATTTTTCTTTTCTTTTTTTTATAAACTTAATTCAGTGGACTCATATTATACTTGTCCTTTTGTGCTTGGCTTACATCACTTAGTATAATTTCCTCCAGTTCTTCCCATGCATGATATGCTTCATGCATTCATCACTGCTTTTTAGTGATGCATAGTACTCCATTGTATGTGTGTACCACAGTTTTTGAATCCATTCATCTGTTGATGGAAATTTGGGTTGTTTCCAACTCCTTGCGATTGTGAACTGTGCCGCAGTGAACATTGGAGCACAGATGTCTGACCGTGGTTTGTTTCTTGCCTCTTCTGGGTATTTATATGCCCAGTAGGGGGGTTTCTGAGTCGTATGGTAGCTCAATCTCCATCTGTTTTAGAAATCACCAAATCGATTTCCATAGTGGCTGTACATATCTACAGGTCCACCAGCAGTGGATGAGAGTTCCTGTCTCCCCACAGCCCCTCCAACACTTGCTGTTTTCTGATTTTTTTGAATCGGGCTATCTTTGAGGGTGTTAGGTGGTATCTCATAGTTGTTTTGATTTGAATTTCTCTTATGACTAATGATCAGGAACATTTTCTCATATGTTTATTGGCCAAAATGTATGGGAGTGAGCAGAGACAGTGTCTCCAGATTCTAAGAAGGAAATATAGAATTTCCCAGAATTCTCAGGAGAAGGCCATGCCTACACAGAGGCCTCATAGGCTATACAATGATTGACTGGCTAGACTCGACCCCTTCACTCCCACTCCTCAAATTGGCACTAGATTATGTAACTACCACAATGTCCAATGTTCACATGCATATGAGGCTATTTAAAATACCATGTCTTGAGTCAGACACACCTTAGTCTTTAAAATAATATCTTTGCTTTTCAGTACTCTAAGGAGATCTTGTGTAATGGATTTACTCAACACATCACATCTTTTCATCTACCCTGTTTCACCCTCGAAAATAAGACCTACTTACAGTTTTGCCTCTCGCTGAAATATAAGGCATCCCCTGAAAATAAGACCTCCCTGAAAAATAAGGCCCCCCAAAGCTATGGTAACTCTGGACTCTGGACCGTAGCGGTGGGTGCGGCCACGCAGCACACTGTTGGCCGCAGCGGAGCCGGAGCAGACAGGAAGTGCGAGGCCTCTTTTAATAAAACAGTAAGCAATAAATGTGCACCATGTTCTTCTTCTTAGAAAAATAAGATATCCCCTGAAAATAAGACCTAGCGCATCTTTGGGAGCAAAGATTAATATAAGACACTCTTATTTTCGGGGAAACAGGGTAGATGACTGCTTCCATGACTACTTCCATTGAATGTGGATCCAAGGAAGACAAAATCTTTGACAACGTCAGCCTTCTCCATTGATTGGTCCAGTTGTGAGGAAAGTGGTTGATGGGTTGATTGAGGATGTGTGGAAAGTGTTCATTCAATGTCTGTGGCATGCCAGTAGGTGCATTTAAAAATGAGTGACTCCTTTTTTTCATACTGGAAATACAATTATAAAAAGGCTATTTTTGACTCAGGAATAGTTGCTGTGATAAAAATAAGTATTTATCATTATAGATCATAGTTTCATTGTAGTGACTTCTCCCTGTTTACTCAATAATATTGAGAGCAATAATAGTCTAAAAATTCTGATATAGGTGATATAGAATTGATACTCAAACTCCAATAAAGCTCTTTGTTCATATTATTAATTATAGAACATTACTCTTTATGAAGCCTTCAGCCTTTAGGGGATCTTAGGTGAGACATAGATCTGATGAATGAGTAAAGCATATTTTATTGGATTTTTTAATGCATAATTATTGCTAGAACTCTGGACATTGAAGATTCATTATGTTGTGGTCAATTTCACATATATTTTCATCCTATGTATTTGAGTTAATAATGCTTGTACATATTTTTTTAAGGGACATGGATGATCATGGGAATTTATTTTAAATCATTTTATTGGTAGTGTGTACAACACTTATCACAGTCCATCAATCTATCCATCCATTGTGTCAAGCACATTTGTACATTTGTTGCCATCATCATTTTCAAAGCATTTTCTTTGTACATGAGCCCTTGGTATCAGCTCCTCATGTTTTCCTTTCCCTTCCCCACTCAATGCTTATATATATTTATAAATATGTGCCAAATTGAGTAGCATCAATAGAATTCTGAAACCGATACCAATATCCTCTGTTTTATGCTATGTTAGTGCAATAGAATGTAGAAGAATTCTTTACATTGTCATTACTTTGGAGTAGATTGATTATTTTTTATTTAGTTACATTAAAAAATCATTTTATTTTCAGCCCCCCCCTTTTAATATATTTCTAATGAAAAACTAAACCAAACCCACTGCCATCAAGTCAATGCCAACTCATAGGGGCCCTGAAGCACTGGTTATAACTACCCTGGTGGGTTTACAAGACTAACTTTTTATAGGAGTAGAAAGCCCATCTTTTTACTGGTGTTATGCTTGTGGTTTTGAACTGCTCACCTTATGGATAACAGCCCAATACATAACTAGTAGGTCACCAGGACTTCCCATATAATAGGTAGTATTTATTTGTTTATTTAACTTTTATTGTTAAGTGACATAGAAGCCCTGGTAGTACAGTGGTTACATGATCACCTGATAATCAAAAAGTTGCCAGTACGAACTCACCAGCATTTCTGTGGGAGAATGATATATCCATCTGCTTGTGTAAAAATTTGCAGCTTGGAAACCCTATGGGGCAATTCTGCTCTGTGTATAGGGCTGTTATGAATCAGAATCGATGCTCTCTGACAATGGATTTGGATTTTTTAATTTGATTATGGCATATTGCTGAGTCAGTGTTAAAATGGAAGAAGAGATTTTTGTACTGAACCTAGAAGTTTCAGACCCTTAGTTAGGTTAGAGGTTAGAAAAATATATACAAGGTCCTCTATTGTTTCCAATATTCAATTTCTGGGGAGGAAAGGAGAACTTGACAGGTAAAGAAGAGATTCCTGGTATTTTAGAAAGAAATTACTTTTATCTTCAATATATCTAGAAGAAAAGGATAATAACAATATAGATTTTGTGGTAAGGGTAAACAGACCCAATTTTATTGTGTTTACTTGCTAAGTGCATCATGTATGTTAGGGAACTAAATCTTCTGTGCAGATGGGCATTATTATCCCTGCTGCCTCATTTCAGACTTGGAGGTCAGAGAGGCAAAAGCACCTGTTTGCCTTGGAGCCAGTCTTTTTGAGTGAGCAGTTGGGCAGTATGTGGTACATGGAAAATCTTAGAAGGGGGCCACAAGCAGGCAGTAGACAGAGACAGAGACTAAGTCATTCCAGTGATGGTGATAGGACTGTGTCTAAAGAAATGCCGGTAGAGAGATGGAGGAGAAACAGCTATGGAAACTGGGAGCTGAAGATAATAAGATGTGGGAGGTCAGGAAACAAAGTCTCAGGATTGGGTTTTCGGGGTGGACAGAGGCCATATTTTAATTAGCTCAGAAGTGCAGATATATCAGGCTAGTAATTTGAAGTGTGTTGGGGCCAACAAAAATGCTTCAGTAGGAAACTCAGCACAGTGGCTGGAACTTACAGGATTTGATACAGTGGGATTCTAAGACTTCTTTTTTCACTAATATTTACATGACAATTATTAAAACATCACTCTTCTTTTTCTTTTCTTGTGATATTTGCTTTATTGCATTGGGCTGGAACCAAATCAGGCAATGCCTAAAATTAAAGTTATTTCCAAATTTCTGATAATTTTTTTCTGACAAGTTGAATTATTTTTCAGGAGTCAGAAGTTGCCCTCCCCCCCAAAAAACCATTTTATTAGGAGTGAATCCATACATCATACTACTAAATAGTTCAGTCTCATAAATCACTATTGTACAATTGCTACCAAAATCAGTTCCAGAAACTTTTCTTCCTTCTTGATATACGTTTTGAACTCCTTGATATAAGTTTTCCCTTATCCCCTGTCCAACCTTTCCCACCATAACCCCCCAAGAACCCTTATTCTATTTGTCGTCTCTGTAGGTTCATTTATCCTGGATTTTGTGTACTGAAGAACACATAACAAAGATTCAAGAAGGCTACCCACAATGACAAAATACAACAAAGATAAACCCCAACATGAAAAAACTCCCAGAAAATATTAAAAAACAGAGGTATTGGCCTATATACATATATTTCTATGTTAATACGTTGAGGAAGTTGGCGAACATTGTACCTTTGCTCAAGCCTTCCCTCAATGTAAGAACACTTTTCTAACAACCTGGCATTCCGTGATGTTCACTCTCCCAAAACGATCACTAAAGTCAAAATGGGTGCATAAGCAAATGTGGTGATGAAAGCTGAATGTGCCCAGGTATCAAAAGATTTAGTGTCTGTGGTCTTAAAGGCATGTCATTAAATAAGCAGTCATCTAGCAGAGAAGCAACAAACCCATATAGAAGAAACATACCAGCCTGTGCCATCATGAGGTGTCAACAGGATCAGGTTAACAGGCACTAGAAGAACCAAAACAAACAACATATTGTTGAGAACGAGGGGAGTAAAAGCAGAGGCCCCACACCCGTCTGTAGACAATAGGACATTCCTCACAGAAGGGTTACAAGGAAGGGGTGAGTCAACCAGGTTGTAGTATAGCACCATTGAAACATACAATATTCCTCTGGTTCTTTGAGGCTTCCTCACCCCCCACTATCATGACCCCAGTCCTGCCTTTCAGTTCTGGCTAGACCAAAGCATGTACACTGGTACAGATAAGAGTTGATGACATGTGGAATCCAGGTCAGATAAACCCCTCAGGAACAGAAATGGGAGCAGCGATATCAGGAGTGTAGGGGGCACATGGGGGAACAGGGGAGGAAGGGAGAACTGATTGTAATGATTGATGCATAGCCCCTTCCTCCCCCAGGGGGACAAACAACAGAAATGTGGGTGAGGGGAGACAGTGGTTAGTATAAGATTTGAGTATCATAATAATTTATAATTTATCAAGGGGTCACGAGTGTGGGAAGGGGGAGGGAGAGAAAAAGAATGAACTGATGCCAAGGGCTCAAATAGAAAGTAATTGTTTAGAAAATGATGATGGCAACATATGCACAAATATGCATGAGACAATTGATGTATGTAATGTTATGAGCTGTAAGAGGCCCCAATAAAATTATTTAAATGAATAAATAAAATTGTGTCCTGAAAAAAAGGATGAAACCAAGCCCAAGTGTATCAGCGGGGAGATCAAGTGACAAGGTTTTAACCGTTCAAGTCAGGTTTATCATTTTAATCTACTGCAGTCATCTCTCCAGTGCTCCGTCTGATAAGTAAGTGGTTCCCATTTTCAATTGTAGTTCGAGGGAAATCACCAGAGGCTTATTCCCTGGGTAGATCTTGCTAATGCTTTTTTTTAACCATTTAACTTGTTTTAACGTCACTCCGCAAATGGTGAAAAATACTAACGTACAGACAAGGAATAATCATAATGTTGTGGCCAACATTATAAATATGGAATTATAAATTTAAAACATTTCCTGGTTTAAAATAAACCTGGTAGTCAATGCAGCTCTGTGGGGTCTCGTCTAGTAGGGCCTGGCTCTGCGCTCTGGACGGTGCTCGCCTTTATCCGTTTTCCCAGGTCCACCACGTCCGCTTCTTCTTCCTCCATCTGTTCCATCAGACGGTCCCCCTGGGACCACCTCGTCTTCCTCCACCAAAGCCACCTCGGTCCATGCCTCGACTGCCACGGAAGCCACCTCTGAACATTCCGCCGGGACCTCCGGGGTCCATGAGGCCACCTCTCCCGCCCCACATGCCACCAGGGCCGCCTCTGCCAAGGTCACCGCCTGTGGGCGGGAGGAAGCCTTCCGGCTCAGGGGCCTTGCACTGGTTGCATTCGGTTCTCCAGGTGATGTTCTGATTCCCACAACCCGGATTGGGACACTGCTAGTCCCCAGCTGGTGCTGGACGTTTCCTTCCATGGGTTACCTCGGGAACCACGGGGTCCTCGTGGGGGTAGCCCCCTCTATCTCCTCCACGGCCTACCTTGCAACCCGTTGGCCCACCAGGACCTCCTGGAACCCTGGGACCTCCACAGAGTGGCGGCCGCATGCCTCCACCCTCTCCGGGTGGCATTCCACCCCGCATGCTGTTCCTGGGCGGCTTCTTCCCAGCCAGAGAGACTTTAAGCTTGCTCCCTTGAAAATCTTTCCTGTCAAACCGCTCCACGGCAGCCTTGGCAGTCAATGGGTCTTCATAGGATTACAGTAGCTTCGCTTTTGGGCTTCCCGGTCTCCTTGTCCAGGTAGATGTGGATGATAGGCTGCCCAGTTCTCTTGTTCATCTTAACCATCCCACACTGCTTCAAGAAGTCTGTCAGATCGTCCAGAGTCACATTGTAATTTAATCCCTGCACATAAATTACACTGTTGTCAGTCTTCATCAGGATTGGCAGGTCGGCCTAAATCAAGATCTGGTCCTGCATCCCTGGGTCCACCAGGCTTATTGAAGCTACCTCGCTCTCCAGTGCTGCCCATTCCACCCATCCTCCTCCCCACCCACCTCCACCATCAAACGCCCTCTTCCCCTGCCCCGGTTATCAGTGCCACTCATGTCCCGGTTCTCTCCTGGTCCGGAAAATCCTCCAGACTCTGGCCCATGCTACTGGGGTGGCCCTGTCGGAATGAACTCTGCTGTCCTTACCTGCTGCTCTGTTGGTTACATTGAGTGGCGCCTGGCTGTAGGAGCGAGTCAGGTTTGGGTGGGGCGTGGGGGTGTTAGCTAGTGAGTGGTTGCTTCTGTAGCTGCTCTGCTGCCTGGCTGCCCATAGGTGTTCTGCTGAGAGTAACTGCTCTGATCATAGCCAGTTGGCTGGGAAGAATAGCTGCTAGGACGATAGGATGGAGGCGTGGTGACTGGCTGCATGGGGGAGCTCCCAGGCATCTGGCGGTAACTAGTGACTGTCCATACCCCGTGCTGGGCTGCTTGTAGCCTCCTGTGCTCGATTGAGGTTGACTAGTCTGAGCAGGCTTGCTACCATACTGGGGTCTTGCAGGTGCAGTGGCGGCCGGCTGCTGCCCATATGCAGGGTAGGCAGGCTGTGCCCTGTGCAGACTGAGCTGCATAAGAGGCTTGGGTGGTGGTCACCATTGCCATGGTGGTGTCCTAAGCACCAGTGCCGTAACCCTGGACAGGCTGGGTGTAGCCTGCTGGGCAGCTGGAGTACTTTAACCAGTCGGAGGTTGTCCGAAAGAGGTTGCATAGGCAGTCTGCCCATCGGTTGCAGTGGTTTGAGCCTGGGTATAGCTGACTTCAGTGGGCTGTCCGTAGGTTCCATCATTACTTTGTTGCCTATATACCTGGGTGGCTTGTGCACAACCTTGAGTGGGCTGGGCGGTGTAAACATTGTAGCTCTGCTGGGCTGCAGCTTGGTTGTAGGTACTGTAATCTGTGGACGCCATTTTCTATCCTTCCTCCTCGTTCGCTCAACGTCTTTCTCCTTCTCGCTTTCCCGTTAGGCTCTGCACTCCCTCCGAATGTATTTGGGCTTCCACTGTCATCGATAGCCTTCTGAACACTAGAATTTCACAATTTAAGATCTTATGCTATACCCTCCTTTGGATTTGGATTACATACATTACACTCCTTGGGTCATGAATGTTAGTGTAGTTCTTCCCTGTCGATTTATAGGGCTGTTTTTGTTTTTTTAATATAGCAAGGTTTTCTTTTTTTATATATCTGGAAAAAGTTTATATTTAGCATTAGCCAGCCGGGCTCACTTTAGATGATTCCAATTTTGTTGGCAACATCTAAAGCGTCATAGTCAGGAGCCGGTGGAACATACGCCTTCTTCTTCGTCAGGCCTGATCAAGGTGTTGACCTTGGCTACGTCAATGTCATAGAGCTTTTTCACAGCCTGCTTGGTCTGGTGTTTGTTGGCTTTGACATCCACAGTGAACACAAGTGTGTTGTCTTCAATCTTCATGGCAGGCTCTGTGGTCAAGGGGAGCTTGGTGATGACATAATGGTCCAGCTTATTTCTCCTGGGGGCTCTCTTCCGGGGGTATTTGGGCCGCCTTCTTAGTCTCAAGGTCTTGGGCCGCCGGAAGGTGGGTGACGTGCGGATCTTCTTTTTTTGTGGCTGTGGACGCTTCTCAGCACGGCCTTCTTGGCTTTTAAAGCCTTTGCTTTGGCTTCCGTTTTGGGAGGGGCAGGAGCTTCCTTCTTTGCCTGCGGCGCCATCTTTGCGAAAAGGCAGCAAGGTTTTCTTATTCTCTTAAAATAATATTGAGTAAATGTGTTTGACACAATGGATGTATGTATGGATTGTGATAAGAATTGTACGAGCCCCCAATAAAATGATTTAAAAAATAATAATATTGAGTAATGGACAAAGAGTACTGTTACTACAGATAAAGAGTTTTTACCATCTTACTGTTTTTGCATATGCATTTTTAAATATCAAATATGCAATTCAAGTGGATTTGACAAATAAATCTTAATTTTTGTGTGTGGGCTTTTTGGTGTGTATTAGATTAATGCATATAATGACTCCTTTTAATTTGTAGATTACCTCATTGGAGGCGGGGGTGTATAGCGTGTATAGGATTATTTCAGAGGATGGCCTCTGAAGAGGATTTTATTTGTTCTGTGACCATGAACATGTTTCCTATCTTGGCTATTAGAGCTATCTCTGAGGGGTGGTGGAAGGGTCAGTGTGGTTGGTACAGTTGGCCAGGCATCCTCAAGCATTGCCCTGTACCCCAGTGATGTCCCTGTAAGCTCTCCCAGGAAATCATAGATAGAGCATAAACTAAGGCGAGGCAGTACTTCACTAGCTCTGCATTAAGCTTGATCTTATAACTCATCACTGACAAGCAGAGAGCCTGAAATGCCTGCAGCATGCATTTTCTCTGTAAGACTCTGAGATTTCAGCCTGTGGATGGGAGGAGGTGAGACAGAGGGCGACACAATGAAAAGGGGAGAACTTTGGCTGAAGCATATTGAGTGATAAGATCTGGAACTTCCTGGTTCAGGCTCTTGATCATACTGCCAGCACGGCATTGGAAGGAGAAACAAGGTGACCCACTGCATGGGAGTATCATCATCCTTTGTGCTCCTGACGGGACTTAAGTCCAAAGACCAGGGTGAGACCTGGGACAGACTCATTCATGTTGTAAATAGCATATCGTACTTACTGTTTGAAATGCGGCCAGTTCCCCAAGGACAGGAAGATCTGTGGAGCACTGTAACCTCCCTTCATGATTAGCCCTTACCTGATCTCTCTAGTTAGAATTTATATGATACGTATTACGTACTTGCATTCTGTGTTTAATTTTCCAAATCACACCAACCACATCCCAGGGAATGAGCTGTTTCAGGCTCTTGTGAGGTACCAGTGAGTTGGTTCTGACTCATAGCAACCCTGTGTACAGCATAATGAAATGCCGCCCAGTCCTGCACGAACCTCACAATGATACTTCGGGTTTGAGCCCAGTGTTGCAGCCACTGTGTCAATCCATTTCATCGAGGGTCTTCCTCTTTTTCACTGACCCCCTACAAAACGTGATGCTCTTTTCCATGTTCAAAGCATGCAACAAAGTCTTGTCACTTTTGCTTCTTAGAAGCATTCTGGCCCTTCTTTCAAGACCAACTTGTTTGTTCTCTCGACAGTCCATAGTATTTGTACTATTTCTTGTCAGTACCATACTTCAAATGCATCAATTCTTCTTCAGTCTCCCAAAGACAACGTCCCACTTTCCCGTGCATGTGAGGCAATTGAAAATACCCTGGCATGTGTCAGGTCCACCTTAGTCTCTCAGAGTAACATCGTTTAGGTTGAGGAAGGTCCATATGCTTCCTGCAGGCACTGCTGAGAGTGTTAGACGGCACGTTGCAGAATCAAGGTCTTTGCCTGCATTTTTCATTGCTCTAATATCCTTGATGCCTAGAAGTGGTCAGCAGACATTAGGTGCTCAGTATTTCTCAATTGAATGGTACTAAATTGTCTAAAGGGTACTAATTTTATAATGAGGTAATAGTTTAAAAGGCTAGAAATTGAATAATCACAGAGTCTGTGAACAACCTTCATAGGCCACACCAGAAGAATCCAATTTGGAAACTATTACGTGAACTGAACTTTGCCTTAGACTCATCTGTTATAGACGAAAGGAACTGACTACTCTCTTGAACTTAGTTAGGCCTTAGTGTGAGAAGAAGCCAACCTTATAGATTTTGAAGTCATTGGACTTTGGTTCAGTTCTCTTGTTTTCTGGAACCCAAGAAATAGCAACTTAAAACAACCATCTATTTCCTATTTTTATACGCTTTGCTTTCTATGACATCTTAGTCTAGCTGGCACCTTTCTGTCTTAATGAAGGAGCATTATTGAAAGTTTTGCCCTATCCTCAGCCATCAAAATTAAGGGAAATAGTGCCCAGTCACATAGGTTTTTAATCTGTCAACAATCCATGTATAATAGTCTTAAAAGATGTCATATACATGCACACTTTGCTTTTCTTAACAGTTTTTAAAAATTCCATATCATGGGCTAAATTAGTGATACCAGCTATAGGATTATAATATGCCCCATAGGGATGATTTATAGTGTTCTCCAATAAAATGATAAGGCTATATCTCTAAATGAGAGCAAGAACATATATAAACGATAGATACATGAGTGGATTTTGAGTTCACAGTTCATCGCAACCCTAATCTAAGAACAATTAGTTCTTAAGATGTCGCCCTACCTGATACTTACCATCATGAAGAGATCACTGCCGATATAGGTGCTAGAGCAAAGTATGGGGAAGGAAGTAGATGGCGAGCAGCTATCAGAAGGAATAGCAGCTGGAGTCCTAAAGGTTTGTCTTAAAATAAGCTACTGTCTAAGTGGGCTGTCAGCCCAGTTCATGTGTAAGAAGCACACAAACCTCTGATCCAAGGATCGTAATAATGAAATCCAAGACTGGTGGAATGAACTGTGTTCGAGCTTAAATGTGAGTATTCAGTTTGCAGAAGGCTGTGCATGACAGTGCAATCCCATAATCATTTTGTCGGGTCTTCACATGGATGAAGCCTCTGGAGAATCCCCTCTGACCACAGACCAGGGATGTGAATAGCCTTACTATCAGACAGGTGCATTGGAAAGTAGATGAATCGGGATGTAGTTGGCTTAAAATCTACTACCTTAACATTTGTTCCCCCTTTGACTTTTTAAATGTGTTCTTAGCCACTGCTATCAAGTCAATACTAACTCAGAGG
>NW_022103896.1:90418625-90420795 GCF_000313985.2 Echinops telfairi | reverse complement strand
TCAAAGACTGCTAACTGTGACAATAGTTATCTATATTAAGCTAGACCTAATTATAAGCACAAATTTATACGGAGATATAAATAATGGCGAAGCTATGCTGTTATTTTCCATGTAGGGGTAAATGTTCTTTGACTGGTCAGTCTTCTGGTTGGGTTTCACTGCCCTACTTGTGGTAGAGATAGAAAATGTGGTTGACTTAGGAAAGGCTAAAGATTTGATCTCAGGCTCCTTGGCAAGTGACCTAAGGGCTGTACACCCACAGGAGCTACCGATGTGTAGTGAGTCCTTAAATTGCAAAACTGGTGTTCCAGGGAACATGGCGTGCCGCATTCCATTAAGTACAGGGTGACCTTTTTTAAAATAGTCTTAGGATTTTAAAATTCCCAAACCAAACCCACAGTCAGAGTCAATTGTGACTCACAGTGTCCCTATAAAACAAAATAGGGGTTCTTCAGCATTTTCAGGACTGTAAATCTTTGTAAGAGCAAACAACCTACTATTTTCTTAATTGTATACCCTAATCTTACAACTATTTTGCTCTCCATCATGGATTCAATTACATTCTTAGGTAGAATCATAGGCGATTATCAGGCCCTGACTACTAAACTATTGAGAATCCTGGGAGAGTTGAGTTTACACAAAACCCAATTATCATGTACTCTCTACTCTTTTCTTACTTGATAGGTCGTCAATGTTTGGTGACTTTTATAAATCAATTAGCTAAAATTTAATTATGTGGACTCAAACTTTGTGGAGAGGAATATCATTTTATGTCTTGAGTATTAAATACTGACTTGCACATACTAATTTTGTTTTATCTTTTATTTCAGAAGCAAATAAAAAGACAAATGATCCAGACCAAAAGGAAAAAGGTGAGATTAGCAAATAAACTGCATTTAGCATAATGGTTTTACCTTATATTCCTAGTAAAATTTTCTATGGGGTTGTTATTTCAATGATTTTAAAAGTAAACATCAATATTCTATGCAGGAAACATTAATAGCTGAGTGTTTGGAGATTATTTGGCTCAATCTCCCATTGGATCATGGTTCTATAAAGGCACAGTTTTTTTTCAGTTTTGTTCATTATTGCATTCTCCCATGCCTAAACTCTACCTGACACATAGTAGGTACTCAGCAAATATTTGTTGAATGGACACCCTTATTTCAAAAAATGAGGATTAATACAAATAGCCACCAAAGGTTCTATAAATTTCAACTATAAGTATAGAACTGGGACCCGATAGAAACCCGAGGACTGAATTCTGCAAGAAGCCCAACATTTGGAGGATAAAGCAGACTGGGATAAGGAGCTCTTCTGTTACTACTCCTAAAGAAACCAGAGATGGTGTGGTCACCACTGGGACTTAATGTGTCTGACCTCAGTATGCATGCTGTAACACTATATCTGTTGGGAACACAGAAATAACCAGGGAAAGATTATTTAAAAATACTTCAACCAGCTGTTTCATCCAGAAATGAGGATAATACTACTTCATGTGCCCTAGGGTATCTTTCACAGCATGATAGTAAAATGAAAATATCTGTAAATGTTAAATATGATCTGCTATAATCATTATTATCCAAATCGCTGGAATTCAAGTTGCTTTGGTTAGGAAAAACAATATAAATAGATTAGGCATTTGTGGACTTTATCTGTCTTTCTTTTTTTTAGGGTTGGTGGGGTGGTGGCTTTAACATCAGTGTGGAATTTTTAATTTTGCTAAACCAGAACTTAAAAAAAGTAACCTACAGGCTGTTGTAGCAACCCAAGGCAGCCCTTGAGGGTTAATTGCAGCCAAGTCTCACTTAGCTACAAACCCAAAGTGAAACAGAAAGGAGAAAATGAAATTCTTTTTGTCCTTTATTTTTGTTTTCTGGTCCTATACAGGTCAGGAAAAATGAACTCGTCTTTATTAAAACTTAATTTTCTTATCAACTACTAAACCACCCAAGGTTGATTATATTCTGGATTCAAACCAAAACTAAAACTCACCGAATTTTACTAAATTTAAATTTGTTCCATGTAATAGAAAACTCAAAGTACATTATTTTACATAAATCAACTGCTTACTTACATACATAAATTCTGAGACAGTCTGTCCATTTCTATGGCTTATAGAGACCAACTCCTCTCTTGACATTCTGCTTTCTTTAGTAAGTAGCCTCAT
>NW_022103896.1:90416743-90418133 GCF_000313985.2 Echinops telfairi | reverse complement strand
TGCTAAATAGTTGGTAGCTGTTTCCTCTGGTCTTCTTTTGGATTTCGGTCCTTCCTTCTGTACCCTGGTTTACATGAGATCCCCAAGCACGTTCTGATTTGAACACCTAGCTGGGTATGGCTTTTTCCCTGACAAAGGATGAATACAAAAAATCATAGAATATTTAGTTCTATTTCTACAATACAGAATGTATGGTATCTGTGTTAGTAGGCAATTAGACTTAAAATTTGCAAGCCAGGAGAAAATTAACTAATTCATTTGAAGTACAGTTTGAAAATTGAGTAGTGAAAACATTTTAGAATTCAAAAGACTCAACCTCTATGAATACAACTCCCTGGGTTCAGCAGAGGGACAGGGCCACAAAAGTAGGAGAGAGAGCCATCAGAGAGTGAGGAGCGAAACAAGGAGAGTGGGTACCACAAAAGTTCATCTCAGCTAGGACGTTGTCATCTATTAAAGATGCTGCAGGAGGCTCTGTACAATTAGGATGATAAAGGAATAAATGGACATAAAGGAAAGATAGGAGCTCATTTTACTTATCCATATTGTCTGCCAGGTACTGTGCTTTGAGAACGTCACATACGTTATCCAATGTTGTACTAAATTCTCATAAACCCATACTTATTTTACAGATGAGGGATAGCAATTCAAAAAAGTTAGCACCTTGGTGCTTGGACATGACAGAACTGAGGCTCAGACCCCTGTTATCTAAATCTGAACCACTTAGCTCCCCTTCCAGAATACTTGCCAGTGGCCCTAGTGGTAAATGGATGCTGAGTGTTGTGGGTGGACGGAGCCAGGGGAAAGGGCGGGTGAGAATGAGACAGTGTAAAGGTACCACGTAGAGAGGACAGAGAGAAGGCTGCAGACAGAGGATAGGCCCAGCACTTGTTTGTTTTAACATGGCAGAGACCTAGCGTTTGTTAAACTGATGCTGGCTCAGGAAGGAAGCATTCAGAGATATGGAAAGCAGAGCTCAGGTGTGTATGGAGGGGATAGGGTAGCTGTTATGATGTGTGTGTATGTGCGCACACATGCACACGTACACACACGTTCACGCACCAGGATAGGGCAGAAGCAATTAAGTTTGTAGATTTGCGATAATGAGGAAAATTTCCTTTGACCCTCTTTCTCCGTCCATTTTCCTCTTCTATCTGCAGCATCTTGCTTCTTCCTAAATTTCAGTCTGTCTTCACTCTCCTGAGCCCTCAGGCAGGATTGCTTGCTTTGGGCTTCTGTGTGGCTGTCTAATCCAACATCAGCAGGACCCAGCCACTCACAGGTATGGGAAGAGGCTGCTATTCATTGTTTGCCTGATTTTTACAGAGCTAGGCACATAATAGGTATGCAAGACATCCTTGCCCTTAGGCTTGAATAACTGTGAACTGAA
>NW_022103896.1:90414957-90416177 GCF_000313985.2 Echinops telfairi | reverse complement strand
AATGATGTATAAATGCGCTTTACACAATTGATGTGTGTATGGATTGGGATAACAGTTGTATGAGCCCCTAATAAAATGTAAAAAAAAAAAGAAAGAAATTATTAAATAAAAAATTAAAAAAAAAGAAAGAAAGAAAGAAAAATGGGCCACTTTATTATTGGGAAAGTGGCTGAAAATCTGGTGCAAAGCTTCTCTGGGAAGCACAGGTTGGTCCAGGTTGGCTGAAAAGTGGAGCACCGTGAAGGTAGTTGGTCAATGATTTGATGGAAAAACCACGATTATTAGTCTTAAGAAATCTAATTTTACTTGATTCCTTTGATAGTAGCTTTTTTATTTTTACTAGTATCAGAAAAAATCGTAAATATATTTTTAAATGATTTTAAACACTCTTTTTGGTGTTAGCCAAAAAAATGTTTATGAGAATTTATATATACATCATATCATCCATTCTCATTCCAAAAACTGAACCAGTAATTCTGCAGTTATGAGGATGCTGGTGCTCACCCAGTCTTCTAAGGACCCCTGTGCCCAATGGTCTGTGCCACTCTGGCAGACTTCCTCGTGTTGGTGGGAGGTGGAGGGACGACAGGTCAGGTAGAACTGGGAGTGTGTTTGCTCCCATACTTGTATGTTTGGTACCTAAACCAGGTTTCTCACTACCTTTGAATCACTATTCTTAGTCACTAATTCTAGCTAAAAAATGAAAACCCCTTTTTTCTTTCAGTTAAGAAAAAGAAGCCAAAACTCTTAAATAATTTTGATAAGACTATTAAAGCTGAGCTTGATGCTGCAGAAAAACTCCGTAAAAGGGTAGGTTGATGTTTTTTCTTTTTGCACAGCAAGCATGTAATTGTTTAGTTATTCAGCAAATTCCAGCATTCCTCTTAGTTTATTTTTAAAAATCAAAAGAAATGATGTTTGACAAGACTGAAACAGAATTCTATGTGAAACTAATCAAAAAAAATTTTTAGTTGCAGCTGCATCTCAAAAACAAATAGAACTCACCTGCGACCTAGATGACTGGTTCTAGACCACCTTTCAAGTTCTAGTTGTATGACTTTGGGAAAAATCGCTTAGTCTTGTTGACCTTTCTTTCCTTATTTAAGAATTGAGAAAAATTTGTCATGTAATTTCCTTTGAGGTTTAGTAAAAATGAGCTTAACCTACATAAATATAATTAACTAATCTTTGTCAAGAGAACAAGGGGCATTCAATGGCAA
>NW_022103896.1:90413680-90414857 GCF_000313985.2 Echinops telfairi | reverse complement strand
TAATATTAGGTTTAACATTCTTTTTCAATTAAACTCATCACTTTTACTTGAATGACTTCTTTATCTCTTGCTTTGTCATTATTTGAAATATTATTTCCAGGTTAGGTGCTATACTTTTTTTTGTTCACTTGGCATTAGATGTTAGTTGTTTTCTTGACTTTGTCATTTTTGTCAGATTATTAGGCCGAAGTACAACTGTTATCATGTATTCAATGACATCGTCACTTAATAATCAACTTCCTGGTTTTGTAAAAATGTCTTTCTTTATTCTCCCCACTTGTCTGTCAGTGTGTTTTACTGTGATGGCTTGTGTGTTGCTGTGAGGCTAGAGCCGCCTCTTCAAGTTAGAGTCTGTCTTAGTGAAATAAACAGAGCAGAGCTTCCTTGACCTTTGTTTACTTATGGAGACACAACTGAAAATGAGAAGAAACAGCTGTAACTATCCATTGATTTTGGAAATGTAGAGTGTAAGAATAATCTAGGAAAATTGAAAGTCATCAAAAATTAAATGACCTGTGCAAAGATCAATATCTTGGCATTAATGTGAGCTGAAAAGTTATAGCATTGTATTCATCGCCAAAAAGAGCATTTCAGGATCTGTCTGTAAAGATATTACGTTATGTGACAGAACATACAGGGAAGACCACTTAACAGAACTATTATTCAAGTGTGCACCAACCTCAAAAGCTAATGATGAAGAAATTGAAGATTTCTACCAACTTTTTCAGTCTGAAATGGATGGAACATGCAATTAAACCACACTGATAATTACTGCCATTCGAATGTGAACTTTAGAAACAGAGGATGATCAGTAGCTGAAAAACAAGGTGTCAGTGAGAGACATGAAGTGGGAGATTGCATGATAGAATTTTGTAAGAGTAAGGACTTGTCAGTGCACATACTCTTTCAACAATGGAAACAGTGCTGCTAAGCCGGGACCTCACCAGATGGAATACACAGGAATCAAGTTGACGACCCAGTGGAAAGAGATGATGGAGAAGCTCAGTATCAGCAGCCAGATTAAGGCTAAGGGCCTAGTGTGCAGCACACCATCAGTTGCTCATATGTAGTTCAGGTTGAAGCTAAAGAAAATTAAAACAAGTTCACAAGACTCAAACTGTAGCCACTTGAATTTAGAGACCATTGCAAGAATTGATTTGACCAATTAAACACTGAT
>NW_022103896.1:90411744-90413267 GCF_000313985.2 Echinops telfairi | reverse complement strand
CTAAAGAAAATTAAAACAAGTTCACAAGACTCAAACTGTAGCCACTTGAATTTAGAGACCATTGCAAGAATTGATTTGACCAATTAAACACTGATGATGTAAGACATACAAATGTGGGATGACATCAAGAACATACAGAACACAATGCTAAAGGCCACTGGAATAAAGAAAGAACAGATCAAAGAGAATGTCAGAGACTCTAAAACATGTCCTTGAATATGGAGTAGCTAAAGCACATGAAGAAATAGTGATGTAAAAGAACAGAACAGAAATGTACACAGGAGGACACATTTAAATATTTTACGTAGACCTGGAGTTAGAATTCCAAAAATTAAGAACATAGTCAGTATGTTCAAGGTAAAATAATTGAAGAAAACATCCGAGCCTAAGTTGCAGTATCTAAAGATTCTATCAATAAAATACCAAATTATGTAGGAATCATCAAAAGAATATGGAAATGTTTCAGCAAATGGATGCACAAGTCTGACAAGAAAATTGGAAGAAAACCACTAGGCCAAGGACTGGAAGAGACCCACACGTGCGCCCACTTCAAGGAAAGTGAGTCAACGTAACGGGGAATTATCAGACAGTAGCATTAGTGTCACACCCAAGTAAATTTTTTCTGGAGATAATTTTTAAATGGTTGCAGCATTACATTCACAGAGAGCTTCTAAAATTCATCCTGTATTCAGAGGAGGATACGGAATGAGGAATATCATTGCTGATATTTGCTACATGTTTGCTGAAAGCAAAGACTAACAGAAATGGGAACATTCCAGAACATGTACTTGTGCTAATGCAGAATCTTTACTTAGGAGAGATGGGTAACAAACCATAAAAACATACCAGGAGACATTGCATGGTTTACAATCAAGAAAGATTTTCACCGTATTTATTCAATGTACATGCTGAGCAAATAATCAAAGAAGCTGGAGTCTATGAAGAATGCTGCACGGGGATTGGAGGCCGGCTCATTAAAAATGTGTATGTAGATGAAAAAATTTTGCTGAAAGGGAAGAGGATACAAAACACTTATTGATAAAGATCAAAGATTACAGCCTTCACTGTGAATTGAAACTCAATATAAAAGAAGCAAAACTCTTGACAATTTGACCAATAGACAACATCATAAAAAATAGAAAAAAGATTGAATTGTCAAGAATTTTATTTTTGCTTGGATCCACAATCAATACCCATCTTATTAGCAATCAAGAAATGGAACAGCATATTGCATCAGGCAGATCTGCACACGACATTTTTCTTTTTTTTTTTCTTTCAATTTTTTTAAAATCAATTTATTGGGGCTCATACAATTCATCACAATACATAGATCAGTTGTGTAAAGCACAGACATTTTTCACTGTTAAAGAGTAAAGGTGTCACTTTTAGGAGTGCCTGACCGAGCCATGGTATTTTCAGTCACAAAATAGTCGTCTTGAAACGGAACAGTGACTAAGGAAACCTGGAGAAGAATGGATGCAGCTGAGTCATGGTATTGGTAAAGATATCGGAAGTACCCGGCA
>NW_022103896.1:90388217-90410447 GCF_000313985.2 Echinops telfairi | reverse complement strand
TTTTGCATATTTGGAAAAATTATGATACTTTCCTTGAGGAACACCTTGAATCTATACCTGAATAAATGGAGAGAGAAGGAGATACATGTGCAATTCTTATTTTGTGACAGCAGGGAGGCATGTTGTGGACGGAATATCAGCATAGTGAGTATTTTTAAATGGTACATTTACTTCCGTGGGATCGCTGAGGATATGGCTATCCATGCTGAGTCATGCCTTAATTAGATGTAGTACAGGCTCAGGTTCAAGTCTAATACTCTGTTAGAGAATGTGGTCCCATTGCCTCCCCACCCCCACCCCCACATTTAACAATCCTCTGTTTCAATTATTTGTTAAAACATTTTTTTTTTCTTTCTGAAAAACATCTTTCTATTCTGGGGTGGGAGGGATGCGAAGGTATATTCTTAAATATAATTAGCTATTTGTTGAAGTCTATTACTGCCCTTACACGTTTTTGAAAAGTAAAGTAAAAGGCAGCAAGAAAACGTGATAGAACTCGAGCTAAGGGCAATATATGCCAATTCACACCACAGGCTCGGAACAGTGCTAGCAATGATTTAAACACCGTGGACTGCCAAGAGGACAAAGCCAATCTGTCATGAATTAGTCAGGTCAGAGCGCCTCCTTAGAGGTAAAAATGGAAGGCCGTGTCTTACATACTTCGGACAACGTATTGTGAGGAGAGACCAGTCCCCGGAGAGGGAGCTCGTGCGCGATGACGTGGAGGGGCAACAGAAGAGAAGAAGGCCCTCCACGAGATGGTCCACACAGTGCCTGCAACCTCGGGCCCGGCGTCGGAAGAGCCGTGAGGACGGTGCAGGACCGGCCATGCTTCTTTCCGTCGCACTGCGAGTTCGCTGGGCTCAGAAGCAAGCCGACGGCATCTAATAACAACAACGTCTAATTAAAATGGTCTCGATAAGAGGAGAGAAGATTTGATACAGAGAGGAGAAAAGACACAAAGGGAACTCACCGAGGTGGCAGAGATTGGAGTGAAGGGATCAGAGGTTCAAGATGGGTGCTTATCACCAGAGCTGGAGGAGGCAGGCATAGATGGTCCCATAGAGCCTGTGAAAGGAGCCTGCCCTGCTGACACCTATTTCCAGCCCTTTTACACTGGTCTTGGATTTCTGGACTCCAGATTTGTAAGAGAATGCAATTGTGTTATTTAAGCCACCACGTTTGTAGCTTTTATGATGTTAGCCACAGGGATTAATACGGGTGATTTATGAGAAAGTCCACAAAATGAAATATTTAACATGAATTCTTCAGTACATCTTAAAAGAAACAAAATTGGGTTTTAAAAGGTGTCGAAGGGATCAGGTATAAGGCATCATCAGAACAAAAAAATCTTACCATAGTGAATGATGGGGGGAGTGCGGAGTGGAGATCCAAAGCCCCTTAGTAGGCCACTGGAGATCCCCTTGCAGAGGGGTCTCGGGGAGGAGATGAGCCAGTCAGAGTGCGATATAACAACGATGAGAAATACAACTTTCCTCTAGTTCCTAAATGCTTCCTCCCCGCTCCCACTACCATGACTCGAATCCGACCTTGCAAGTCTGGCTAGACCAGAGGATCTACGCTGGTACAGATAGGAACTGAAAATACAGGGAATCCAGGACAGATGAGCCCTATAGGACCAGTGGTGTGAGTGGCGAAACAGGGAGGGTAGAGGGAGAATGGGTAGGAAAGAGGGAACCAATTACAAGGAACTATATGTGACCTCTTCCCTGGGGGACAGACAACCGAAAAGTGGGTGAAGGGAGACTCGGACAGGGCAAGATGTGGCAAAATACCAATTTATAAACTATCACGGGCCCATGAGGGAAGGGAGAGTGGGGAGGGAGGGGAAAAATGAGGACCTAATGTCGGGGTTGTTTAAGTGGAGAGAAAATGTTTTGAGAATGATGTACAAATGCGCTTTACACAATTGATGTGTGTATGGATTGCGATAACAGTTGTATGAGCCCCTAATAAAATGTTTAAAAAATAAATAAAAGATCGTTTTAAAAAAAAGTAATATTATGATAGGGACAATATATTTTACGATAATTAATTTGGACCATATAACTTAGAAAATATATTTCTGCTCTGTTTATATCTGTGTTCTAGTTCTGTTTTTATCCTGCTTTCTGTAGGAGGCAAGACATTTCTCCTTGACTGTCCCGTCATTCTTTGCTTGCTTTCCCACACCAAATGTCCACAGTAATAGTGGGAAACATCTGTCCGATGGTTTCTATGCTGTCTACTGTAGCTATAAGCACTTATGTACATTATTATCAGATCTTCACAACAACTTCAGGAGCTACCTAGGTACCATTCCAGACCTTGTTACACAGATGGGGTACCTGAGGCAATCATAAGTAGCTTTTTGTAAGCAGGCCCCTCATATAAGTGGTGTAGTCCATATTCTAACTCTTCAGCCCGACAAGAGGTATGTATTTGTGATCACCGCACGAGGCAGATGCCTCTTAGCGTCACAGAAAGACACGAGACCCCAAAGGAAGCCTCCTCCTTAGGAGGCAACATCATATGAAGTGTCTTAACATCACTGCTGGGGGTTGAGGAGGAGGTGAGCTTAAGAAACTTTATGTTGCTTGTCTTCTTAATATTTAGCGAAATCTTGAAAGAGAACGTGTAAATAACAGTCGTGTAGTACTTTACAGTTTTTTGCTTGTACTCTCTACAGCTTGATTTGTAAGGTAACTGTGCTGTATGAACACTCATTTACTGAATTGCGAAGCGTATGAATCAGTGAATTCGTGTTTACCAATTTATAGCTAGATGAGGAAGATTCATTTTGGATAATCAGTGTCTTTCTCATCACATTCAGTATCTTTGAACTGCTACTGTCTTTTAACATGAGGAGACATTTGTATCTTACTGTGGGTTGGGATTTGCAGGAGCTCTTCACCATAATCCAAGACCTGTGTGGCATGTTCTCAGTGTCTTGTCATGCAGCAGTAGTCAGAGCCATGCTTTCAGGAGCCCATTTGTGCTCTGGGAAGGTTGAATCACAGAGGCAGTAGACCCTGTAGTCACCTACCTCTCATACAAATGAGCTAAAATCAGTCACGGTGTTGAGTGACAGATGCCAAAGCCAAGTGGCCCAGGATTTCTTCACCTTGATCCTCTACTATATATTTTTAATTTATTTAGTGAGCAGGTTTTGTACCTGCTGTCTAATTCTTTCTTTTTTTAAATCATTTTATTGGGGGCTCTTAGAACTCTTATAACATTCCACACATCAATTGTATCAATTGTACATATGTTGCCATCCTCATTTTCTAAACATTTCCTTTCCGTTTGAGGCCTTGGTATTAGCCCCTATTTTTCACCACCCCCCCATGATCCTCTACTATGTTTACAGATGCTTCTCCTTGTTTACCCATGAGACCTCTCTTTGTCTCTCTCAAACCCAAGGCATCCTAGCTGAAAGCCATCCCCTCCCCCCACTGCCCTACTTAACATAGTTCCTTTTAGGGAGGCATGTAGGAAATATTCATATGCATTAGAGGAAAAATGTAATTTCTTTCACCAAAACACAAATTACACTATTTGTTCAAGTATCTACCTTTTCAGTTAAGAAGTATATTCCTTTCTCACTTTATGATTGCTATAGTACAGTTAATATTTTTAAATCGTAGATAAAATTGTCTTAAATATCAGAATGGAGTTTGGGAAATTTTGGCATCATCACTTGATGAATAATAAATAGCCATATCTTAAACATTATGTATTTAAATGGATTGTGCTTATGTAACTGTCTCTTTTTTAACAGGGAAACATTGAAGAAGCAGTGCATGCATTTGAAAAACTAGTACACAAGTATCCACACAGTCCACGGGCAAGATACGGGAAGGCACAGGTATTCTGAAACCCTTCTGTTTAAAAAACCTGATTTATTTGGTGTCTGTGGGTTCCACATGCTGGGACGTTTTTATTCCACACTTTTTCCTTTCCCCTGGTAATTTCTTTACAAAATCCATTTCTCATTTATACATATTCATAAAACCAAAGAAGAAAAACCTTTGACAAACAAGACAATTAAATATTGCTATTGTTTTTTGCTAAATTTAGTAATGTTTCACATGCACACACACATCTGATCTCTCTCTTCCTTTGAAAATGAAGATGAGCACTTTGTCAGAGAATTCCTGTCACATGGGGACTGGCACGGCAGGGTCAGAGCTCACTGAGAAGGTGCTCTCAGAGTAAAGCACCAAAATTCTTTATAAATAAATATACACCTAGAAAATAAGTTTAAAATAAGTATATTTTTAGCAAAATATTGTATTCTGTAAAGTAAAGAAAATAGAATAAACCTTATATCTCATAAGAGTTTGTTACTGCAGGTAATGTGATTGAAAGTGATAAGGCAGATGGCACTTATGATAAGGTAGTCACTAAGAGCCTCTCAAGGGAGGTGACATCTGGCCTGAGAATTGCAATAATTGCAGCAGGAGTGTCTGCAGGTAGAGGAAAAAGCAAGCATCAAAGTTGTGCTTTGGTGCAGTGAAGAGATTCAGGGTGTAATGAGCTTGGCAGACAGAAGGATATCATCAGGAAGGGTAAAGTGGCTTTCCTTTATCCCCACTGTCCCAAGAAGCCACTGGAGAGTTTTATGCCTGGGAGAAACCTTTTTAGTTGTGTAAAAAGATTTCTGTGGTTGCTGGGTGAGAACAGATTGTGGCAGCGGGAATAGCAGGAAGTAATTGCAAGTGTTCATGAGCGATGAGGGTACCATGAAGTAGGGTTATGGTGTAGGAGATGGAGAGAAATGGACAGGTGTTCGAAATGAAAGGACTTGGTGGATTTGATGTAAGGGCACGAGAAAGAAAAGAATCAAGAATGACTCAGAGAGTTTTGGTGTGATCAGTTGAGGAGTGGATGGTGACATTTGCTAACCAGGGAGCCTGGGAGAGGAGCAGGCTTGGAAAGGAGGTGTGAAAAGATCAAAACTACTCATTGCCCGAGTTTGTGATATTCTTTCTGCATACAAATGAAAATGTCACAGAGACTATTGGACTTTTAGAGTCTGAATCTCTAGTAAAAGTCAAGCTTGGATCTATCTGTGTGTCAGGCAGTCAAGTTCGTATGGAGCTACCACCTTGTGAAAAAACTTGTCAGCTCTCCTGGACACAGCAAATACTGAAAGTTCTCACAACTAGGAAGAGGCTGGGCACATAGGTTTGGAAGGAGGACCATGCAGGCATGAAACACAAGCACTGGCACTTCTACGGATGAAGCAAGAATGCTTTGCGCTGACTGTAGGGCAGCAGCTGCTCAACAGCCAGATGCTCAGATTCTTCCTTTCTGCCCAATAAAGAGTCATAATTATTTTATTTACTAAAATATAATGAATTTATTTTCAGAAAAGTTAATGAAATAGTGAGAACAACTCACAAAATTTAATGGACCTTAAAAAAACATCTGTTACTTGCTGAAGACATAAAAATTCTCATAGCCTCAAGAAGCACAGTTAGAATCAGTCTGATGTAGATAAAATGTACTTTGAAATATGGAAGAGTTGAATAAATATAAATAGAAGCTCCCACAAAAATAAAGTAATGCTAATTGATTTTCATTATCTATGATTAAGACCAGGCTTAGGAGGCAGTAACTATATATTTTTGTCAATTAATGTGGTAATCCTCCAAAATTACCAAATTACATTACTATTAAGCGGGAGTGGTTGAGTTTGTTACCAAAGGATCATCCCTATTCAAATAAGCGATATATTTTGTTATTAGTATGAATAGTCATTTCATGAAGAAATACATACTAACTATATAGAAAAATATATGCAAATACAAATTCCGTTATACCAAAAATGTATTCTCCTTTGGCATTTTTCTTTATATTATTTATCCTAAATAAATTTAACAGTTTTTGAAATGACGATTGCTATATTTAATGTGCTTGTTTAATAATGGAAAAAGTTTTGGTCTCAGGAAATATTTTCATCTCTGAACTGTAATAAGGTGATATTGATATTAGCAGTAGATATTAGATATATGTCAAGTGTCATTCATTTCTACCTGGCTGACACCTTCACTTTCCTCCTGCTGGGCCTCTCTTGAATTCCTGACCTCTGCATGGTTTCTGCCTTTAAATACTGTCTGTATGTTGGACACTTCCCAAATGGGTATTCCTATATCTGGCCTTGCTGTGAACTCCACTCATATGTGCAAATTCCTGTGCAGTGTTTCCACTTGGATATCTGCTGATTAGAACAAACACCCCTCCCTGCCACCCTCCCTCCTCCCCACCAAAAAAATCAACTACTGCTATAAAGCTGATTCCAATTCACAGGAATGTATAGCATAGAGTAGAACTATTCCATGGGATTTCCTGGACTGTACATCTTTAAAGGAGTAGACAGCCTCATCTTTCTCTTATGGAGCAGATGGTGGATTTGAACTGCCAACTGTGTAGTTTAGCAGTGCAGTGCTTAACCCACTGCACCACCAGGGATCCTTTGGATATCTGATGGGCATTTGAATATAATATGTTCTGAACAGAGTGCTTAAATTCATACCCTCTAAACCTGACATGACAGCTAAACATCCCGTTAATAACGGAAAGGTTGGCAGTAAGAACCCAACCACTGGCTCCCTGGGCAAAAAGACCTGGCGATCTGTTCCTGTAGGGTACATTCTAGAAAACCCCAAACACAGCTGTGTCATATGATGCTACCATGAGGCCCAATGGATTCAGTAGCACCTAACAACAATAGCAAAACTGTCTGACCTGTCTTCCCATTCTCTGTGGGTGACAGTTCCTTCTATTCATCGCTCAAGACAAAATCCTTAAATTTAACTCTTACTTCTCTCCCTTTCTCTCATTCCCTACATTCTGTCTATCCACGAATCTATTAGCTGTGACCTTCCTAGCATGTCTATAATTCAACCACTTTTACCACCTCCATTGCTCCCACCCTAGTCTGAATATCATAACCTCATACCCAGATTCCTGCCAGAACGTCCTAACGTCTGATTCCACCCCTAACCCCTCAATTTATTCTGTCAGTGTAATCTCTGTGACAAGCCTCTCCTTCTATCCCATGTAGAGTTAGTGCCAAAGAATTTACAATAATTTGTTGTTATTGTTGTTTTCTTAGCTGTTGTTCGCTGATGTCATGTTAATCCCATGCACAATGGAAGAAAATCCTGCGTCATCCCTGTGATTGATTGCTGACAGGACTCTTGTGATCCATAGGCTTTTCAATGACTAGTTTTTCAGACCTATTTCTGAAGTTCATCTGAAGTTTCTTTCTACTTGTCTCAGTCTAGAGGCTATACTAAAACCTGTTCAGCTTCATGGCAACATTCAGGCCTCCAATTATAATATCATGTATGAGATACATTAGCTACAATTCCAAATCAAGTCTCCTATGTGGCAGTCCAAATTTCTGCCACTATCTCCTCTATGGAAGTCGAGAATTCTACCACTGAACCAACAATGCTTCATGACAATATCTTATCAGGCCTTGCGTTACCTGATGTCCCACTCTCCTCTTACCCCCCAATTCACGGTATTGACCTCTGCTCTTCACTCACTCTTCAGAGCATTTCCTCTTATTGATCTTCATCTGAGATGCTTTTCCTCAAAATACCCTCATGCCTTATGCCCTCACTTCTTTCAGGTCCTCCTGATTTTCCTAATTAAACTAGCAATGTTGTTACCCATACCCTCCAGCACTCCCAGAGCTGCGTTGTTTTTATCCACAGCACATGTGATTTTCAAACACAAGCTATCTTTATTTGTATATTGTCTTTTCATCCACTCCAGTATATAAGGGAAATAAGTTGTCTTCCATATGCCTAGAACAATATCTGACATAGGGAATGCTACAGTAAATGGTTGAGTGGATGAATGAACAAAATTATCCCTGGCTCTGAACTAGAGTCCTTTCTACTACAGGCATATCTCAGTTACTGCATGTTCTATTCCAAATGACCATAATAAAGTGACCATCATAATAAGCAAGTAACAAGATATGCTTTCCCAGTGCATTTTAAGTTATATTCCATTGCATATAATGTAGCCCATTACGTGTGCAATAGCATTGTGAAGAATTTTGAAATATTGTGAGAATTACCAAAATGTGATAGAGGGAACACGTGCTATTAGACAAAGGCACCGATAGACTTGTTCTACATAGGGTTGCCACAACCTTTAATTGGTATTTAAAAAACCCCACAATTTATATGCAAATTGCAATAAAATAAAGCATGCTTGTAATGTTAATATAAAATATGATATAAATCTGCAAGCATATGTTATTCTTTTATGATGGTTTTTCCCATCTGTAACTTAGTAGCTAATTTTTCTTCATATTATTAAAATAATGTGTTGCTTTCTTTTGTTTATTTTTCTTTTATCTCTAATAAGAGAAAAACATGAATGGTTCTTTTGACTTACTTTGAAAGTATGCTCAAAGCCTACCTGTTAGAGTACTTGGAGTAATTACAAGCATCGCTAGTCAGGTGACATGTATTCAGTGTGAGATTTCCTTTAGTGTGAAGACGATTTAGCCGAGAAGAGGAGGAGCAATGAATTGCTGCAGGGGGCCATTGAGACCTACCAGGAGGTGGCCAGCCTGCCCGATGTCCCCACAGACTTAGTGAAGCTAACTCTGAAGCGGCGGTCAGACAGACAACAATTTCTAGGTAAGGAGGAATAAGAGTTCTTTCAGCAGGATATTCCATGATTTATCTTGTAGACTCTAAGATAATGTATACTTTTATAGTTAAGTTGCATGGGACGAACCAGAATTTTATAACTAAATCATTTGGTAAATTTTGGTGTCATTGTGGAGTAGGCATTGGGCTGCTAACCACAAGGTCGGCAGTTTTAAAATCACCTGGTGCTCCTTGGGTGAAAAATAAAACTGCCCGCTCCCATAAAGATTTATAATGTCAGAAGCCCTACAAAAGTTGGAGTTAAAGGTGTGGGCGTGGTGGTGCTATTTTGGGGTGTTATACTGACCATCTCTAAAATGAAACAGCACCTTGAACCTAAATCATTACAAAGAGCTAGATTAGGTTTTCACCTTTCCTCTTACAGGTGAGGAAAATGAGATGCTAAGAAATTAGATCAGCTGCCTAAGGAACCATGGATAATATAGGAATAGGTCTGTAATCGAAACCTGGGCCTTAATCAATGGAAGTTGAAATTACCAGGGAAAAGAATGTTAGGAGCTACAGACACTCTCAAAATTTTGCTCGTGAGATTTAATTTCATACCAAGAAAAATATTGGAGGAAAATTCACCACAAACTAAATTTACAAAGGTTTTGCAGAGTAGCTTGGAACATCTTCTCTGAGGCCCTCATGTCCAGTGCCAGGGCCACGTGAGCGAGCAGCTTTCTTCATTGGAGATGCATGTCAGCAGCTCCACACCGTCCTGCGTGTCTCGGTGCCCTTTCCATGATGCTAGACCCTGTGTTAGACATTAGAATTGTCTTCTATCATCAGTTTAAACATGAGATGCCAGAAAACAAGAATCAGTGTATTGATAAGTAATTGGTAACCAAGTTTCCAAAAAGGAAATGTAACATAAAAATGTAAATGTTGATAAGTGCAAAAAGTGAAAATGTCTTTGAAATGTTTATGATTATTATATTTGGTATTTCTTAAAGTAGAAATTGATACCATTGCAACTGTAATTAAATCCTAATACTTACCCATTATTATATGAAGTCAGGTTTAAGCTGGTATTCAAGCCTGTTACAGCCTCTCATGGTTTGTGTTTGTGGTACGAAAATATATAGTCTGTTTTTATTTCCAGTGGCTTTTTTTCTTCTTTCCACCAAATCAGGTCACATGAAAGGTTCCCTGATGACCCTACAGAGATTAGTTCAATTATTTCCTAATGATACTTCTTTAAAGAATGACCTTGGAGTGGGATACCTCTTGATTGGAGATAATAACAATGCCAAGAAAGTTTATGAAGAGGTAAACTGATTTTATATTAACTAAGATATTATTTTGATTGTTAAGTTCTAATTTTATTTATCAATTACATTAAATATACCCAAACTCTCATTCTACTTATTTTAAATGAAGTTAAACACCAAGTAAGTATTTTTATAGTTGACATAATGTCCATTTTGCTTATCATGGGTTTCTTTTTCCTCTTTGATCAGAAATGGATTTCATTTTAGTTGTTATGTGCTGTGGGGCTGATGCCAATTCACAGTGCCCTATGCGACAAAGTGTAGGTGTCCTATCGACTTTCCTAAGCTGTTATCTTTACAAAAGCATATCACTAGCTCTTTCTCCCTCATGTCTGGTGCCATTATTATGTTGTACTTCCATGTGACACTATCATTGTCTTTGTGTGAATCTGCCTCCCTGACGTAACTAGGAGCTCCCAAGAAAATACAACTTCTTCATATTTATTTGTTTATGATCTTGAAGCATCCTGCTAGGAGCATCCATATTCTAAAATATCCATTAAATGAATAGATTTAGTCATCAATGGAGGCGATGGTTGTACACCTGCAATCAGTCAGGATGTCATCTGTGGTTATGGCCATTGTAATAACCGCTTCATAGCTACACCAGCAGAAACGTGATGGAGCCGAATCCACTTTAATTCCTAAGGGGTTGTTGTTGAGCTGCAGCAGACTAACTTAGTAATAATTGTCATGGAAAGCCTGGACCAAAATCAAGTTCATGCTTTAGAGATCTAGATTTGGAGAAACTCCCGACGTACATCTAGTATTCATTTATTGCAGATCTATCGAGCACCTGCTATTTGCTCGGTGTTGTTCTGGGGACTGAGGATCAACTGTGAGCAAAACAGACAAAATCCTCATAGGATATTTTTGTAGGGGAATGTGTGTGTGTGTGTGTGTGTGTGTGTGTGTACACCATATCATGAGTCGAGAAAAAAGAAGAGAATGGCAACTGATGGGAGTCAGGAGGTCTGTGTTGCGTCAGGTGCTTAGAGCAGGCTTCATTGACCAAGAAGTTGGTTGTGATGGAATGAACTGTTTGGATGTATGGGGAAGAGAGTATAAAGCAAAGAGGTTCCAGAGTGCCATGGTGAGCGTGACTTTGGCTTGCTGTGGGGCCCTGAGGAATCTAGGTGGATTTCGCGATAGGTGAGGAGGAGGCCAGCGGCGTGAAGACATTAGTTTAACACAGGCCTTGGAGATCTTTCCAAGGACCTTAGCTCCCACTGCGAGTGAAATGGATCCTTGAGGTGCTGTGAACAGTACTCCTTTTAAAGCTTCCCCTGACCCCCTGTCCTAAATCCCAATAACCACTAATATACTTGTTCCTATGCATATTTACCTATTTTAGATATTTCATGTAAGTGGGATCTTACAATACTTGTCCTTATATGTCTGGCTTATCTCACTCAGCATAACATTTTCAATGGAACCATGGTGGCAAAGTGGGTTAAGCATTGGGCTGCTAACTGAAAGGTAAGCTGTTCAAACCCACCAGCTGCTCTAAAAGAGAAAGTTAAGCTGTCTGCTTTCATAAATAATTACAGCCTCTAAAACCCTAAAGAATAGGTCTACTTTGTCCTATAGGGTCGCTGTGAATTGGAATCAACTAGACCATGGTGAGATTTTGACTGTTTTGCTGCAGTGTTCAGGGTTCATCCATGCCAGAGTCTCCACTGGGATTTGATTTCTTTGTAGCTGAATGCTCCATTGTGTGTAGACTCCATTCGTTTATCCATGCAAGCTGTTGAAGGACACCTAGGTTGTTTTCTGTTTAATTCTTTGAGGAACTGTGTTTCACAGAGGTGAAACCATTTTAAATTTCCACAAGCAACAAAACAGAATTCCAGCTTCTCTCCATCCTTGCCAAAAAACCCAACAACAACAAGAAAGCAAACTCCCTGCTGTCCAGTTGATGCTCACTCCTGGGGGGCCTATGTGACGGGGCGACTGCCCTGTGAGCGTCCAAGACTATCACTCTCACGGGAGTAGAAAGCCCTGTCTTTCCAGCAACGAGCTGCTGGTGGTTTCCGACTGCTGACCTTGCAGTAACTGGCCCAAGTCATAACCACACAATATTAAATTTGCTAAAACAGGCTGGGGATTCAAGGAATTTTAATCGAATGAATGAGTAGTAGTATATTATGAATGCAAATAAAATGGTGATATTAATTAGGGAAATATATAAAGTACTATATAATAGCCACTCAGAACTGTGTTCAAGTATAGCACATTTACAGCAGTTTTCCCTGAACAGTAAAAACAATATTGAAGTCATATTGATTGACAAATGTTTTCCGGATTTGCATTGTTAATATAATGCTTTGAAGATTTTTTTCCTGTTCATGTCTTCATTCTTGAGTAAATGTTTAGATGTGAATTGAGGGAAAATTGGATCATTGGTGCTTAATATTATTGTAACGAGACAAAACACTATTATTTTAAGGTACAGCATCATATTCCAGCCCAAGAACAGTAAAGCTCATTGAAACTTGTTTCATCAGTAATTTGTAGAATTTTTAGTTAGAGTAATTAGTACCTTTGGTTTTCTTTGAGTTTAGGTTCTGAATATGACACCCAATGATGGCTTTGCTAAAGTGCATTATGGCTTCATCCTGAAGGCACAGAACAAGATTGCCGCAAGCATTCCCTTCTTAAAGGTAACTGGCATTGTCTTTCGCCTTTTCTATCTTCTGCTTCGTCTGACCGATCAGATACCCTTGAATATGCACTGTGGACTGACTGGCATACACTACAGGGTCTTTTTCATCATGAACAGGGCACACCCTCTGACCACGATATCCATATGCAGTCAGGATCCCACGCTGTTCTATAATGAAGAGTGTCAGGTGCAGAAATGCCAGTCATATGAGAAGAGACTATTTGGAAGAGATTGTGTGAGGAAATGTCTAAAGCTGCAGTAGTTTTTCATTTTTTCTCGTTAAATAATGAAAAGAGAGAGCAGATTCAGTGATACAATACTTAACGTTTGGACAATACATTAAATATTCCCTTTATAAATGATAGAGGGCTCAACTCGAATTTGAACAGGAATCATGGCTACTCTTGTAAAGTGCGATGATCAGGGCAGATGCACACGTCAATCCCAGAAAAGCCTCGTAGCTCAAGGTGTCCAAATTAAACTGTGCTACTATTTTTTTTCTCACATATCCAATTGAATACTTAACAATTGGTAATATTTAGTTAACTAAGGGTTGTCAAGTAGGACTTTTTATGATAATGGAAACTTTATTTGCACCATCTGGTATGACAGCCTAATAGAGCACTTAGTTAATGTAGGAGGACATTTGAATATTAGTCATGAACTTTGAACACAGCTTTCCTGCTTTACTGAGTGAGTGATGCTCCCCCTGTTCCATAATTTCCTTTCCAATGTTATTAAAATCAAATGACTTAGTAAAACTAATGGGCTTGTAATGTGCCTCAAAGATGCATTTTTTAAGGAAGAATTCCTAAATATTTAAATACTTTTGCCTTTTTTTAGCTTTTCTAAATTTATTCTCTTGTTTTAATACTTCTTTCTTCTCTTTTTAAAACTTTAAATCTTAGCTAAGTGTAGTTAAATGTTTACAGATGGGCTTTATTTAATAATTATTTTATTTCTAAAGATTCAAATTGGGTTAATTCTTCCATTCTCTATGTTTGTTAAAGGTTTTACATAAAAGTGAGGTATTTTGAATTGAGAGAAATATGAATTACGACTAGGTCTCTATCCCTTCAAACATCTTCGGGGAAGTTAAATATTTTGATTCAGGAATAAAAGCCTCTAGATGACATATGATCAGATGTGGAGAAAAAAATAAATTTGACAGAAACCTGGCCAAAGAATTTTTGTAGTGTTGAAATATGATTGCTTCCACAAAGAAAATTGTTAAAATATTGCATGAACTTTGTGAGCTCTTTCACTAGTAATTAATCAGAAATACATGGGTAAATTTGACTTGTGGTTTTTAATTTGAAATGTTGACCAATTGCCCAACTTCCTGACAACTGTTTTTCTGGTTCTTAGCTTTTCATATATCATTTAAAGATTAAGATGAATTAAGTCTAGCATTACTTCTTTCACAAATCCTCAAACGGCCTTTCCCTTTTTGTTAATTTCCCTTTTTAACCTTTCCTACAGGAAGGCATCGAATCTGGCGATCCTGGCACTGACGATGGGAGATTTTATTTCCACCTTGGGGATGCCATGCAGAGAGTTGGGGACAAAGAGGTAACTAATTTCTGAAATTATTTTTCTTTCTTACAGAGGATAAAACAAGAACAATATATTTCTAGGAAAAAGATACCATTGAAACATATTTTTAAAATAATTATTTGAAGGTGATGACTTAAATTCTTTAACTATTTAAATGTAATTATAGAAAAAAATTGTGTTATTTGGTTTCACAATGTCCTTTTAAACAAAGTACCTGAGTAATCACAAGGTCAGCCTTAAAATCAGTGTGTATATGCATGACCACACGTGTGTGTGTTTGTGTGTGTGTGTGTATGTGTGTGTAGATGTTACTTTGAAGCAGTATTTCTGAAACTATGAAATGAAGATATGTCTGTGAAATTGTTTAAATCTTAATATTTTAACAATTTATCTAGATTCACTTATTTGGAACTTTAAAAATATTTTTAGAATTCATTATATATTCAACTGATAGTATGTAGACTGTGTCTAATGGTTTATTATGTAATTGCCTTCTGAAACATTTAATACGAAGTTCAAAATGAGCCCTTGTTGCTATAATTTGGTGAGTGTTGACACAAAAATCATAGCTGGAACTGGCTGTATGGTTTCTTTTGGCTTTTTTTTTTAGTGTAATAAAGGCCAGTTTCTTAAGTATTAGCAGTCTATTATTAATCATGGCACCCTTTACCATAAATGTCTAAAATGTTTCAAGATTCAAAACCTTTCAAAACTTTCCTTGACAGCAGTGTTCTCTTTTTCTGTTCCCCACCCCTGTAGTGCTTTGTAGGCTGAACTTCCTTAGTGTCAGTAGATGAAGGGATATGTTGTTTGTACATTGAATCTTTATAAATATAAAGTTACATATATGTAAGAAAGTGACTTCTAGGGTACCACAGTTTCAGGTTTCTAAAATTAATAAGAACATGGAACCATTTTGACAAGGGTTCAGGAGGCAACTAGAGACATAAATGACTGAAACCTTTTAACGCATTTTAGTTTATTTATTTATTTTTTAAACATTTCAAAGCACTTTATTATTTAATACTTATTTTTAAAAAACGCTTATTTGTCGATAACAACATAAAACAAAATTTCTGTCACATAAATGATCATTTATAAACTAGAATTGACTATAACAAAATATTTTATAAAAGGGAAGATGTAAAAATGTTATAAAAAGGGGGGAGCACTAGTAGGTTCTAAGAAAGAATCAAAAATTTTAATTTTTGTTGCTTTATTTTACAAAATCCTTTCTCTTTCAAGTAATTATAAATTAGTTTTGTTTGCCCCATATCCAAATAATGAAATCTCGGAAATTATTTTTAATTATTAAATGTTGTCATTACTTGTAAAGGGTGAAAATTATTCACGCCATTATAATTTGTTCACATTAAATGAAGCAGATAGGCATCACATACTACCAGTTATCTTCTAAGAGACTAGTTTTAGTCGATCGTTTATGAATTTCCCCATTCTAATGCCTTCATAAATTCCTCTTCAGCGAAATACAGCATCTTGGCAGCTTCAATATGCATCTTCTGCCTTTTTAAAACATCAATTAATTTTAATTGTTTCTTGAACCCTATCAACTCTCCTTTTTGTTTTTCTAGTTTCTTGTTTTCTGATTTTAAAGCTTCAATTTTTTTCTGTTCTTCATTTGTTATATCCTTGTTATTCTGCTTTAACTTATTTAACTCCAACTTGTACTTTTCTGCTTCCTCAAGGGCTCTGTTCAGTCAAACTACTGTAGCACTTTGACTGGTGGCAGCTTGTTTCTGTAATCTTCTTTTATTTTCTAATTCCCATTCTGAAGACAATTGTTGCTGTAATCCATCACATTTTTTGTTTGCTTTTTCTGAAAGAATTTTATATTTTTCTATTTGAGACTGTTGTATATTAATCAGACGCTGTTGTCTCACACAATCATCTTCAAAATTCTTTACCTGGAGCTTTAAATCCTGAATTTCATTCTCCTTTTTATTGCATTCATGTACAACATTATCCGGTTCCTCCTGCATAACACGGAGATTGTCCTTTAGAAATCTGATCTGAGCCTCCATTCCAGTGTCTTTACTAACACCAGAGAAAATATCATCATCTACATATTCAGATAAGCCGTTTTCATCCAGTTGCCCTTCAATTTTGCTAATTGTTTTTGCAAGAGAAAAATCTGAGAAATCTTCTGGAATGGCAACATTGGCATTTTGTCCATCAGAGTATTTCAGTTTTATGCTTGGTTTTTTTTTCTTTCCATTATTTGTGGAGTGTAGTTTGTTTTGAACCTTGTTTACTGGAGCAGCATTTTTGGTCTTTGGCTTAGTTTCTGAATAAAGATGAATTGTCTCTTCAGATGATAACAGATCTCTTAAATTGTCATCATCCTTCTCTGCATAAGATTTAATTTGTGAAGCAGGCCGAGCTCGTACCTCTTGCTGATCTCTAATTACTTCCTCAGCTTGTTGAACCAAGTCAGCTGTTTTTGCCTCCAATTCTGCATTCAAACGTTGATACTCTTCCTTTTGGGCTAGGAGGTACCGTCCAGGTGCAGTGGACGGCTGTATGCGTGGCTGGCGCGGAGTCCCTGGGATGCTCCATCTCCGACCACCTCGTCCGGCCCGCATTTTAGTTTATTTTTGTGTATCCATTTTAATTTATCTTTTGCCTTCTAGCTTACCAGTCATCTGAAATAGCATTAGACATCAAGAGCAAATAGAAAGAAGGGCAAATACACGCTGCTTAGAAATAATCTTGTGTCCCTTCATTCTGTTAAGATATAAATGACCCATTACTTCTTTGAAGAAGAGATATGAGAATGATTTTGCTACAGTAGCTAACATTGGATAATGCTCACATGTGGTGTCTGAATATAATTATTACTAATGAATTGATCTGTGATAAATTTCAGAATCCAGGGCAAAGACAAATAAAAGGAGTCTGTGATTCATTTCACATTAGATGAAAACAGGTCTTACTTCAAGGGTAAAGAGTTTACTACTAAACACTTGTGAGAAAGTCTTGGAATTGTCATCTGTGGGACGGTTCTCCAGGCTTAATTATGAGTAATATACAAGGAAACTTCCTGCTCTTGAGTTTCAGAGTGCACAAGGCTTCATCCTTATAGGACATCGGAAAACAAGTCTGTGGTTCGGAAGTCGTGGTAATCGACCCTCATCTTGCTGCGATGCTTACAGAGCTCAGCTTCAGCTCCAAAGCTTCAGCCAGTGCTTCAGAAGCCAATGCCTTGGTGCCTCAGGTTGATAGTAATTCTGTTTTTCAGTCAGATGGTTTTAGAGGAGGAGGCATTTAGTATGGACAGGACAAGTTCTGTTTCAGTTATGCCCAATACAAGTATATCCTACTGCCACAGAAACAAGTCACTGTTGTCTTGCTCGCCACACATTCTTCCCAGTTCCCCTCTCTCCTTTGATGATGCTGTTAACTTTCCAGTAGCAAAATTTGGGTCCCCTTTAGTTCCTCCTTTTTCTATGAAGGCCCCCTTCCTTGCTCCCTTCAAGTCGGAAACATATTTTGGGTATTCAGCTTCCTTGTGTTTTTCACCTATGCCTCACAAGTGTTTAATTCCAGCCTTTATTACCTTCAGCCTTAAGGGTAGCCACAGTTGGCTACTCTTGTATCTCACATTATCCTTACTTGTGCAGTCCTCCCTGTGCCCAGTACTGCTTCAGTCCAGAGGCAGTAAAACCCTGTATCCAGGCAATGGCACTGACTACCTTTATCACCAGGCCTTGCTGCATACTACACTCCAGGCAGAATGGGCTCCAGTTAGGGCCACCTGAAACAAGCCCATTTCCCAGGCATATCCTGGGTGTTAACTGTATTTGTGTGTGTGTGAGAGAGAGAATGTGTGTGTGTGTGTGAAAAGTAGGGATGATAACAGTATAGAAGACATTGATATATAAAACACACTAAAGATAAGCCCCTCTACCTGCTCATTGTCTATGTTAAGTATTCCTGAATAGGGATATAAAAAGGGGAAATAATAAAAAAGAATTTTTCAGAGGAGGCTAATATACTCATTAATTTTCTAACAATTTTTCTTGTAAAGTGGTTTAGATTTTAAAAGAGTAAAAAAGTAAAATAATATAGTGATTGCATTAGGTCCCTTCCATTTAATTAAATTACAGATTTCTGATAAACCACTTGTCAAGATTTTCTTCTTCTAAAGTTAAATGGTAGTGGGGTGCAAAACGTAAGGTCATGTTTGATGCAATAGTACTTACTTTCAGTCTCATGTAAACTTTATCTGTGGTTCAGGCATTCCACCAGTGACTTGTCCAGACATTGAATATGGTAAATATTAAAATCTAAGAAAGGTTTTTAAGTCATGAAGTCTTGATTTGTTGTTTTTTGATCATTTTTTTCTCTCACGATCCTAACAGTAATTTTATTCTTTAAAAAATGGCTGTCAGATTTTCTAAATTTCATCTGTTGTCGTTATTATTGCTATTGACTTTAACAGAATGAATAGAAAATAAAATGTTATATTTAAATTGTATAAAAATAACTAAGATAGTGAAATACATTTCAAAGATAAAACAGTAATTAAAAAAAATCAGAACATAATTTCCATTTCCTGATTTTGTAGGATATTACTTTGTGGCTAAAATTGATATGTATTGCCGAGAAAACCTATGAGATTGATTAGTACATACATTATTAATTTGGGATATTACTGGAAAAGATGATTAAATAAGAAAATCACATCCAATGTTTTTTTTTTAATTTTAGTGATAAAAGGAAGGCAAGTAAAACAAATTTCCTGGAACCCTGGGTTCTAGTTGCGGATATATTTGGCATTTCTGAACCTCAGTTTCACGATTTGTAAAATAGATATATTTGGGACTATAGGAAAAGTCAAATGATATATATATATGGAAGCAAGTAGCATTGCTATTGTATTTCATTTTTTATTAAAGGAAACGGATATGAACTTGAAAGACTGAATTATTATTATTTATTTACATATAATGTCCTTTTGGAGTTTTATAAGGTCAATATTCAACTTGAAATGAAATATTTATTTTTATTGATCAAATCATGCATTTGAAATTGTTTTTCAAAATTAGATGAGACATGTGATAATGGAGAGGGGCACTAGTAGGTGAGCCCCTTAGTTCTGGAAACGATACACCCAACGAGAGCGCCATGTAGGAGCGTGACTCCGGGACCTCACTGGGAGCAGACATGGCAGCATTCTGCACCAGTTGTCCCTGGAAAGGCCAGGCCTCTGGACTTGAGCTGTATCACGTTGCAGCTAGCCTAAAGCTACAAAGGGTATCCTGTATTGAAAAAAAAATTTTTTTTAAAATATTTTTATTGGGGGCTCTTACATCTCTTATCACAATTCATACATTCATCCATTGTGTCAAGCACACATGTACATATGTGGCCATCATACTTTTCAAAGCATTTTCTTTCTACTTGAGCCCTTGATATCCGCTCCTCATTCCCCTCCCCCCCATGAACCCTTGATAAGTTATAGATTATTATTTTCATATCTTACATAGTCCTCTGTTGCCCTTTACCCACCTTTCTGTTGTTTGTCCCCCTGGGAGGGGGTTATATGTTGATTCTTGTGATCATTTCCCCCCTCCCCACCTTTCCCTTAATCTCCTGGTATTGCTATTCTCATGAAAAAAAATTTTTTTTAGCAACATTTTCTTAGTAAATCTAATATAGGCTATCACTGTACTTACTGTGAACTCAGAATATTTTCTTTCTTTCTACGTAAGTTAGTGGATGACTTGTTCTCCGTCACCTTGGGGTGGGCCTTCTAAAATACAGACTTGGAATTAAGGCACATGCCAAAAGAAACCCCTCTCTGAGGTATCATTTCAATTAAATGGAAATATCTGTGAAGAAATTATTAAAATTAGAACCCCCTCCTTTTTAAAAAAAGAAAATGTAAAATAGAATTTAAGAAATAAAAGCTAAAATATTAATATATTTCCCTTTGGTGTCTTAAATCATTTATCCAGTCATACTCTGGGAAAGACTAAAGTAGTTGAATCCTGTTCCCTTTATTCCGAGTTTACATTCTCAGAGCGAAAATATAATGTGTACATTTATTTATTAATAATCGATTGTAACTAGAAGCCTGATGGCATCGTATACAGATAGCATTAGAACAGAGTTAGATACCTAACTGGCAAGACAGTATTTAAATGTATCCAAGGGACACCTTACTGTTAGTGCTTATAATTTGAAATTTAGTAAAAATGCTTTATTTAGAGAAATGTTTGGAGCTCACCCTCTCTGTCCTTCAGGCATATAAGTGGTATGAACTTGGGCACAAGAGAGGACATTTTGCGTCTGTTTGGCAACGATCCCTGTACAACGTGAAAGGGCTGAAAGCTCAGCCATGGTGGACCGCACAGGAGACAGGCTACACGGACTTGGTGAAGGTAGGGTTAACTCGGCTGCTAGCCTCACTGGCTCTTTTGTGCTGTTGTTAAAGAATGTCCATCACGGTAAGGAATGCTAGACGGCATAACTTTTCTTCCCAGTGAAATTTGCCAGAGAGATTTGAAAGATAATCTCTTTATCCCATTAGGCAAAAGTGCATTTCAAATGGAGAAGAAGAACATTGACCGAGACTAGAAGTTGTCCATCTCTTTTACCTGAAGATCCTTTACACGTTTAAAAATTTTGAGGAGTTCCAGGAAACATTTGTTTATGTGGGTTATATCTCGCAACATTTACTGTACTAGAAATTAAAACAGGAAAATGTATTTATAAATTGCCTTAAAACTAATGATATGCTTATGTAAATAACTTTTAAAGTCTATATTATCCGAATTTTAGATGCAATAAAAAGATTGGAATTATTTTATAACTTTACAGATGTCTTTCATTTCTAGCTTATTATAAACCTCCAACTACTACGTCACAGTATAACTTCTGGAAAACTCCACTGTATGCTTGTGTGAGATTAAAGGGAAGGCGGCAAGAAGCCCTTCGTAGTGATAAGAAGTTGCTCTGGTCTTTCAACTACCCTGACCGAGTCTCAGGAGCTCCCAGTGTCCCTGAATCAGTCTTTGCGAATCACTGATCCTAAGGCTATGGGACAAAAAACAAACCAAAAAACCCCTCAAAAACATATATAAGTATGTTTAGACAATGTTATGGCAGGTATACAGTAAAGAGGGTGATTTGAATGACTTTAATGGCTTAAAAAATCAGAAACCTTTAGTAAATTCACACTATCAGACTTTATAATGATTATGCTGGTCTAAATTTATTTTTGCTTAGGTAAGGCCCTTCTTTTTAGACACATTAAGAAAATATGAAATAAATTAATTCATGTTTTTAGTAATACTTCAAAATATTGAAGATGTCATCTATTTTACAAATTATATTGGTTTTAACAGTCTGGCCCGAGCATGTAGCTGTCTTTTATGAATTGTTTATAAAGGAAAGTATATTCTGCTTTTCAAATAAATTATTTCACATCTGAGAGAGGGAGGGTTGGGGAAATAAGAGTGACAGAGTATTGATAATTCTATTATCTGAGTATTGGGTATCTGAGGGTTTATTATACTTTTTCTTTTCCTTGGGAAAATATTGAGTAATACAGGAAGCATCAAAAGAATTGGCTAAATTATGGACACTATCAATAATGGAAAGAATTGGCTAAATTAATGACACTATCAATAGAATTACCTTGTGCCCGGAAGGATGATGGGTAATGTTCTATAACATAATATGACAGTGATGTCTCTAAGGTGACCAGAGACACATATAAACCATAGATATATGAATGGCTTGCGGGCTTCCACTTAATCCTAGCTCCAACCTAAGAACAGTTTGTTCTTATGACATGGCCCTACTTGATGCTCACCCTCATGAAGAGATTTTTGAAGATATAGGTGCTATAGCAAATTGGTAAATAAACTAGATGGAGCATGTGTCAGAAATAATAGCCTCTGTGGTGTTAAAAATTTGTCTGCCAACAAGCAGCTATATGAGTGTGTTAGGGTTCTCAAGAAAGATAAAACCAAATTGCTGATAATTTAATATATTTATTTATAAAGATAATTAG
>NW_022103896.1:90383739-90387426 GCF_000313985.2 Echinops telfairi | reverse complement strand
TTATCATTTGATCTCCCTTTTGACCCATTTTAAAGTTGGTTCAGCTTTTTATAAAAGGGAAAAAGTGAAGGGGGAATATATAGAGAGACTTAATCTGTATATATTTGTACAGATTCCAAAGAAAGACCAACAGAATGTTGAAATTATAGAACAGTGTGATTGATACATGAAAGTAAAATTTTGCTGACCATCTTCCAACAACAGTTACAGCAGTACATTGGCAGGCAGCTACCAAAGAGGTTCAGGCTGGATTCAAAGGAAGATATGGAAGAAGGGATATCATTGCTGATGTTAGATGGATCTTGGCTGAAAGCAGAGCGTGCCAGAAAGATGTTTACTTGTGTTTTATTGACAATGCAAGGGCATTCAACTGGAAATTCCAGAACACTTAATTCTGCATATGCACAATTTGTACATGGATCAAAGAGTAGTTGTGCAAGCAGAACAAGGGAGTACTCTATGGTTTACAATCAGGACAGGTATGTATCAGGGCTGTATCCTTTCAATGTAATTTTCCAATCTGTATGCTGAGCAAATAATCAGAGAAACTGGATTATATGAAGAAAGATGTGGCATCAGATTAGGGGAAGGCTTATTAACAACATCCCCTAGACCGATGTTATAACCTTGCTTGCTGAAAGTGAGGAGGACTTGAAACGCTTGTTGATGAAGATCAAGGATTGAAACATTCAGTATGGATTGCAACTCAATAGAAAGAAAACAAAATTCCTGACAACTGGACTAATAGGTAACATCATGATAAGCTGAAAAAATATTCAAGTTGCCAAGGATTTTTTCTTCATTGGATCCACAATCCGTGTTCATGGTGGGAGCAGTCAAGAGATTAAATGTCACATTATATTGGGTAAATCTGCTGCACAAGACCTCTTTCAAGTGTTGAAAAGCTAGGATGTTACTTTGAGGGCTGACATTACACCTGACTCAAGCCATGGTATTTTTAATCACTTCTTAAGCATGTGAAATTTGGACGTTGATTTAAGGGGGCTGAAAAAGAATGAATGCATTTGAATTATGGTACTGGCGAAGAATCTGAACGTTATATGGATAACCAAATGAACAAAGAAATGTGCCCTGGAAGAAGTACAGCTGGAATCCTTCTTAGAAGCAAAGATGGCAAAACGTCATCTTAAGTATTTTGGATGTGTTTTCAGGGGCTACCTGTCCCTGAAAAAGGACATCATGCTTGCTAAAGACGAGAGACAGGAAAAAAAAGAGAAAAGCCCTCAATAAGATAGATTGACACAGTGGCTGCAGCAGTGGGCTCAACTTTAAGAAGAAGTTTGAGGCTGGCACAGGACCGGGCAGTGCTTCCTTCTTCTGTGCACAGTGTTGCTGTGAGCCCAGATCAGTTCACTGGCACTTAACAACAACAAGAACGAAAACAGCAATGTTTCATGATCCATGAATATCTTTTCATGTTATTGACTGCTTAGATGTCTTCTGTTGTCGTTTCTTTTTATGTCCTTTGCCAGTTTTGTGATGGGTTATTTGCCTTTTTGTTCTTGAGTTGTTACAATGTTCTATACATGTTAGAGATTAGACCATTATTAGATAAAACATTTCCTTAGACTGGCCCCCCCTACTTGGTAGGTTATCTATTTACTTTTTTAATAGTCTTTTGCTGAATAGGTGTTTTTCATTGTAAGACCTCTCATTTGTCTTTCTTGTCCTCAACTCATATATTTGTGGTAATATTTATTATTCTACTAATGTTTATGATTGTATTATTACAAAAGATTAGATCCACTATTTTTCTTCCTATGTTGTTTTCCAGAACTTTCATTGTTATAAGTTTAACATGTGGCTCTTTGATCCATTTTGAGTTAATTTTTGCAGGTGGTGTGAGGCGTGGGTTCTTTTTCATTTTTGTACAAGTAGATAACCAGTTTTGATAGCACCATTTATTAAACTGCTTTTGCCTCACTGAGTTGTCTTTGACCTTGTTTTGGACCATCATTTATCCAGATGTTGTGGTTAGGTATTGGGAAGTCAATGCCAACTCCTAGTAACCCTTTGTACAACTGAGCTAGCATTTCCCGGTCCTGCCCTGTCCTCGTCGTCATTGCTAGTTTTGAGCCTATGCTGGACCCACTTTGTCAGTCTTTCTAGTTGCGAAGCTTCCTCTTTATTGCTGACCCTCTACTTTACCAAACATGATGTCCTTTTCCGGGGGCTGGTGTCTCCTGACAAGGAGCCCTGGAAGTATTGTGGTTATGCATTGGGCTGCTAATTGTCAAGACAGCAGTTCTAAATTGCCAGCTAGCTCTGCATGAGCGAGACAAAGCTTTGTAATCTCATGAAGAGTCAGTCTTAGAAACTCACAGGGGCAGTTTTACCTTGCCCTATAGGATCACTATGAGGCAGAATCGACTCCATAGCAGTGAGTTTGGGTTTTGGGGGACTCTTGAAAACAAGTTCAAAATGTTAGATGGATTCCCTCCATCCTGGCTTTCAAGGAGCATTCTGGCTTTCAAAACAGATCTGGTTGTTCTACTGGAAATCGTGGTACTTTCCGTATTCTTCCTGAGCACCGTAATTCAAGTACATGAATTCTTCTGTGGTCTTTCTTATTCTGTGTCCGCCTTTCACATTGCGTAAGAGGCCATAGAAAGTACCCTGGCTTGGTCCAATGCACTCTAGTTCTCCAAGAGGTATTTCTTAACACTCTGCAGAGGTCTTGTGCAGCATTTTTACCCAGCGCGATATGCTGTTTGACGGCTGGGTTTATCTGAGTTCTCCATTGTATATGTCACCGGTCTGTATGTCTTTGAAATAATATCAGTCTCTTTTGATACAGTCACTACGTTAGTATGTTTTGATATCGAGGCATGCAAGTCTACTTTATTCTTCTTATTCACTACTTCTTTATTTAAGGTTTCTTTCTTTCCATATGAAATTATTTTACCCTTTCTTGTTTCCATTTTCTCTTTGGGGTTTATATCAGGATTATATTGAATTTGTATGAGATAGAATTGACGTTTTCAGTATATATTAAGTCTTACAGTCCATGAGCACAGGATGTATTTCCATTCTTGTAGGTCTCTTTTAGTCTCTAGTCCCCTGCTATTATGGTGGAGTTGTCTATTTATCCTTTCAGAATAGTCAGAATTTATTTCATTTATTTTGCTGTATTGTTGTTACCAAACCCACTGTCACTAGCTAATTCCAAATCATAGTGACCAACTTCGAGGTTTTTCTGAGACTAAATCTTCACAAAAGCAGGTAGCCTCATCTTTTTTTCCCCATGGACTGACTGGCGGGTGCAAGCTACCCTCTTTGCTGTTAGCAGCACAACACTTACCCCCAGGGCTAGCAGGACTCCTCCTTTGCGGTATATATATATATATAAACTATTTGGGTTTTTGTGATAGCCCTTTTATTACGTATTATCTTTATGTTTTCTCATAAATTTTAATTTAAAGTTTACTTTATCTGATATCAGTCTGCCACCCTTGCTCATTTTTGTTTACTGGTTACATGAAATGTTGTTCTCTCTCCTTTTATTTCCTGTCTGTGTCTGTCAAGGGGTGTACTGACCCAATGACTACAACAGTGTGTTCCGATATAAGAATGATTGTGCAGATAGTGCAGGAGCAGGCAGTCTGTCTATCTCTGTGCGTCAGAACTGACTACCTGACTTTACAGCACCTAACAACAACAACAACA
>NW_022103896.1:90374022-90383419 GCF_000313985.2 Echinops telfairi | reverse complement strand
CTGGTAGTTGACATATGGGTGGCATAACTACAGCACTGCAGCAACATGCAAGCCACCCTAACAACCGACAGACAAGAAGTTGTGATTATTTTCATATTGTTGTAATTACTGATAATTAGATCATTTATTACTGATATAACAAGATCGATATTCTTACTGATTTATTATAAAGATACCTTTAAGCAAATATAAATGTGAATTATGAAGTTGGATATTCTGTGAGGTTTTCATGAACTTTTGAAATTTTTATGATACAAAAGCACTTAATTCTGAAAGAATATATCATTTTTGTTTTTAAGAAATCTTTACAAGAGATCTCTGCCAATTATAATAAACCATCTAGATGAAAACAAAAACTAAGTTGATTAAACAAATGAAAAAATTGAGACATAGTATGGTCTGCCAGTTAAAATTTCAGTCCAATAAGACAAAAATTTCCTTTAGTCCTTAGAAAGAAACTGGAAGGTAATTCGTGACGAAGGCCTCGCAGTAATGGACAAAGCCAGAGGCCTCTTCCTGCCCGAGGATGAAAACCTGAGGGAGAAGGGCGACTGGAGCCAGTTCACCCTCTGGCAGCAAGGTGAGTCCTGACTTCCAGCTGGATCTCTTCAGCCAGGCCACGCAGGACGTGACTACCACTCAAAGTTAGGTTCCTTGCACTTAATAGTCAGATTCTCAGGCCTACAGGAGGCTGCCTGGAAAACCTAGATTTGGAGAATGCATCTGTGTGTGTCCGTGTGGTTATAATCTGTGGGTGTATAATCACACGAGTATTTGAATAACTCTGTGTAAATAGTACCTTGTTTTTCTTGATTTTTCATTTTATATATGTTTCTGACAGGAATCCTACAGTGTTGACATAACTGAAGAGTCCACCATGTGTTAACAATGTCTGAGGAAAAAACTCCCTGTAAAATAGAGATGATATTGTATGCCTAAAATATGTCACCAAATATGAGTTTTGTTAGTTGTGATAACACACCTGGACAAAAATGCAGTGTTATTAGCTCTTAGAGAATAGAGAGGGTTCATATTCAACTTTGTGTTCTATGGCTCTAACCTAGACCCAGGTACACATAAGGTGCTCCAATTTATGTATGCTCAAAAAGGTAATAGATAAATCTTTAAGATGAGGAGTATTTAATTTTATTATTGTCTCTTTACAATACTGCTTTTTGAATAATCAAGTTAACCAAGGTTAACAAAAGTGTACTGAGGTGAATCTGTCTTGAAAACCGAATAGCTACAGCAATAAATTAATAGGATGATAAGCAATCCATTTTTATTAAATCAACCAGTGAACACAGAGTTTAATTGTAATTATGTTTTCAGGAAGAACTAATTTAGTAATATTTGTAAAGGATTGTACCATATTAGACTGATTACATTTATATTTCCAAGTAGCTGTCAGTTTTTTTGCAAAGATTCCTTTTTGATAAAGCTAGAAGGCTATTGATTTTGAATGTCTCACTAAAATGAATTGATTGTATTGATACTTAAGTGTATCACTCTGCATGTAATAACTCAGTTTTTTTATTAGCATTTTATGTGTCAGAGAGTCTATTGGATTTTCTAAAACAATGTTTTAAGATAGCAGGATCCCGTGTGATTTCTACATCAAAATCACACAGCTCACCCAACTACCATCGAATTGATTCTGACTCAATAGCAAACCTATATAGGGTTTCCCAAGACTATGAATCTTTAGGGAAGCAAATAGCGTGAACTTCCTCTTATGGAGTAGTTGGGTTGAACCACCAATGCTGAGCCAACCAGAGCTCTTATCATCATCATCATGATCTTTGCTGAAAACAAACAAACAGACTTAAAGTTGAAATATGCAAAGTATTAGATAGCATATAAATGTATAAAAATGAAAGTAATGAAACACAATAATTTGATTGGAGGCAACATTTTGACTTCCACGCTGACTCATATTTTGATTGTGCTGTGAGCCATCCAGAATACTTCCTTAGAATCATTTTTATTTTCTTGATCGCGCTGTTAAATTCTCCCCGTTGTTTGAAATTATTAAGTTTTTTTCCCCTTAAGATTGATAGACTTCTATCATGTTGTTAAAAAAATCATAAATGTACTTCTCAGTTACTATATTTTCTAATCTCTGCTCTCAAAGTTTTCTTATTTTAAGTTTGCTTATTATTTTAAAAAATTTGTTGAACTCATTAAATTATCTGGATTCTTTCTTCATTATTAATAAAATTATTTAAAACTGTGGACTGGCCACAAGTTACAGCTTTGGAAATATCCCATATATTGTAATGTATGATATTTTCCTATATGTTTTTTTTTAAGACTGTATTTTTATCTATATCTAAATTTTGATGCAAAATAACTTGGAAATATATGTGTGTGTGATCATGTGTGCACACATGTGCATGTGTTCTTGTGTGTGCACCATACACAAGGGTTCTTATTACGTTGAAATGCTCCAAATTTTAAAACTTATTTTTTACCTTCATGCTCATATGAAAATATTGTTCATATTCTTTCTCTTTGGGAAGTTTGGTTAAGGTTCTTTGTGGCCTACTATCTAGTTTAAAAATCAGGAAAGGTGTGCACCAGAGTTATATCCTTTCACATAGTCATTCTCCGTGATGAGCAAATAATCCAAGAGATGGGAGTACATGAAGAAGAATCTGACATCTGGTTTGAAGTAAGACTCCTTAACAACTTACGGTGTGCATATAACTTACCCTTGTTTGCTGAAAGCAAAGACTGGGAGTGCTTACTAATGAATATCAAAGGTTATAACAGTATGAATTATATATCAATGTAAAGAAAAGAAAAAGTCTCACAACTGGGCCAATAAGCAACATGATGATAAAAGCAGAAAAGATTGAAATATTCAAAGATCAACACTCCTGGAAGTAGCAGTTCAGAAAGCAAGCTTTGTATTACATACAAAATTGAATATCTGAAATGTAAAACTCCACCTAATTCACAATAAAAAAATTGTTTAAAAACAGGGGGAAAAATATCTTTAAAGTGTTATAAAAGCACAAGATATAATTTTGAGAACTACTGTGCACCTGACCCAACTGATGTATTTTCAGCCACTTTATATATATACAGAATCTGGTCAATGGATAAAGACCACTGACAAATATTTGATACCCTTGACTTATGGTGTTAGCAAAAATATTAGATGTACCATGTGGTACCATGTACCACTACCAGAAGTGCACTGGCAGAATATTCCTTAAAAACGAAGCTGGCAAGACTTGGCCTCACATACATTGGACATATTATCAGGAGGGTCCACTTTCTGGAACAGAGCATCATGCTTGGTAAAGTAGAGACTCGGAAAAGGGAAAAGGCCCTCAGTAAGAGGGATTGGTCCAGTGGCTGCAGCAAGGGGCCCAAATGTGAGAACAGTTGTGAGGATTGCACAAGACCATGCGGTGCTTCGTTCTGTTGTGCATAGGCTTGTACGCGACAGAACTGACTTGATGGCACCTAACAGCAACAGCATCTGTAATTTCAGGCTTCTAGAAGGGATCCAGGAAGCCGGCCCTAGTGGATTACGCCTTATACTGCTAACCACAGGTCAGCAGTTTGAAACCAGCAGCCACTTAGTGGGAGAGGCATGAGGCTTTCTACTTGTGTAAAGATTTAGTCTCAGAGACCCACAGGGACAGCTCTACTCTGTTCAATAGGGTGTCTGTGAGTCAGAATCGACTCTGGGAGGGAGTTTGGTTTTATAAGGTCACTGAGTTAGAATCACTTTGATGACAGTGAGAGTCTTTTGAATTTGAGGAGGGCTCTCATGTTTTCCCGAAACAAATTTGGGAATAATTTAGAAGACAAGACGTGTAGCTTAAATAGAAACAGGATGATATACCTAAAATACGATGGTGTTTTGGGCCATCAGCTTGGAGACAGAGGAGAGTAAGTCCTTGGTGTGTGGAAATAGAGGCAGATGGGAAACGGAAGTAGCAGGAGAGGTTGCTGAACTACATTGAGAGCTCAGATCAAGCGAAAGAAGTGAAGGAATATCTGAGTCAATGAAGGCTTATTGTTAGCTGCTCTCGAGTCAGGCCAGACTCATGGTGACCTTATACAAATGTACTTCTGGGAGAACTTGTCTGTAGCATCCACTGCTCACAGAGACATGTTTACACGCATTGTGTTTAGAATCAACCTGCGCATGTATGAACTAGAACCATAGTAACAATACTTTCTTACTCACCTAGTAGAACAGAAGGACACATGGTCATTAGCATGTGTGAAACCATCGTTATGGCTACTGTGTCGAGTCTTAATGAACAAGGGCCACATCTTCCAGCACTATATTGAACACTATTACGTTGTGATCCATAAGAGTTCCGTTGCTTATTTTCCGCAGGAGATTGCCAGGCCTTTCTTTCTAGCCGCCCTTAGACTGGAAGCTCTAATGAAACATGTTCAACGAAGGTGACCCTGCTAGTATTTGAAATACCAGTGACTATGCTTCTAGCATTAGGGTATCATACCAATACCCACAGTACAATACACAGGCCGTAGAATTAAGTGAAGATGTAGAGATGTCCTCATCTAATTGGGAAAAGATGCTACTAGACGGACTTTAAACTGTAGTTCGAAGTTTGGTTTTCTACCCAAATGGGGAGAGGAAATCGTGACAGGTCTCTTAAGATATATAATCAGTACTAAACTATATTCTTTTTCAAATGACCACTTTTCTAGAGTTGAAAAGAAAAGATAGAACTTGCAAATTTGTTGTGTTGTTGTCGATGTCATTGCTCATTGTCTTGGAGTAGATTCTGACCTGTAGCAACATGAAGTGCAGGACTGCGCCCTATAGGGTTATCAGGCTGTAGTTGAGTTGGACACACCTGGAAAATCCAGGCTAGTCTCACCATCTCCAGGTCCACTGATGTGCAAATTGCATCTGCAAACTTAATTTCTTTTGGTTATAACAGGATATATTCAGGGTTCCACAGATTAAGTCGTAGATATATTTAGGGGATTGGGGCATTACTCTGCCCATCTCATAGGAAGAAATCAAGCCTTACACATGTGTCCTGTAGATAAGATCCCCTTAGATAGATAACCTCGCACTGAGCAGACTGCTGCTCCTTGTTCTGCCAATCACTGTCTCTTTGTGCAGCACAATTTGCCTTCCTGTGTTTATTCAACCTTTCATTTCTAAAGTGAGAATGACAAAATAATAGGTCACACGTGGTTAAAACTGGGTGAGTTAAAGCTATACTTAATTTATAAGACAGTTTTATCATTTATTGTTCTAGGAAGAAAAAATGAAAATGCTTGTAAAGGAGCTCCTAAAACCTGTGCTTTCTTAGAGAAATTCCCCGAGACAACTGGATGCAGGAGAGGACAGGTACTAATCGTGTTTTCAGGGTTTAGAATAAGGGAATGCTGGCATTCACAAATAAATGGTTTATTTTGCCCAACAAATTGTCCATGTTTACTTCTTTAATAAAACAAAATTTCATGTACTTGACATCGAAATAGAGAAGGGAAATGTTCAGTATTTATTGATTGGTGCTTATATTTAGTTCCTTCATAAAGACATAAGATGAGAATACATTGTGAGGTTTAGAAAAACTCAAATTCAAATTGACAACTTAATTTTCACCTTAGTTTGTTCATTCTTCTGCACTTGATAAATGACTGAATATTGAAGTATTGCATTTGGGGGGCTGATCAAAAATATTCTGTCCTGTATTTTTTGTGCAGATCAAATATTCTGTCATGCACCCGGGGACTCACGTGTGGCCTCACACAGGACCCACAAATTGCAGGCTCCGAATGCACCTGGGCTTGGTAATCCCAAAGGAAGGATGCAAGATCAGATGTGCCAGAGAAACCAAGTATGTTTCTTCCAATCCTTTGCATACTCATTCATCACCTCTGAGGATAGATGTTGAGAGATCACAAGCTCTGTTTAGTTTCTTAATCATCTTCCTTCATAACTAAAGTAGTCTGCAAGGAGGGAATGTCATCCAAATTCTGTAGTCTAACAAGTCCTTTCCCAAAATCCCTTCTGCTGATTTCAAGGGATTGCCCAACTCTAGGCTCCCCTTCTTAAAAATTTCCCCAAGCCTGCTCTTCTCTCCAGGATGACAGACTTGCCTTCAGAGTTGGTTGACACACCTTGAGCACTTACACCTATCAGCAAACTGTGGGGTTTATGAACTTTATGAACACAAGAACTGCCCACTTCCTGAAGTATTTATGAATTTTGCTGTAGAGGGTATAGTATGATGTAGTGGACTTTTTCCAATCTTGATTGTGCCACCAACAGCCATTATCCTGAATCAGTTTGAGCTTCAGGCCCTCATGCCTACTTTGCAGGGTTATTGTCTGGATGAAAGAAAATATATATACAGGGCATCGAACCCAGGTTCTAATATCCTAGAATGTGGTACATGTTAGAACACCTCTTCTTTTCCCTGCCCTCTCTGCCATGATCCTATGACCACACGATACTCACTCTGGCTTCTGTGTCTTTAATCGGGTTTCCCCCTTTGCCTTGAGTGTCTTTCTTTACCGGATATTCAATTTAGTTCCAAAAGAATGGAATTTCTTTTCTGACTACTTAGAATATATATTCTCAGTAAGCTTGACCTGTATCTTCGGCACTTTTATCACCTAATATATATGAACTAAATGTCCACAGCTGAGCTGTGAATTCCTAAAGCAGAAACCAAGTCATTATCTTGCTCGTTCTCTTGGCCCTTAGGGCAGGTCTGAGTGGAGGGTGAGGGTCTGGAAATCTCAGAGGCCATTCAATTTGAAACTGCAGCTACCTTCTTACAAGGTGCGATGGAGAGTCAAGCAGGAATCAGGTGAGACCTTCTTCCGCCAGAAGACTTTATTTGGGAGACTGTGGTTCTTACTGGTTGCTGACAAGTCAGTTTCGACTCAAGGTGCGACCCTGCCATGTGTGCAGTCTTGCGACCTTGCAGAAGCAGATCTCTGGGCCTTTCTTATGAGGCACCTCTGCTGCTGCTGTTGTGAGCTGCTATCGAGTCAGCTGTGATCCAGAGCCATGCTATTCACAGCAGAATGAAACACTCCACCGGTCCTGCGCCATCCTCATGTGCGTGAACCCATTGATGCAGCCACTGTGTCAGTCCATCTTGCAGAGGGCCTCCCCACCATTTTACCAAACATGATGTCCTTCTCCGGGGATAAATCTCTCCTGGCAATATGCCCAAAGTATGCAAGACGAAGTCTTGCCATCCTTTCCTCTAAGGAGCACTCTGGCCTTACTTCTTCCAATACAATCAGTTTGTCATTTTAGCGTCCATGGACCTGTCAATATTCTTCTCCAGCACCACCATTCACATGCACCGATTCTTCTACAGTATTCCCTATTCATTGTCCAACTGTCACATGCAAATGATGCACTAGAGTATACCATGGGCTGGATTAGGTGCACATTAGTCCTCAAAGAAACATCCTTGCTCTTCAATAGTCTAAAAAGGTCTTGTGCAGCAGATTTACCTAATGTAGTATGTCTTTTGATCTCTTGATTGCTGCTGCCATTAGCATTGATTGTGGAACCAAGTAAGATAAAATCCTTGACAGCTTCAAGCTTTTTTCCTTTTATCATGCTGTTACCTAGTGGTCCAGTTGTGAGGATTTTGGTCTTCCTTACAGGAGTTGTAATACCTACTGAAGGCCACAATCCTGGATCTTCTTCAGCATGTGCTTCAATTCCTCTTCACTTTCAGCAAGCAAGGCACATACCACAGGTTGTTAATAAGCCTTTCTCCAACCCTGAGACTGCACTCATCTTCATATAATCCAGCATCTCTGATGATTTGTTCAGTGTAGTTTGAACAAGTATGGTGAGAGGATACAATGCTTGCTCACACCTTTCCTGAATTTAAACCACTCAGCATTCCCTTGTTCTGTTCGTACAACTGCCTCTTGATCCATATACAAGTTCCAAATGAGCATAATCAAGTGTTCCAGAATTCCCATTCTTCTCAAGGTTAGCCACAGTTTATTGTGGTCCACACAGTCTAATGTCTTTGCATAGATCCATCTGATATCAGCAATGATATCCCTGGTTCCCTGTCCTCTTCTGAATCTGGCCTGAACTTCTGGCAGTTCTTTATCAATGTGCTGCTGAAACCATTGTTGGATGGTCTTAAGTAAAATTTTACTTGTGTGCTATATCAGTGATATCATTCTATAATTTGAGCATTCTGTTGGGTCACCTTTCTTTGGAATAGATACAAATATGGATCTCTTCCCGTCACGTGGCCAAGGAGCTGTCTTCCAAATTTCCTAATAACAGATGAGTAAGTGCTTCCAGTGATTCTTTAGCTTTCTGAAACATTTCAGTGGTGTTTGCATAGTACAGAGAAGCACAATAAGAATTAAGTAATTTTGCTTTTAATGCCCAGAGATACTGCCTACTTCTCAGTGTCTGTATATGTGTATTCATGATGATGATAGTAATAATGTACGTTATTACTCTATGCCAACTACTGTTTTAAGTCTTTGAGTATTAACTCATTAGTCTTTAGCTAGCTAGCTAGATGTATAGATAGATCTCATTGCCATTGAGTCAATTCCAGCTCCTCCTGACCCTTTGAGACAGGGTAGAACTGTCCCTGTGAGTTTCTGACACTGTTTAAAGGAGTACAAAGCCTTGTCTTTCTCTCATGGAGTGGCTGGTCGTTTCAAACTGCCCTTGAGGTTAGCAGCTCAACAAGTAACATACTATGCCACCTGGGCTCCTCAGGAGATGAGAGAGAGAGAGACATGGTTTTACTCACCTAGAGAAGCTAGCCTCAAACACCCTAAAAGTCTTACTTAACATTATTAATATTGATAGTAATTCTATGCCAAAATCATCATTATTCACCGAAGGTTGGGTAGAAAGTAGTTCAAAAGTGTCTAACCAGAAACATAATATCAGGCTTGTTCTCCCCATGTTTTTCATTTGTTGTTTAGCATCCCTTTTTTTAAAAAATCGTTTTATTGGGGTTCGTACAACTCTTATCACAATCCATACATGCATCAATTGTGTAAAGCACATTTGTACATTCATTGCCTTCATCATTCTCAAAACATTTGCTCCCCACCTAAGCCCCTGGCATCAGTTCCTCATTTTTCCCCTCCCTTCCTGCTTCGCCCTCCCTCATGAACCCTTGATAACTTATAAGTTATTATTTTGTCATATCTTGCCCTGTCAGACGTCCCTTTACCCACTTTTCTGTTGTCTCTCCCCCAGGGAGGAGGTCACATGTAGATCCTTGTAATCGGTTCCCCCTTTACAACCCAACCCTCCCAGTGTCGCCACCCACACCACTGGTCCTGAAGGGATCATCTGTCCCGGATTCCCTGTGTTTCCAGTTCCTATCTGTACCAGTGTACATCCTCTGGTCTAGCCAGA
>NW_022103896.1:90372369-90373654 GCF_000313985.2 Echinops telfairi | reverse complement strand
TTTAAGACCCCAGACGCTATATCTTTTGATAGCTGGGCACCATCAGCTTGCTTCACCACATTTGCTTATTCATCCGCCTTGTCTTCAGGGGTTGTGTTGGGAAAGTGAGCAACATAGAAGAGCATCCCTTTCTGATGTGGCGTTGCTCATCCCCAGGGACCCAGTAACAGAGTATAAACGCCTTCTTTGAAAGCTAGGTGCTCCCTTTCCCTGATATCGACTTGATTTTCCAGTAAGGTTCCCTTCTCATTGGGTTATATACTACAATGCTCTTAGACTCTGTCCTTTTGGGGAACATGGCATCCCACCAGAAGGACTTGACATGGAAACCTCAGGGAATGAACTGGGTTCTTCTTCACAATTAAATGAACGTTAATGGAAATTACCCTCTAGCAATAATCCTATGGTCAGAGCTCAATCATTTAAGAATTCAGTCTTTACAAATCAACAATTCATGGATTGAGGTTTGCAGCTGGATTATATTTGTATAACCTCCTTTTTTCAATAATATGTTAAATTCTATGCCGTTGGATAAATTAATGATGTTATCAATGGAATTGCCTTATACCCCAAGGGGATGATTAGTAATGTTCTTTATCTTCAAATGATAGTGAGACCTACAAAGTGAACCAGTGTGGTACATAATCCATAGATAAGTGAATGGATTGTGGGTTTCCACTTACTTCTGGCCCAAGAGAAGAACATTTAGTTCTTATGACATGGCCCTGCTTGATGTGCCCCTTCATGAGGAGATCACTGAAGATATGGGTGCAAATTGTGGTGAAGAAAGCAGATGGTGCTTGGCTATCATAAAGAATAATACGTGGGGTTTTTAAAGGCTTGTATTCAAACAAGAAGCCATCTATCTAAGTGAGGTATCAACTAAACCCACATGGAAGAAGCACACCAAACTGTGTGATCCAAAGATGACAGATAACAAAACCCAAATGTGATACATGGAATGGCATCAAAGGCTAAATTGAAAACACCCAATTGGTAGAAGGCTACGGAGGACAATGGGAACCCAAAATCTATCTATAGAGTACCTATGAGGATTTAACGTCAGGCACACCCTCTCTGACCACAGTTGAGGGACTCAAGTAACCTGGCTAATAGACAGAATATTGTAGACTTGATTATAGTGGATAGAATGATGATATAATATGATCTAGTCATTTTATTCCCCTCTTGACCCATTCTGGATTTACTCTAGATTTAAATATGTTTTGCTTGTTTTTCAACAAAGGTTTTCTTTCTGGCTTATTTTAATATTGCTGGTGGTCTT
>NW_022103896.1:90360326-90372269 GCF_000313985.2 Echinops telfairi | reverse complement strand
TGTGTGTGTGTGTGTGTGTGTGTGTGTGTGTGTGTAGTGTTCATTATTTTTTACTGTTTTTTTTTTGTATGGGACAGAAGGGACAAATATATAGAGATAATAATTGATGTAATAACTTTTGGGGGATGAGGGCAGGTTTAAGAGAAGTGGGGAGCAAATAATGAATACAGGTGGGGGAGGAGGATGCACTAGAACTGCGTGTGGTGATACACATACAACTCTTGAAATACAATTGAACTATGGACGTGTATGATATGCAAAATTTATCCTGATTGATCATGTGCTGTTACCATTATATCATCATTTTTATAGTAATTTGATAAATTGAGGGGTCTTATAATGTTTTATCTTGTGGTCAGACTTTCTTAATAACTTTTGACAAACCAGGGATCATCTTTCTTCTCTGTCAGAGTAAGAGGAAATATAAGGGAAGCACTCATTGTCATCCAGTCTATTCCAGCTTAGCAACCCTACAGCACAGAGTGGATTGCTCCATAGTGTTTCCAGCCTGTAAATCTTTAGGAACCAGACAGCCTCGTCCCGCCCACAGAGTGAATGGTGGATTTGAACTGTAGTGCAATACTTATCCTGCTGTGCCACAAGGGCTCCTTAGGAATGAAAATGAGAGAGCAAGTAGGAATCAAATAGGACATGTCTCCTCATTGGGCTTTACAGCCCTACAAAAACATCTTCTTAATAACCCTTTGGGATAACTCTCATATTCTTTTGGTTAGTAACTCTTTACATCTATTGATATCTGAATTAATTCAAGTTCGCAAAGGCACAAACCAGAGGTTCTCAAATCCACTCATACCGGAACTGTAAGGACTAAAATGTTTTTCAATTCACGGGGATTCTAAGTTAATACATGAGTGACTTTTTTTAAAACAGTTTTTCTCTCACAAAATCATCTGAAATTTTTGGCTTTATCAGACCTCCCTAGTGGAATATAGAATTAAGTACAACCTAGAGTTTTTCTATGTAGTCTTTTAAAGTTCTTTAAAAATTTTTGACATCCACCTCCTTAGAAGTTGTCAGTATTCTTAAATACAAATTCCATAGGGAATACAATGCCTGTCATGCCGCCTCCTACCATTATCACCTTTGTCTTTTCTCTACATTTTTCTTCCTGTTTTGTAATCTGTACCAATGATTGAATATTGCCAACCACCATGCTAGTCCTCACATTGATTTTTCAGATAAAGAAACAATGGCGCAAATGTTGTCAAGTAAATCACTCAAGGTTACATAAAAAATAACGGCAAGCCAGGAAGTTTAAATCAGCCTCCCTCTTAGGGCCATAACCTTTTCATTGTGCCCTTCTCTCGTACTCTGTGCTGTCCCTTTTTCTTACCCCAGGCACCCCCTTCTTTTCTGCCTGTATTATAGGCTTCTCAGTCGTACCCATTGATGTTACTTTAAATCTACCACCAACACCGAATCTTAGCAAGTACTGCCCAATTTTTCAGAGAACAATGTTGTTTCAGTAGTAGCATTTTCCCCATCCATGCAGATGATCAGGTTCAATTTTCTGACCAGTGGACGTCATACACAGTTACCTGCCAGTGGAAGCTTGTGTGTTGCTCTGTTACAGCACATTTTTCAAGTGGAGCTTCCAAACGAAAATGGACTAGAAAGAAAGGACTGGCAATCTGCTTCCAAAAACAAATGAATGAAAGCAATGGTTCAGTCTACAACCAAGCATGGGAGTGGTGTAGGACCAGACAGTAGTTCTTTCCATTGTGCATGAGGTTGCGATAAGGCGGTCCAACTCTACAGCTGATAACAACAAACTCTATATACTATAGATCACATTTTTTCTTAATTGCCTTCTTTTTTTAGCTTTGCCTTTCTTTTCAAGTCTCCTTTTACATGCCAAGGATACAAGTTTGATTTATTCTACTGTTCATTCCAAAGTTTGTACGTTTTTGTCCTTCTTTGAAGTTGGGTGGAACTCAATTATCTTTGAACTTCCAGATTAATTATGTCAAGGATCAATCAATACATGTTTACTCAATGTGAGACAGTAAACTCGGTGTGAGAGATAGAACACAATGATGGAAGAAGTTGAAGTAGATGTTTAAATATTAGTTGTTTTGTCGTTATTTTAATTATTTTGGAAAAAGTTTCTTCAGATTCATTTAACATGTCACTAATTCTGAACTGACACATGTTTGCCTCTTCTCCACCTGACAACAAGGGACATTTGGCAAGGAGTTTAGATAATTTTAGGAGCCCAAGCAAATGTTCCCTAGTGGTGTGGTGGGTTATGTGTTTGGTTGCTAACCACAGATTCGGCAGATGGACACCACCAGTTTCTCCATGGGAGAAAGGTGGGTACTCTACTCCCATAAACAGTTGCAATCTCAGATACCTACAAAGACACTTCTGACCTGTCAGATAGGGTTGCTATGAGTTGGAATCCACTCAATGGTGATGATTTTGGTTTTGGGGTGAGAAAGTGGTGCAGTAGTTAAAATGCTTAGCCATTAACTGGAAGGTCTGATTTGAACCCACCCACCTTTCTGTCAGAGAAAGATGTGTAGTGGTCTGCTTCTGTAATAGTACAGCCTAAGAAACCCTACGGTGGCAGTTTCATTCTATCCAGTGGGGTTACTATGAGTTCAAATAAACTTGACAGCAAAAGGTTGTTTGTTTGTTAGAGATCATTTGGGCGATTATAAATTGGGAGACGTGCTGTGGATCTTTATGGATGTTGCAAAGCATCCTATAGTACACATGAAAGCCCCCACAATAAGGAATTATCTGCCTCGGAATATCAGTTAGTGCTGAGTTTGAGAAACCTTGCAATACGTTATAATGCCTAATTTAATGTTAATTCCCCAGTAATGAGTAATGAGCATAGTAAGAAAGAAATGATTTTCTTAGGGAAAACTACCTTACGAAGTAATAACTTAAAATTGAGCTCTCATTCTTCATCCTATAGTTTTAATTTGTGCTAATCTAGAATATAAGATTTCAAATGCTTAAATGGAATTTTATGTCTAGAGAAAATTAGTAAAATGTTCATTTAAAAGCATAACTTAGCATTTAGTACATTGCCAGATAAGATATATTTTTGAGAGTATTAGCATAGCTAATACAATGTCTTTGAATTTGAGAAGCATATAATTCTCCCCCATAGAGTTTCTTCTTTACTACCTGATTTAAGCTAATACTATATTTAGATCTTAGTCCGTCTCCCCATATCTTGTGAGGTAGTGTCGAAGGCATTCCAGGTGTTTTGCAGCATTGGTTAAAACTGTCCCCAGATAATCAGTTTTCATAGCATAAGCAACACCTAATTTGATCATCTGCTTCCAGGTTATGGGGCTCAAGCTCCTGTCTTCCATAGATGGCAAATGGAATGAGTTGAAAAGAGAATTTCTTGGGGCAGTTGCCTGCAAACAATGTGCTAGGTATCCCCAGGGAGAGAGAGAGCTCCCACACCCACCCTGCCCTGAGACGGGACAAATGCCCGAAGGCCAAACCCAGTGTCTGAAAGACCCTGGAAAAGAGCCCCTCTCCGGCTTTGATCAGAAACAAAAGCAGGACTGGCAACCCTTCCTACATCGTTAGTGGTAAATGAAAATTGATGTTCATAGTAAGAATCCTGAAATTACTTTCTTAATCAAGAAAATAATAAACTCTGGCTTATGATTCTAATTATTTCCTTATATTTACCATAAAGTGATTTACTTTACGTAAGCATGAATTATCCTCGGACATCCAAGGTCCCTGGCACAAGCACCACACCTCAGCCGAAAAGCCTACTAACTTGCTTCCAAAAAGATTAGAGCCAGGGAAACCCTATGGAGCTGTTCTACCTCGTAACGCACGGGGTCAGCAGGAGTCAGGTGACCCCATGTGTTAAACCAGGTGGGGAGTTCTTGTTTATCTGAACCCTCCAATGCTGTGCTCAGAAGTCCGTGTTTTCCGTTCCAGGACATGGGAAGAAGGCCAGGTCCTCATCTTTGACGATTCCTTTGAGCACGAGGTATGGCAGGATGCCTCATCGTTCCGGCTGATCTTCATAGTGGATGTGTGGCATCCAGAGCTGACACCCCAGCAGAGGCACAGCCTTCCTGCAATTTAGGCTGTCTTTTTTGTTTTTAATCATTTTATTAGGGGCTCATACACCTCTTATCACAATCCATACACACATCAATTGTGTAAAGCGCATTTGTACATTCATTGCCCTCATCATTCTCAAAACATTTCCTCTCCACTTAAGCCCCCAGCATTAGGTCCTCATTTTTCCCCTCCCTCCCCGCTCCCCCCTCCCTCATGAGCCCTTGATAGTTTATAAATTGGTATTTTGTCATGTCTTGCCCTGTGCGACGTCTCCCTTCACCCACTTTTCTGTTGTCCGTCCCCCAGGGAGGAGGTCACATATAGTGACCGATTCCTTGTAATCGGTTCCCTCTTTCCAACCCACTTTCCCTCTACCCTCCCAGTATCGCCACTCTCAGGACTGGTCCTGAAGGGATTTAGGCTGCCTTGCAAGCACAGGACTCACTGGAAAGAGGCTGTCTCTCTGGTTCTGTCTCCTTGGGTGCAGGGAGAGAAGTTGGAACACCGAGGCTCTAAATTCCCTTTACTTGAAGCTTGAACACTACTAAGCTTCTTCATAAAGCTAGAAGACACTAAAGGCAATCATTGCCTACCTTCAGCTTATATAGGAAGTGCCTGGCTGTATTGCATCCCCTGACAGCACAAGTGTGAGGCTCATATATAAGGTGAATATGAATATATACGATAGGGTATACCTTACCAGCAACATATTTTGTTGTTTTTATGTAGAAGGGTCTAATTTGATTATAATGAGACTATATGTAGAAATTGTGGGTGGAGATCTGTAGTTGTAATTTTTCTATGCATTTATATTTTTATAAGGTAGCTAGGATATTTTGTCACCTTACACAATTATTTTTTTATAGATTATTTTAATAGAAAGCTGTGAACAGGCTTTATGGCTAGCTATTTACTTATGGCTTCCCTTACAAACATCCACTTTCCTCTTTTAATTCTTCTTAGTAAAAGACATTTATGCAAATTCTCCCACATGAAGGGCCAAGGTATTATTATGCAAATGTCTATGAACTGTGATGATGATTCTGCCCCATAAGTGTTGTTTTGTTGTCTTCATTAAGAGTGGGTATTCTAATTAATTGATGCTTTTACTGTGCTAATGGAAAATATAATTTTCTGATCTCTAATAGGAATTTTCACACAGGGAAATAACATGGGATCATTTTATATTAAGCTATAAAAATGTCACATATAAATGTTTTAATACCAAGTATTAGAAGGAAAGGAAAAAAGTAGAATTTATTAAAATAAAAAACCCCTCTGAGGATCAAGTAGATAAGAGGCTGCTAGGGTATCAGGCTTCTCTGCCATCTATTAGACCATGAATTCAGAGTGCCACTGCATACTGTAGATGTATATAAGCGACACCCCCCCAAAAAAAAAAAAAAAGCCGTGTGATGCTTCAGGGGGCCTACTAAATACCAGTTCTTTGCGGCTTAAGGATGGCAGAGTAGAAGAGGAACAAAAAGGATGCTGGAATCTTTGTCCTGGGTGCAGGCAGGATGTAGGGATAGCTTTTGTCTTTGGAAGACTCTTGGAAGAGTTTGAAAGACTCTTCCATCTCTCTGGCTTGAGAAATGTATGCCATTTAAACATTGACACTTTGAAATAGCAATTATTATCTATAGTTTAGTTTTAATATTGAATGTAGAACATAGAAATATGATACAGTACACAACATAAGCATAATAGTTGAAAAATGGTCTTGTCTACTCATTCAAAAGATGATCAAGTTACTAATTTAATAAGTGTGAACTCATATTTTAAAAAGAAATCGAAATGGTAGCTATATGAATGTAGTGATACTCACATGGAACTCCAAGCCAATGTGAAGAAAAATGCTGAGGAAATGACGCATTGCCATATTTCATTCACAAGTTGAGACACAATTGTGCTTTCTTTTCAATCCAAGAACAAAGGACACATTCTTTCTCCTTAAAAATAAATAAAAATAGATGGAAATTCACACTTTTGGCTTGACCTTAAGGATGTTTGTTTGAGAATTTGTAAAATATTTGCCCAGTTCCCTTTTAGATGTTCAAAAAAATCCCACTAAGAGATAATGTTGAGAAGAAAAATGTCAAAATGAATCATCAACGTCCAGAAAAAAAAGCAAACTCTGGGTTAAAAGGTATTTGTGTACTTGAATATTTGTGTACCTGAATATTTATTGACCAGAGGGAGTTACTGGACCAAGAACATACAATCCAATGCTTGTGTTGTAACATTTGTGTCACTTACTGAATTTGGTTTTTATATGTATATTGCATATACAGAAAGAACATTGTAACCTTAAATTTTCATCATTGAGCATCAATTTGTATCCATTTATAGAAATTATGGAATAGAATAAGATGCATTAACTTAGTAAATTTAATATGGTATTTAAAATGGGTCACTACAGTGGGATTCTAAGTATTGCCATTTGAAGTGCCCCAATTATTAGCACTGCAAGGTGTTGGCACTAGTTGATTTCAACAGTATTTTAAATAACCCGATCCAACTATTTTATAAACTCATAATGAATTTTTAATTTCATTTTAATACTTTTTTCTTCCATAAGCCATTGTATATAATAAAAGTATTTTAGTTATTGCATTGATAGCATCACTTCAGTATTATTTTGTGATTTGAAATGTCTCTCTTTTAAAAAAAAAACAAACTTCATTGCCATATCGTTAATTCTGACATAAAGCAACCCTACAGGACAGTGGAAAGCTTCATCTTTCTCCCTTGGAGTGGCTACTGTTTTTAAACTGCTGACCTTGCAGTTAGCAGCCCAACGAGTAGCCCACTAGTCTACCAACAAGGTTCCTTTGAAACGTCTACATTGTGTGTGTGAAAGTGGCTACACAAGATGAATTAGTTTTATTTGTACATCGAAACAATTGCTTATTGTATTTTGAATTATCCTTCAATTGTATTTCTTCAAGGACATATTGCCTATTGAAATATGAAAATTGTTTCTGTTATTCTCTAACAATAGAAAAAGATGAAATATTAGATCCATTGAGAAAGTAAATGCTTATGATTAGTAATAATACTGGGGGAGACTATGACCAATTAAGTCACCTCTTTGAATTTTTTAGCTAACCATTCCCATATATACTGTATATAAAATTTAGAAATCATATCTTACTGCCCATTAACTTTAAAAAAATGTCATTGAGCAATACCTTGTAATACCAATAAATGTCCTTGCCGTGCAAATGGATGATATAAAAAACTATACAACTGGTTTTTGAAAACACGGCACAAGTAATGACATCATAACCTATGATACCTGTTTATTTTTAATCTAATTTCTTTTGAATGAGTAGTGGAGACACCACTTCTAAGGAGAATAAAGAAATAAAATTATCTTTGGCATTTCATCCTGCGCTCCTAGTCTTATTTTCACTACTTTTTTATGTATCGATTCCTTTCAGAGTACACCGTGATTGAATATTTACACTCAGCAACAGCAACCCTTTTCTCCACATATTTAACTAGTTGCAAGAGGGCTGGGGTTAAGTGGTTTGGTAGCTCTTTCTTTTGCTACAGTGGTGCCTCAAGTGTTATAATTTAAGTAGAATCATTTGTTCATTTGTCACTGAACAAATGTGTTTTCAATTAAATTCTCATCTCTGCAAACACATTCTGGAATAATGGGTTCTTGGGAAGCCTGTGTGAAACCACACTATTAAGATGAAGTAATCCCTATTTCAGATTGCGGGTATCTATTGTTAAAGTCAGCTTATTATAGTAAGTTGGTATAGCCTAGTAAATGATATGTAAAAATCACTTTGCAGGATCAAAGTCTGCAAATAGCCCAAGCTATGAGAACATACAAGCTGGATAATTTGATGCTAGTGATGAGGTCAGAGAAAATATTCAATAATAAAATTATCAGCAAAGCCATGGTCTTGGGGCTTTGCACTAAATTAAACTTGGCAATTGTGCCTGCACAATTTCATTCAGATGTGTAGACTTGAAAATGCACTTAATCTGATTAGCAAATTCTGGAGAGAGGCTCTTTGTGCAGTGTGTCCGGAGAGTCCTAATGTAGAGTATGCAACAAAATGTAGTCTTCTTTTTCAGTTCACTTAATAGCAGAAAAAGGGAAGGAGGGGACTCTTGGTTCATCCTCCAATCCGTCTGGAAAAGAGCATCTCTCAAGTCTTTACTCAGTTTTGGCATCTTGGACCGATGACTGATGACATTCATTCTCGGATGGCAGAGTGGAGGGTGTGAGTCAAGCTGGATGGCCGCAGGTGCGCTTCCTGGGTGGCGGGCGCCCTGAAGGCTGACGCAGGGGAGACCCTCTAGATGACTTGGGTTCAGTCCAGCGCCAGGAGTGGCTGGGTGTTCTCGCTCTCTCCCTTTTCCTCATGTTTCAGGGTCCCAGCTTCGACCACAGACTGAGACCTAGTAAAATGGGAGGGAAAAAGAAACCATTATAAACCATAGTAACAACCATTTGGGAAGTTTGGAGGTGTGCTTGATTGAAGAGTGCCCCACTCCAATTTATGCCCAGTCAGGTGATAAATTCTGCCCTCACCCCACAAATAAGTTAAAAGACCCAGGTACCTCTAAATATGGCCCTGATTGTAAATAGATGGTTCGTGATGTTAATGAGGGCATCCTAAGTAACACAGGTGGTATATCTTAAACCTAATCCCTTCTGAGTATTGTCTTTTTAAAAAAGTAGAATAAACGTAAGTGTATGTACACTGGGGGTAGACATGTCAATGCCAAGAAACTCGTAGGAAGGATCTGTCCTAGAACCAAAGCCCTCATTTGAACTTCTGTCCTCTCAAATTGAGACAATGACTTCCTGTATTTAAAACCACCCACTTATATTTTTGTTAGAGCAGCAGTGGGTAAAACCAATGATGTAGAGCCTGCGAATATGACTTTATTTCGCGGTAAAGTCTTCGAATACGCCATCAATTGTGAAGAGACCATATTCTGTTAGGGGGGCCCTAATCCAGTGACTGGTGACCACGTAAAAGGAGGGCATTGGTCACAGATACCAACAGGTGAAGATGGCCACATGAAGACAGAGATTGGAGTTATGCTACCACAAATCAAGGAATGCCAACTGCTACAAACTACTAGAAGTGAGATAAGATTCTTTCTTAGAGCCTTCAAAGAAAGCATGGCCCTGCCAATATTGGTTTCAGGCTTTTAGAAATATGAGGCAGTACACATTTCTGTTATATTATGCCACCATTTGTGGTACTTTGTCCTGTAGCCCTGAAACTAATTCAAAGGGAAGTCAGATTTTATACACCACTCTGCTTTTTAACCAAGACACACAAAACAACCACATATACTGTATATACTCAAGTATAAGCTGACCCGAATATCCACTGAGGCACCTAATTTTACCATGAAAACTGCATTAAAAATGTGCTAAACATATACAGCCACAGTGGTCAGAATCAGATGGTATTGGTATAATGGCAGGCCAATGGAAAAACTTGAAAACTCAGAAATAAAATCATCAGCATACAGAAAACATCTTTGATAAGGGTCACACACACAAAAAAAATCCAATGGGAACCAGATGCACTCTTCAACAAGTGGTCCTGGAAAAAATGGATATCTGCTTACAGAAAAGTGAAGCAAGACCCTTATCTCACTCCATGCACTAGAATAAACTCAAGGTGGATCACGGACCTCGAACTCCAAACTATTAGAATCATCAATGAGGGAATTGGGACAAACCTGAGAACTTTGGCATAGGGAATGCATAGGCTATCAGAAATAAGGAAGGACACAAACAGATAAGTCACAAATTGATAAGTGGGATATACTGAAGATAAAAATCTGTGTACATCGAAAAAATTCACCAAGAAAGTAATAAGAGAATCCACCAACTGGGAGGAAACATCTTTAGCAATGACATATCAGACAAAGGCCTTATTACTAAAATCTACATAATGTGCTAGCTTCCAAAAAGAAAAAAACTACCCACTGAGGAGGTGGGCAACCGATCTGAACAGAAGTTTCACAGGGGCAGAAATCTGAATGGCCAATAAACATATGAGAAAATGTTCCTAATCATTAGCCATATGAGAAATGAAATTAAAATGAGATGCCACCTAACACCCAGTTCAAAAAACTAGAAAGCAACAAGTGTTGGAGGGGCTGTGGGGCAACTCTCATCCACTGCTGGTGGACCTGTAAGTATGTACAGCCACTATGGAAATCTATTTGGTGATATCTAAAACAGATGGAAATCGAGCTACCGTATGACCCAGCAACCCCCCTACTGGGCATATACCCAGAAGAGGCAAGAAACAAACCAAGGCCAGACATCTGTGCTCCAATGTTCATTGCGGCACAGTTCACAATCGCAAGGAGTTGGAAACAACCCACATTTCCATCAACGGATGAGTGCATTAAAAAACTGGTACATACATACAATGGAGTACTACCCTTCGCTAAAAAGCAGTGATGAACGAAGGAAGCACATTGCCACATGGGAAGAACTGGAGGAAATCATGCTAAGCAATGTAAGCCATGCACAAAAGGACAAGTACAACACGAGTCTGCTGAGGAAAGCTTAAAAAAACCAAACCAAACCGAATTTGACCAGTGGGGGGTATGGTGAATGGACCCCAGAGATCCCTGAGCAGCCCACCCCCTAGTTTCCATCACACCAGGCCCCAGTCACCACTTCTGCCACTCTGAGCAGCGAGGCCTGCTGGAGGGGACAAGGTCATCGCAACCAAGGTTTGGGGAACAGTGAAATGGTTCATTGTAAGAAACGGCTATGGTTTCATCAACAGGAATGACCACAAGGAAGATGTGTTGGTACACCTGACTGCCACAAAGAAGAAGAACCCCAGGAAGTCCCGTCGCAGTGCAGGAGATGGCAAGTAGGTGGGGTTTGATGTTGAAGGGGTAAGGGCGCGAGGCCGCAGATGCTGCAAGTGCCGTGGCGTTCAGTGGAAGCATTAACTGTGCAGCAGACCGTAACCATCGTAGGTGTGGCCCGCGTCGCAGGGGCCCTCTGTGCAATTACCAGCAGAATTCCCAGAACAGTGAGAGTGGGGAAAAGAAGGAGGGATCGAAGAGCGCTCCCGAAGGCCAGACCCAAGCAGTGTCCGCCCTACCGCAGGCATGGTTCCCACCTTACTCTGTGTGGAGACCCTATGGGCATCGACCGCAGTAAGCCAGGCCTCCTGTGCAAGAAGTGATGGAGGGTGCTGACAACCAGGGTGCCGGAGAACAAGGTTGACCAGTGAGACAGAGTATGTATCGAGGTTATAGACCAAGATTTTGCAGGGGCCCTCCGCGCCACCTACAGCCTAGAGAGGATGGCAATGAAAAGGATAAGGAAATTCAAGATGAAACTCAAGGTCAGCAGCCACCTCAACGTAGGTAGCATCCAACTTCAGTTACCAACAGAGACACTCAGATAACCCTACCACAAAATAGCAAAGAGACAAAAGCAGCTTAACCACCCCAGCTGAGAATTCGTCCGCTCCTGAGGCTGACCAGGGTGGGGCTGAGTACATGCAGCTTCCCACCTATACCATCATCCGGTTTAGTCATCCAACAAGAAGAAATGTGAATATGACATTTCAGCAATAAGAAATGAACATAAGATTGGAGCTGAAGACCTTAAGTGCTTGCCTTTTGCCCATTGACTAGGTAACTAGAACTATCTGCATTATCTCTGCAGCATGGGGTTTTTATTGTTTTTTACCTAAGCAATACCATTACTTTTTGATCATGACATACGTGTTTTATTAAAAGTCTGGTTTTTCTCAATACACCTTTGAAGGTTTTTAAATTGTTTCATATCTGGTCAAGTTGAGATTTTTAAGAACCTCATTTTTAATTTGTAATAAAAGT
>NW_022103896.1:90333558-90354518 GCF_000313985.2 Echinops telfairi | reverse complement strand
TGTATGGATTGTGATGAGTTGTATGAGCCCCCAATAAAATGATTTTTTTAATTGTGCTGAAAAACTCGGCTTATACTCGAGTATATGCAGTTGTTATTCTAATATGTTTGTGTTTTATGCTTTTGTGTTTTCTATACCACATTTTATGGAAAGAGCCCCAGTAAAACCTTGGATTCTTTGCAGAAATTTCTTATGCTAGTAGAAGGAATACAAGTGTCATAACTAAAACTCTGCTCTGGCTAGTTGCATGGCTATGGGAAAAATCACTTAACCTGTAAAGGGCCTAGTGTCTAAATATTAGGTGCCCTGGTGGCATAGTGCTTATGCTTTGAGCTCCTAACTGCATTGCCAGCAATTCCAAACCAGTCACCCTGTAGGAGAAAGAGAGTGTTGTCTATGCCCATAAAGAGTTACAATCTTGGAAATGCACAAGGGCAGTTCTACCCTGTCATATTGTCGCAATGACTAGGCATTGACTCAGTGGCAGTCAGTTTGGCTTTGGTTTGGTCTAAATATTCTCTAAATCTTGAGGTGAGTAAAGTTTCATTTGTTAGATTTTTAATAGTTCAAGTACTTGTGATAGCTTGTTTCTTGAGAACATGGGAAAACCTCACGGATAATATTAAAACTATGGGCTTTGAAGTGATATTAAGAGTAAACACTGCCCCTTACTGGTTGGGGAACCTTGGGGAACATCCTGATCACTACTCCCACGACCCCTGCCCTTCATTTTCTGACCTGGAAAACTCAAGAACTACCTGCCACTAGATTTGTCCCATAGTTCTTAAGAAGGACTAAAATGAGTAATATGAATAAAGCATAAAGGTCATGCACACAGTAGTTAATGTTTGCATACTAAAATAATTATTTAAAACATTAAGAACATGGTGCTACCTTTCATATGAGTACAATTTATATACATAACAATATTAGGAGAGAAAATGTTTTGAGAATGATGAGGGCAATGAATGTACAAATGCGCTTTACACAATTGATGTGTGTATGGATTGTGATAAGAGTTGTATGAGTCCCTAATAAAATGATTAAAAAAATACAGTGATAAATAAAAAACAAAACAAAAACAAAAAACAGTATTATATAAACGCCTAGTACTGTTCTAAGTGCTTTGTGTGTATTAACTTATTTTAGTCTCACAACAATCCTAAAAGGTATTATTGTCTCTGATGATGGATGGAAAACAAAAACTGAAAGAACAAAATGCTCAGGCAAACAGTTAAGTAGTCTATGACCAGTAACACAGCAAGGGGGCGGAAAGTAGGTTCTTTACCAACACACCGCTCTCAGGAGTACTTAGGTCACAGCTCTTTAACCGAAGCATTCAGTGTTCACTCCCTCTTACCAGAAAACTAATTTTCTACCTAAAAATCTGATTTTCATTCATGGATATGTATGTTCTGCAAAAGGATGAAATAAAGAAAACAATAATCTACGTAATCAATACAATTGTCTCAGAACAATTACACACTAAAGCCTCTGCAGCATCACAACACACACAAGTCTCCAATAATGGATGAGTTGTGCATCCAAAAACACCACTGCTGCCAACTCCATTCAAACTCATAGTGATCCTCCGGAACACAGTAGGATTGTCCAATTGGGGTTTCTGAGACTAACTCTGGACAAGAACAGACAACCACATCTTTTCCCAACAGCACAGCTAGTGGGTTTGAACAGCTGACCTTCACCACTAGCATTTCTTTCCTCTCACATCAATCAGAATTCTACCCCTGACCAACAGTGTCTCCCAGGACACATGATCCATTTGAGCACATTTGCCCACACAGGCGAACCCCTCTCCCTTTTCTACAGCATGCCCAAAGGCTTAGTCCTACTGATCCTTAAAAAAAAAAAGAAAAAAAAGGAGGGTATTGATGGCCATCCTAGTTTACAGATCTTACACTGAGTTTGCAAAGAACTCTATTCTGTAATACTGGAGTAGCAGAGTTTCATGGAACTTGACTTTATTTTACAACCCAGCAAGTGAATCTCAGCCCTGGATGTTTGTTATCTCGCCAAATTATAACCTGTGATTTTAATGACTATTAGATTTGTCTCCAAAATTTTCCGATGTCTTTATGGTGAAAATATCAACAAATAACGAGTTTTCAAATGATAAGCACTGATTCACACTAAATCTGAGAAATGCTTGCTAATTTCTCCTGCTATATGACAGGGCTATGAGAAACCCTGATTCTTTTGGAAAATTGTATCAATATCTAGGTGCAGCTCCAGAAACAACACATGATCCCCCAACAGGCATCCATTGCCCAGGCCGAAGAGAGGCGGTCTGAGGAAAGGAAGCCGCTGGCTCTGAAAGGAGAAAGCCACCTTGCCCACAGTTCCCCGAGTCCTTGTTCAGGGACTGACTCGTTTTCCACATGGGATCAAATTCAGAATCATGTTATTCTTTCAATCATGGACAGGGAGCAGAAGTCCAGAATTTATGCTGCCTTTCTCAGCCAATAAACGATCTTGGGTGAATGGCAGAACAATTCGGAAGTGCTGAGGATGAGGAACTAAACAGAACAGATTTTCTTGACTCTATATTTTTGTGACTTGAATTCAGTCTATTTCCTTTCAAAATAATATACTTGTAGTTACCTTTTTGCCCAATAACATTTAATTCAAGTAACATGATATTGTGAAATACCTGAAATTCAATGAAAAAAAAATAAGGCAAACGTCTTTATAAAAATCTGGTATAAAAAAATAGAGGCAATTTCTATACTGGCATTCAACCTGAAAAACAATTCTATGTACCTAACATAAAATGTCTAGAAATTAATTTAACCAAGAAGGTAAAAGACGTGTGCCTGAAAATTAGAAAGCATTGCTGCAGAAATTAGAGATCTAAATAAACAGCTACATATCATGTTCAAGGATCAGAAGACTTCATGTAAATATGTCAATATTACTGAGAATGATAAACAGATTCAAGGGAACCCCTATCAAAATTCCAACAGCATTTATTTCAGAAATGGAAATACTGATTTTTAAATTCATATTAAATTTAAAGGGCTCCAAATAAAACATGCTGGAAAAAGAAAACGAGGACTTAACACTGACTGCTCTCAGAGCTTTCTGGAAAGCTGTAGTAATCCAAATAGTGTGTGACTGATAGAAGGATGGGCTATAGGGAAATGGAATAGCATTTGGAATCCATACATAAATTCACACAACTATCACCAATTCATCTTTAATATCAAGTCCATTTAATGAAGAAAGAAGCCTCTTCCATGAATGGTGCTGAGGCAACTGGATATCCACATACAAAAGAAAAAAGTTGCATCCTCTATCTCAAACCATATATTAAAAAAATGTAAAAATGTGACACTCTTCTTACAATATAAGAGCTAAGACCATAAAACTTAGGAAAATGCTTATGAATGTGAGCAAAAAACACAATGTACATATAAGGTTAAGTAAAAATTGTATTTATATAAAATCATAAAATAAAAAAAAACAACTCCCTGCATCGAGTCAATTCTGACTCATAGCAACCATACAGAACGGGGAAAAACTGCCCCCGAGGGTTTCTAAGACTGTCACTCTTCATGGGAGTGGATTATACAATCATAGCTTTATCTGTAATGATCAGTAGCATATTTAACAGTATTTGAAGATCCGACCTTCACCCAAATTCTTGAAACCTCAAATGCTAGACTTCCATCAGTCAATATGGAAAGTTGGAAAACGGAAGAGAGAGGAGATGGAAATGACCCTCAGGACAGAGCTCAGCTGCCAGGAGACAGATTAGGAAAACGGAGTTGGAGAGAAGAGGTCTGTAACATGTAGATAAACTAGGAAAACGGAGTTGGAGAGAAGAGGTCTGTAACATGTAGATAAACTGTTGTCATGCGCTCCATGTGGTCATGGAAGACAAATGATATCATAAAGTGCTTGGAGCTCTTCAAGGAGAAATTGATTACATTTGCAAGTGTTTATCATTTTACTAATACTCGCCTGACAATGATACTTTCAGGAATAATTGAGGCTCTGGCTTCTCTGAAACAAATACCCCTGTGTGTCCTATTTGAAGTAAATTAAAGAAAAGACTGCAAATTTAGAAAAAGACATGGGGCAGTTGTTATTTACCGTATAATAGTTTCACTGAGCAGTTTGCCAAATCATTCCTATGAGCAAAGTCACGGTAATACTCCTGAAAGTGCGAGAGTGCACAAGCTGGTAGATGTGCATCCTTAGAATCTCTCTGTCAGATCTCAATCCTAGTATCTGATACCTGGGGTATCCACAGGAGGCCTATGGAAGTCTTAGAGGCCAACTCTACATCTGAACCCGTCAAATATTCTTGCAATTGTTTGTTAATTGCTCTGTGTACTTTTATTGAATGTGCGAATTTCTGTGTGGTACAAATGGTTAATATACTTGGCTACTAACTAAAAGCTTGGGTGTTTGAATTCCCCCAGAGGCATCTTGGGAGAAAAAGATGGCGATCTACTTCAAAATCACTCAGCAACCCAAACCCGAGGCTTCTACTCTTCACACACATGGGATTGCCAGGAGTCACCATAAACTCCACAACTAGTTTGTTAGCAAGGGCTCTGGGATACATGTTGTACTTCATGATATTTTCCTGGGAAGTTACTTTTCTACTAGTAATCATAAGATAGCAACACAGTAAATGACTACCGAGGTTGTATTATCTCTCGTATGCACAGTCATCTTTCATTAGAGGGTCGGGGAAGGAGGGGGAAAAAGAGGAGCTGATACCAAGGGCTCAAGTAGAAAGAAAATGTTTTGGAAATGATGATGGCAGCATATGTACAAATGTGCTTGATGCAATCGATGTATAGATTTTTGTAAGAGCTGTAAGAACCCCCAATAAAATGATTTATGAAAATAAAATTAAAGAACCAGTTTGGTACAAAGAGCCACCAGTCAGTTTCTGAGCATTGTAATAATTATGCCCTCTTTGAAGTTGATGCTGAACACCCCCAATGGACTGAAATAACTTTGTAGAACTAGAATATGATGTTCTGAAGCAGTTGAGAAGTGCCAAATGCTGCTAATAGCTTAGATGAAGTTGATGATGTATCACATGTGCATAAGGCATTTGTGAAGTATGACTAGTGAAAAGAATGGCTAGGATTAATAATTTATAACCTCAATTTATATCAAAAGGCAGAATGTATAGAGAACAAAGTTTATTAGTGGTTATCAGGGGAGAGAGGGTTAGTCTGGTCCCACCACTCATTGACATTGCTGTTGGTAAATTGTAATCTATATGTATGCTAAAAGTTGAATTGACTAAAGTTATGTGAGATAGATATATTTCCAGCAAACACACACACACACACACACACACACACACACACACACACACAGAGAGAGAGAGAGAGAGAGAGAGAGAGAGAGAGAGAGAGAAGCTGCTGAAGTTGCTTAGGTACAACCAAAAAAGTCATAGTGTTCGGTAGCAGAACAGCGACAGCGGTGGGGGTTATCCCTCCACATGCTTGAAGGCCCCCTACAGGAGGTTGGAAGAGAATCAGGTGAAACCTTAGCCAGCCATAAAGACTTACCGGGCATGCTCCAAATTCAGCCCTCCTCACTCCCCAGCCAGGTGGGCAGTACACCTGAGCAGCCCAAACTAGGCCCAGGTGGGCTTAATTCAGCCAATGGGGTCAACCAAGACCTTCGACCATGCCTCCAAGCCAGAGGCCCCCATTCCCCTTCTTCACCCTTTCTGCTCCTGCCCTATGCCCGCTTGGCCTTGCCACAGCCCCTCTGGCCTTGGTCGTGTGGGTGTGCAGTCCCATGAGGTTGCCCGTGGTCTAGTGGTGAGCCCTGGTGCAGTTTACGCGTGGCTTGGCATGCTTCCCTAAAATAGCGTGTACTCTTTTGAGACGCTAAAACCTGAAACTTCTTCCATCCTTTATAAAAACTCACTTGGATCACAAATAAGGCTGCGGCGTGAATCCTTGTGTGAAGTCAAGAACCGGGGTATTTCTCACCCTAGAAATCTAACAGTAGGATTTGTTTTCTTGGTTTGGAGGTTTAGAGCGTTGGTTTCAGGGGACATCCCATGAATTTGCACAATAACATGTTTAGTGCTCTGTTCTATCTCCTGTTTTATTGTATAATATATAGAGTCGTAAATACTTGGAAGCAGCCATCTGAGACCTAACAATCCGTCCCTATACACCTGGGGTAGCCACACAAGAAGGCATGTCAGAAACAGAAGGAGGGTGTGGTACTTGTTGACAATTGCCTTCACGAACAACTAACTTCTTTGTTGTGAGACCAGCCGAACAGGATGGTGTTCAGCTACCATTACTGAACATTTTGATCAAAGGTTCAATAAATAAATCTACCAAATGGGGAGCCTACAGAACAGAATTTCAAATTCCCATGGACCCCAGACTTCCTGGAGTCATGAAGTTTGGATGAATTCTTAAAATTATTTCCCTGAGATAAATCTTTCAACCTTAAAACAAAATATCCCCAGAAGTTGTCTCAAAATCAAACAGGCTTACAAAGTTAAACATGGTTGCCTTGAGAATGACGTTTATGGGAAACATAGAAGATAATGGAATTTTTCCATGAACCTTCCTTGTGTGTAGAGTCAAACTGAGGAAAGCAACTTGAAAGAGACACCTAGTCCATTAGCCACCATAGGACAGAGCAGCAAGGCGACAGAGGGTATGCAGAGGTACACGGCTTCACATTCTCCCGGGGAGCACTTGGTGAGCACAAATTGCCTACCTTTGGGTTAGCAGCCCAATGTACTGCCAGGCTCCTTAGGGACAATAAATGTGTATTAATGGAAGAGGAACAAGTCTGAAAAAGAGGGTGAGAATTGTTGTAACTTACTGAATGTAATCAATGTTGCTAAATGGTACCTGTAGAAACTATTGAACTGGTGTATGTTTTGCTGCGTATATATGCTCAACAACAGCAACAAAATCGATAAAACTTAAAAAAAAATTAGCAAGAGGATGACAAGATGGCCATCAGATGACAATCATGGGAAGGTCTCCGCAAAAACCACCTGAGAAGGGCCATGTGGAGGGATACCTGCTCTTCCTGACAATGTGATTCTCAACATCAAGGTATCAGACACAAGGTTAATGTGAAAGAGCAGCACTGTCTGCCAACAGACCCCCCCATTGGCACAAGCCTGGGGATCTCTCCTCCCGAACAACACAGCCAATGTTCCGCTCCGGCCTGCACCGACCACAGCTGACCAGCCAAGCTGAGGGGACACAATGCTGTGTGAGCAGCTTGGAGCAGACAACAATCTTGTCTTTTCGCACCAACCAGGGAAGATCAATTTTTCCCAGTATCTGGGGTTGCACAGCTGTGTTAGTCTGGGTACTTTAGAGAAACAAATCCACAGCAATTCATGTATAAGAGAGAGTTTTATATAAAGGGTAAGTGCGCATCAAGAAAACATCCCAACCTAGTACTGCCCAAGCCCACCAGTCCAACATTAACCCATATGTCCGACACCAATCCACAAAGTCCTCCTCCATCTCACAAAACACGCACTCACACTATGATGCCGACTGCAGGAGGAAAGCCGACTCGGTGAACATGGAAGTATCTCAGCGTTGGCAGAGTCTCCACACGGCTGCTCCAGCACCCAGGGCTGCATTGGGATAGGTCCATGCAGCTTCTCCTTGGGGATGTCTTACAGGAAATGAGCCTTGCCAGCCTGAAGCAGGGAACTGGCTAAGGCAGCTGGACCCTGGTCCGACCATCACAAAGTAAGAGACCGAGAACTAGAAAGGCGAGGCTCACCGAACCATTTATCCCTCCGCCCTTCAATTGACCGCACATGTGTTTATCAGCCAGGTTGGCACAATAAACTAACTAGCTCAACAGCCTACCAAGCTGCAGGAAGATAGCTCTGCGAAACAGCTAGAGGCAAACGTAACTGTAAACAAGCTAAACTTTCCACACAAACCAAGAACCAAGTCACCACTACCCCCACCAACCACCCCTGACACACAGTCAACTTCCTGGTGCTTGGGATAGTACAGCTCTGTGAGGGCAATTTGGGGCAGACACAAACAATAGGCAAGCTTGATTTTTCTCAGGCTGTTACCACCACCACCCACACTGCTCTCAGACTTCCTCCACTTGAACAAATACTATCAGACACTATCCTCAACTGTTCAAAAGATCTCTGTCCCACACAGTCCTGATTGCTCCTAAGACAAGGTTTAGACCCCAGCTCTTTTTTTGTTGCTGTTGGTAGTGCGTCTTCTTGCCTGTCTTTAAAAAGATCCTCCCCTTCTTTAAAACAAAGTCATGCACTGTTCTTCCCCCATATAATCACCAAGACCAGCTTCACAGCCCTGTTACCTGCCTAGTCCTTCTTTGAAACTCCTCCCTCTTGGAAAGTGTGAGCCCCATCTCATTCACATCCACTTAGCTCAAGGCCAGCTAGCAAAACTTCTCCATCTCCTGCCATTCCACTCAACCCCCTCATCTTTGGGACACCAAAGAACATAAACATTTTCCATCCACCACAAGTCCTCAACCAGGAGGAATCACCCACAGATACTGAGTATAATTGAGCAATAGGTCCTCATCCACTGAGTTCAAAGCACAGGTCCAGAATCCATCCAAACCATTCTTCAGGAAACACAACTATGTCTTGCCCAAGTCAGAGACAAAAGTTCTGGGCAAAGTTTAGAGCCCAAACAAGCATACATAAACAAACATACATATACAAACTCTTTACCTTTTTACTCTAATATTATTTTCTCTATTTTTAATATTTAAACTTTAATTAAAATTTTTTTTTTTTTTTCATTTTTTTTTTTTCTTTTTTTTTTTTTAAAGGCAAAGTTTTTAGTTTCTTTTTCCATTTTTTCTTTTTTTTTCAATCATTACTAAGCTTTCTTTCATCCTTGCAAAACAAGGACATTTTTGTCTAATTTCCTTTCTTATAATCCACTGATTAACACAATTCCCCAGTTAACACCAATCTCCCCTTTTAATTTCCTTTGTCTTTTCTTTCTCCTTCTTTTAATACTTTCCTTTCCTCTCTTTCATCTCTTCCCTAGCACTTATTCTAACATGCTGCCCCAATACTTTATCTAAGTGTTACCACCCTCCACTGCATCACTAACAGTGCATCACTACACAGCCCCATCTCCCTACAACCCCTAATAGTTATACCAAGATGTCAAGGAAACAACAGGAAATCAGTACACACAAACATAAGTTGAAATAGAAACAATAAGTGAACAACACTCAGATCTAAAAGAAGTGCCTGAAATTGAACAGGTTATAAAATTACCAGGAAAAAAAATTACACTTGTACACCAAATGAAGAAAGAGTCTGAGATAAAAAGGGGGAAAGAATAGATAAGCTAAAAACTTCACTATAGAAGGGGAGGAGTCAAGATGGTATCCAGGTAGAATCACCTGGTGGGTGGTCCTGTTGTTAGTCCAGAAAATTAAGAGATAAATATGTGATGAAAATCCAAAAAAAAATCCACGGTTCCGGATGGACTTGGTGGGAGGAGGAGGCGGGGGAAGGGAGTGGTGAATAAACAATGCCAGAGACAGGGGAATAACTAGGGAACTAAAATCAACAATAAGGAGAACATAGTGATCATGGGGGTGTTGGAGCAATAGCAATCTAGTTAAGAGGAATTACTAATTGGCAGAAGAAGGGCAAGCATGATGGTGGGGCAGGAAGAAGGTAAAAGGAAACTGAGGAAAGACCTAGGAAGCAAAGCTATGTATAGAGGTATAAATATACATAGGTGTGCAGTCATGTAAATAGATTAATATAGAGGTATTGACCAATGTACATAATATGTATATGGCTATACATTGAGGTAGTGGATGGAATTTGGGCCTCTGCTCAAGCCCTCCCTCGACACAAGAACACTTTGTTCTAACAATGTGGCATTCTGGGATGCTCACCCTCCTGATACAATCAATGAAGATAAAATGGGTGCACAAGTAAATGTGGCGAATGCCCAGATATCAAAAGATATAGTGTTTGGGGATCTTAAAGGTTTAAAGTTAAAGAAGCAGCCATCTAGCAGACAAGCAACAGGCCCACATGGAAGAAGGACACCAGCCTGTCAACAGGACCAGGTAACAGGCATCAGAAGACCATAAGCAAACTAACAAAAAAACATATTGTTGACAATGAGGGGGGCCAGAGCAGAGACCCAAAGCCCATACGTAGACAATGGGATATCTCCTTACAGAAGAGGCACAAGGAAGGGATGAGTCAACCTGGGCTCAGTATAGCTCCGTTGAAACACACAATCGTCCTCTGGTTCATTGAGGCTTCCTCACCCTCCACTTTCATGACCCCAGTCCTACCTTTCAATTCTGGCTAGACTGGAGCATGTACATCGGTACAGATAAGAGCTCAAGTCAGATAAAGCCCTTGGGAATAGAAATGGGAGTAGTGATACCCGGAGGGTAGAGGGAAGGTGGGGAGGGAGGAAGGGGCAACCAATTACAATGATCAACACATGACCACCACCACGACCTCTCCCCACCACCAGGGGCAGGAACAACAGAAACCATGGGGGAAGGGAGACAGTGGTTGGTATAAGATATGAAAATAATCATTTATAATTTATCAAGGGGTCACAAGGGTGGGAGAGGTGGAGAGAGGGGCAAAAAGAGGAGCTGATACTAAGGGCTCCAGTAGAAAGTAAATGTTTAGAAAATGATGATAGCCACATATGTACAAATATGCTTGATCAATTAATGTATGGATTGTGATAAAAGTTGTAAGAACCCTCAATAAAATTATCTTTAAAAAAGATCTCACTACAAACCTTATAAGAAAATACTCCAAACAGAAACAAAAGTCAAGCACTGCAATAACAAAATTGGATAACCCTATAAAAGAACAGAGAAATAGAATTGAAGAGATGGAAACCAAATCAGTGAGTTTGAAGACCATTTTTGACTCCAATCCAAGAGAAGAACAAACAGCAAAAAGCTCAAAGGAGATTGAATAAAGATTCCGAATAATGTGGGACACACTCAAGAGGAACAACGTACATCTTTGAGGGATTCCCAAAGAGAAAGAAACAACAATATCCACAGAAAGAATCGTTCAAGGACTCCTGCCAGAAAACTTGCCTCACTGCCTAAAGGATGAAAAGATAACTATCCAGGAAGCTGAAAGAATCACAATCAGGCGAGATTCTCACAGGAAAAGTCCCCAACATATTGTAGTCAAGATGTACAACATCAATGGCAAGGAAAACACAGAGCAGTTACACCCAAAGGGGCAACAATTAGAATAACCTGCAGGAAGAAAGGTTGTGACCAGAGGTGGGATTCAAGTAATTTAACAACTGGTTCGCTGCCCTAATGACCATTTTAAGTATAAAAAAATATATTACGAAAGGCAGTTTATTATTTCATACAGTTAATCCTTAAATGAGAACTGTAAAAGAAGCGCGTAGAGCAAGATGACGCTGTAAGAAAGATTTTAGAAATACTAATGAAAAGATACCTAGTAACACCTGACAAAAGCCAGTAAAACTAGTGATATTTTCATATTACTTCTTGCTTGGTGTCCTCACTTGCAACATTCTCCACTTTTATCTGAGCATCACTGGCTGTGTGATTTATCCTTACGCACATTTTCATGGTAGGAGTTGGTTTCCATTCCTTAAGAAGTAGGCCAAGGAGACAATAGTCGTTGTAGTTGATATGTTAGAAACAGACAACGTCTCTTCCCTGAACACATTATGTTCATCTTTGAAAAACCCTCTCTGCTTCTGCTGAACTTAGAGTTATTGTTCTGGCAATATTTTTTCAGCTCTTTTAACACATTCACGAATTTCATCATTCTGAGAGTATGCCCGCTGAGCCGCCGCTGCCGCCAGCCTCAGCGGAGGACCAGCCTGCTCGCCACTCTTCCAAGACCCTGGGCGCCCCCAGCCCCAGGCCAGAGCACAGCCCTCTTTGTGCCCGCCCCTGGGGTGGGGCTCATTCGGCGCCCACGCCAGGAGGCGGGGTGGGGCATCTATTTTTCGCTCTTTTTCTTTTCTTCAATAAGAGTTGTATGAGCCCCTAATAAAATGATTAAATAAATAAAAAGGACTACCCCCCTCAAAAAAAGAGAATGTTTTCCATGAGATCTCGATAGTCATTTATATCAGTTTGGTAATCAAAATGTCATTAAATATGAGCAGTTATTCCTCAGCTGCTTGCCATGGGACCAGTCCTTCTTTTCCAGAATATTACAACATTTTAATTAGAAAAGTACAAATAACCCAATCGAAATTGGGCATGAAACATGATTAGAGAGCTTGCTAAAGATAATATCTAGATGGCCAACAACCAGGTGAAGAAATGTTTGAGTTCATCAGCAATAAGAGAAATACAAACTAAAACTAAAACAATGAGATACCACTTCACAAGGACATTTTTATTAAAAAAATTTTTTTAAGCATAAAATAATAAATGCGGCCCCAGATGAGGAGAGCTTGAAATGCTTATCTATTGCTCCTGGGGCTGTCGAAGTGCAGTATGACTGTGGAACTGAGTATGGCATTTCCATAAACAATTGCAAATACAATTGCTTGTGATCCTACATCTCTCTACTGTGTATATACCCTGAAGAAATAATGGGGGAAAATGCACATCTGTTTATTGCACCAATTCCCATAATAGCAAAATATGGAAAGAACCAAAAATGTGATTATAGAGGAATGGATAAATAATCTCTACATCATACAATGGGATAATGTGTTAGGTTGGGTCTTTATACTTCATATAAGAAGTAATTATATATCAAGAAAACATCCCCACCCATTCTAACTCAAGTGTGATAATAGTCCATAAGTCTCTCCTCAGACGCTTGCAGTCACCTGCAATGATGCGGAATAGAGAAATATCACAAGCTGGTTGGAACAAAGTTGTGTGGATCCAATGTCCACAGAAACAAGGCAAGACTTCTGCAGCTCTCAGGTGGTCAGCCAGCAGAAAGGTGAAGACACCGAGAGGCCGGTCTCCATAGAGCTATAGATCTTGGTTGCACCTCCAAAGGAGGTCTTCAGGCTGAGACCCGATCTACAGGCTAATCTCCACCCATATCTTCTTACAGGTGCCATATTGGCACCAAAAAAACCATCACAAATATTATGCATCAATTTAAAAAAAAAGATGACTCTTGATGTGTTAGACCAGGTTGACTAGAGTAACAAATCAAGGAGCATTCATACATTTATAAAAAAGAGCTTTATATCAGAGCAATTGCATACTGAGAAAACATCCCACTCCAGTCCATAGTAAGTCCATAAGTCTGATATTAGGCCATGTGTCTGATACTAATCTATCAATTTCTCTTCAGACTCATGCAACACATGCAATGATGCTGAATGCAGGGAGAACACGGGCTGGTGGTGAAAAATCTTGTGGATCCAGTGGCCGTGGAAGGATGTCCACATGGCTCCTCCAGCTCCTGAGTGTGTCTCAACAGTAAAGGGAAGTAGAGAGAGAGAGAGTGGCCCTCCCCCAGGGAGAAAGAGAGGAAGTCCCCAGAACCTTCATTTCTAGGCCATGCCCACAAGGGGACATTATCAGACTGTGGTCCCTTCATTTTGTTTTATCAAGTTGACATGAAATTGTATAACTCCCACACTTGAATATCTCAAAATATGGACAAACATGCTTAGAAAAGTTGTTACTGGGTGCCATCGAGTCAGTTACAACCCATATCAACTGTATGCATAACAGAACAAACACTGCCTGCTCCTGCATCATCCTCACAACTTTCCCTGTAGTTGAGTCCATTGTTGTAGCTACTGTGTCAGTCCATCTTGTCAAGGGCCCTTCCTCTTTTTTGCTGCCTCCCCCACTTTACCAAGCATGATGTACTTCTTCAGGAAATAGTCTCTCCTGTTAGCACGTAAGATGAAATCTCATCATCCTTTCCTCCACGGAGCACTCTGGCCTTACTTCTCCCAAGACAAGTTGATTTAGCAGTCAACGACACTTTCAGTATTCTTCTCCAGCACCCAAATGTAAAAGAATCGATTTTCTATGGTCTTCCTGATTCAGTGCCTAACTTTTACATCCATATGAAGCAACGGAAAGCACCATGGCCGAGTCAGGACTGCCTTAGTCCTCAGCGTGACATCCTAGCTGTTCAACAGTCTAAAGGTCTTATGCAGCAGATTGACCCAGTGCAGGGCAGTTTGATCTCTTGACTGCTGCTCCAGGAGAGTGATTGACACCATAATTAAAAGGAAAAACAAAGAAAAAGAACAGTGATTTTTACACAGGAAGATAAAACTTTGAAGACCCCAAGGAGGCAAGGAGCAGGGTTGTGAGCAGGGAGGATTGAGGGAGAGGACATTACAGGGGGAAGGAGAAAGGATAGAAGAGTAAAAAGGAAGAGAACCACATTTATGGGGGGGTTAATGAAATAGAATTACTTGGATGGACTATGCAACTACATGCAATATTCTTCTTTAACCCCCCAAAAAAACAAAAGTGAAACTTCATATGCTTAAACTCCCACCTCCCGATTTCTTGCCCCTTGGATCTAAATATTGTTCTGAGTGACTAAAAAGAAAAGAAGGAAAAGTAAATGAAGTGGACTTGGAGTCTTTAGTGACCAAGTCATTTCAAACATATGGACGAAAAAATGTTAGGAATATGAAATGGGCAATGTCACCACAGACCCAACTGCTGTAAAACGGGTAAAAGAGGAATGTAACGAACTGCACTGTAACAAATTTGAAACACTAGAAAAAATGTAAAAAATTATAGAAACACACAGCCTACCAAGGCTAAGAAGACCCGAAGTAGAAAACCTTAACAGACCATGAAAACAAGGAATTGATTAGATCATTTAAAATTAGAAGAAAAAAAAGAATGTGCATCTAGACAGCTTCACTAGTAAGATTTACCAAACATTCGGAGCAAAAATGCACTTCCATTCTACTCTTCCAGAGTGGGGAAAATGATGCAAAACAGTTGAATTCATTTAATGTAGTGAGCATAACCCTGATATCAAACCCAGGCAGAAACATCATGAGAAAAGAAAATTATAAATTAATATCCCTCATGAACATAGATGCAAAAAATTTTCAATTAAAATTCTCAACAGAATCCAACAATGTATTTTTTAAAAATACACCATGACCAAGTGGGATTGATACCAGGGATACAGGATACATTATACAGATAATCAATGTCATCCATCACATAAATAAAACAAAGAAAAAGGACCAGATGATTATATCAATTGATGCAGAAAAAGGTATTTGGCAAGATCCAACACCCAATCCTTAGAAAAACCCTAAACCAAACAGGAATGGAAAGAGTTTTCCCAACATGGTCAACAGTACATATATAAGACCAACAGCCAACATCCCTTTCAGCGGAGAGAAACGGAAAGCATTCCCCGTGTGAACAGGAAGCACACAAGGATGCCATTTACCACAACCCCAATCAATATTAGACTGTAAGTCTCAGCCAGAGTGATCAATCAACAAAGGGTAATTAAAGGCAACCGAATTGGAAAAGAAGAAATAAGAGTCTCTATTTGCAGATGATTTAATGCTACACCTTGAAAATCCTGAAGACCAGCAAGAAGATTGTTGGAAATAATTGAAAGATTTAGCAAAGTGGCAGTGTACAAGTAGGATTCTTTTATACCAGCAAAGGGAGCTCTGAAGAGACCCACATGAAGAAATCTACAAAACACTACTACGAAACTCAGAAGAGATCCATATAAATGAACAAATAGACCAATGGAACAGAATTGAGAAACAGAAATAAATCCATCCACATACAAACAGAAGATCTTTGACATGGGACTGAAACCCATTAACCTGGGGAAGATATAGTCTCTTTAATGAATAGTGCTTGAAAAACTGTATGTCCATTTGGAGACTAAAATAAGATCCATATCTCATTCCATATGAAAAAAAAACAAACTCAAATGGATCAAAGATCTAAATATCATACCTAAAACGATAAAGATCATCAATGAGAAATAGGAACAAGCTTAGGACTCCTGATAAATGGCGTAAACACACACAAACAGTCAAGGACAAAATAGGTGAGTGGGACCCTTAACAATTAGACATGTATGTGCCTCAAATGATTTTATTCAAGTGTACAAAGACAGCCCCAAAGTAGGTAAACTAACACCTATGTAATTATAGAACTGTAATCTCTTTCAACAACCACCATCTCTATGAAGAAGGAAATGGGATTCTGTGATGAACAACACAGAACGGGTGTGCAAGGGCCCACTAGAAGGGACAGTGGAAGAACTCTTCTCTGGAGGGAGTGTACAAGCCAGATATCATGAGTGAGAAATCTGTCTTGAGCAAGAAGAGAATCCTGTATCCAGGGTGGCCAAGGAGCAGAAACATGCTTAGATACGGACAGGGTGGGAGGTGACCATTTTGGCAGGGCTCACTGTGCCAGCTAAGACTCAGGCTGAGGGCGGAAGTGTGGGCAGCTTCTCTACAGGAGAGGCTACTGGGAAGTCTTCGGAAGGTTTTAGGCAAAGGCGTGGTAGGCTCACTTTGATTTTGAAGGTTATACTGGCATATCTGATTGTACTGGTATATAAGATTATACTACAGATATAACTGATTAGAATTTCAGACACATTTATAGGAAAACACTGCACAAAGGCCAAGAAGGATAAAATTGTGAATTAGGATTCAATAAGGATGGGGGAGGTAGGCATGAATAAGGGCGGTGCAGATAAAGGCCTTTTGGCAGCCAGAAACGAAGAGAAGCAGGATGCTGTGTCTGGAATCCAAGTCTCCTGTTGGCTTCACTCTCTGTGCATGAATGACACCCACTAAGCCTGGCTGAGTTCTGGGTTCAGATCTCCAAGAGTACAAATGACCCATCCTGAGCAAAATTAAGGTGGATCAGAGGGAAATGGCCTACGTAAGTTGTAGTCTTCAACCAGAAGCTCCACACATCCCCCTTAATGCATCACACCTGGTCACTGCAGCATTCTGTTAGAGGTTTGAAATTTTATTTTTAGTGAGAATCTTCCATTTGGAAAAAATTTTGTAACAAAATGGATATTCTTGTGTTCAATTCTGGAAAGGGCAGAAAGTTATTATTTCTTATAATCTTTCTATAGTACTTTGTAGTTTACTTACCTGCCCTACCTCTTGATTCTAGCCAGCTCCTGAGGTTAGGCAGATAACTACATTCATATTATCCATCATCTGTCTATCCATTTGCCATACTGTGCATGTTGCTCTGATGCAAGAAACTGGGTTGTCAGTATTTCAAATACTGTCATCATGGTGAACAGGTTTGAAGGGAGCGGTCAGATTATGAGAAACTAGGAAGAAAGTCCTGGTATCTCAGAAAATTTGTTAATGAAAGCCTTATGGATCACAATAGAACAATGTGCAATCATTTGCTTTCATCAGGAGAGATCAATTGTTGAAGGAAGACATTGTGTTTGATGAAGTAGAATGCCAGCAAGGCAAAGGAGACCCCAGATGAGATGGATTGCTACAAACGCCATACTGATGGGCTTGACCACACCATGCTCATGGCCATTACCATGCTGCAGCACCAGGAAATGGTCTGTTCTGTTGTATATAAGATCATCATGCATCATAGTTGATACAATGGTAGTTAGTTATACTCAGGGGGGTAAAATGACTGACCCACGGTTATCACAACAGATCAATGGAAGAAGAGTGACTATTGCATTATGAAGATGAGAATAAAGACAAACGGGGAGAAAAGGAGTTATATTACCCTCACACCAACCAGAAGGGCATGGTGTAAGGACATAAACTTTCTGAGGCCTACCTGGAGAACCAACAGAGAAGGTGAACTGGACTCACTGAGGCCTGTCTCTGTGATAAAAGGAACCTAAAGAGGCACATCCCTATAGCCTTGAAGGAGTTTCCAATAAAATGCTTCATCCTTTACAATAATGTTTCCCAAAGTGGTCAATAGCACTCCCTGGGCTAGAGTGAGGGTGGGGGGCACTGGAAAGATCCCAAACCAAAAAAAAATACAAAATAAAAAAACATTGTCATCAAGTTGATTGCAACTTATAGCGACCCTATAGAACAGTGTTAAAATACTCCTGTGGATTTCCCAAAACTGAACTTTCACAGAAGTAGAAACCCTTATATTTTTACCTTGGAGTGGGTGGTGTTTCAAACTTCTGACCTTGTGGTTAGCAACTCAACCCCTAACCACTACTCCACCAAGGCTTTCTGGAACAACCCAGAGGGCTGCAAAAGCAGATGCCTACACTAGATTATGGACTATACAGTATAAAATTTTTAGTTGCCAGGGCGCTGGTGAGTAGTTTTTAAAATTTGTTTGTTTTTCTGGAAATGGGGTGGTAAGTCAAATAAATTTGGGCACCTAAGCTTTACAACACCAGTTTCATTGGAATTGGGTAAAATATTTGTTTACAAATAGCAATGCTTTCATAAGAAACAAATGATTCTTGTCTTTCTGATGGAGGCAACATCTCTCTTCCAAGTAATTGCGTTTGAGCACATTGCTTCAGGAAAGATATGTTTTTGCATTTACACAGTGGGGAATCAAACATTTTGTTTTTGAAACTCTAGCTAGGGAGTTCATTGCATCTATTCTAGTTCAACCCCAAATATCTATTTTTCTAAAAGTTTGGGACTCATAATCTTTCAATTTTTCATGGCATTATTTAAAAATGAAATGAAGAAATGAAGAAACATACTGTGTACACAATATTTTTAGAAGCCTACTAATTTTTCCACTGATCAAATTCATTTTATTAATGTTGTCTCACTCTAACGTTGCATGAGTAGAGAGAATGTGCTTGTAAGACGTGGAAGTAGGGAGCCACCTCCTTTTCAGCAGAGAATGCTGTTCAAAACCAGTATTTAGCTCAGTTTGATGCATAAGCAATAAAGAGATAATGGAATTATTTTTTTCATGCCTTAAAAATTTTTAACAAATATCTGTCAACATCCCTGAAACACTCCAAGATCACATAACTGACATAGGAAATAGATATTTATGACTTAGTTATGAGGTCCTTGATTCTTGAAGCAATAATATTTCACACATTAGTTGCCTGAGTGGTAGTGACACCATATACTAAGAAATCTGGTCTTATTTGAATTGGAAATCAGACACCAAGCAACTTAGAGGACTGAAGACTAGAAGTCATTTACCAAGAAATGATGCACAGTATAATTTAATTGAAGTTAGCATCATACAGAACATCTGTTGCCTAAGTGCACACAGCAAATTGGACCCTTGCCCTGTTAGCTCAGAAAACAAGGGGCCTGCTGTTTCCACACTGCCATGCCTTATTTGTTTCATCTGGGTTTTGTTTCATGGTGATGTATTACTTCTGTCTGAAATGAATAGACACCTAGAAATTGCGTAAATTCAACCCATAAAAAGATTACCACAAGGACATGCCAAAATCCATCGGCAGCTGAAAATAATCCAGCTGGCATTTACTACTCAGGCAGGAAACAAGAAGGAAGAGGGTGACCTGAAATTTCCTCTTCTCGAGAATTGAAACTCACTTCAGCCGTGCTTCTTCCAAACTCGGCCATACAAAAACAGACACCTCATAATGCCTTTATGAAATCTCACCTCTTCAACACAGGATCTAGGAAAGGCTTTAGGGGGCATAAGAAGGGGTTATTTTATAACTTCGGGCAAGATGGCATACTAGGTTGGCACACTACCCAGACCCTCTATAACAAAGAATGAAACAGATAGGGATGGTAATCCTGGTACTCTGATATTCACAGGAAAGGATAGAAAAGTGAAGTGAATACCAACTAGGTGAAGAAGCTGAACAAAAGCGACAAGAGAGGAGACAAACATAATGGATTAATTGTCAGCTTGTCTGATATAGCATGATTGTTTTGAACTTGCAAGCAATGTCCTATTAGGACAACTACACTTTCCCAGGATACCATATGTAGCCATATGTGTTCATCTGGGTAGACTAGAGAAACAAATCTAGGGAGACTCATATATGTATAAGAAAGAGCTTTATATACAAGAGCAATTAAATATTGAGAAAACATCCCAGCTCATTCCAGATCAAGTCCGTATGTCTGATATTAGCCTATATATCCACACCAATCTATAAATTCTTCTTCAGACTCATGCAACACATGCAAAGATGCCGAATGCAGGAAGATCCTAGGCACAGGCAGGGGTTTCCACATGGCTTGTTCAGCTCCAGTGATCTAGTGTAATTCCATGTGTCTTCTCAATGGGAATGTCTCACAGGGAGTGAGTTAGTGTCCTGCTTCTAGTGAGCTATTTATCTCCTTAGCATCACCAAGTGAGGTCATCAAGCTGCGATCCGATTGACAGAATAAACTCCAGCCCTTCACTCTTAAGTCTCAAAGTGATAACAGATTATGTAACTACTACAGACCACTCCACTCCTGGTACCAACTGTGTTAGGCAGGGTTCTCTATAGAAGCAAAACCAGGACACTTATGATTATATATATACATATATATATTTATACAGCACAAAGGAACAATAGCTAATTAGTCCAAACAGCAATAGAGAAAGCTCATTTCAACTCACTTCTGTGGAACAGTTAATATACTGGAAGTGATTAGAACTTACTTCCTGGTTTTGTTTCTCTGGAGAACCCTGCATAACACACCATATCTGGGGCTGATGACCAGAAAGGTGAGATCCTTCCCTTATTCACCACACCCTATGGGGGTTTAGAGATATGGTCAGCCCTTCTTCCAGCCCCTGTATAGTCCCTGCTCCAGCTGAGGGCATAAGCACAAGATTGTAAATCAATTGTGTGGCACATGACCCATGTGTCAGGAGGCATGTGAATTACACCTCATCAGATCAAGAGAACATTACTCAGTACTTCCTGATGACTTGGGAGCAGGCCTAAAACCAGTATTTTGATGGGAATAGCATTTAACTGTTTCTTGTTTGGGGCTCTTGATTGGCATAGGTTA
>NW_022103896.1:90332266-90333299 GCF_000313985.2 Echinops telfairi | reverse complement strand
GATGAGGGCATTTAAGAAAATGGCCTTCAACTGTTTTAAACAATTGGAGGAAATACTTCAAAGATATGCAGAAAATACTGGAAGATAAGATAGAGGAACCCAAGAAAAGACGACAAGACTGATCTGAAAAAATAAATGAGAAACTGGAAACAACAATTCTAAATAGAAATTGAAAAGACAACACTAAAATACTAGAACTGGATAGCATTTTGAAAGAATAAAACAGGATAATTGAAACGATGGAAACACCAATCAATGATGCCAAAGACAAATCTCTTGAGACCAAAATACAAGAAAAGCCAGCTATAAAAGCTGAAGACAGCCTAAGGCGTAGATGGGAGACTATCCAAAGACACAAAGTACATTTGACAAACATCCCAGAGCAGAAAGAAGAAATATTGACTACAGAGGAAATAGTTGAAGAAGCATCAAAGGAGAATTTTCCTAACATTATGACAGAACAGACCATGACTATCCAAGAATTCCAGAGAATTGATTCCAAAATAAAATCACCACAATACATCATAGCCACATTTTTAATATAAAAAGGGGGTGGGGTGGGAGAGGGAGGGGAAGACGCCTGGAAGCAGCACAGGGAAAAAGAACAGCCACCAAAAAGGCCAACCAACCAGAATAAGCTCAGAATTGTCTCTGGAAACTGTACAGGCACAAAGACAATATATGACTGTAGGTAAAAAAATTAAGAATAAAATTGCCAGTCAAGCATCCTGTATTCAGCAAAAATTATCCCTCCAATATGAGGGAGAAATAAAATCATTTACAATGAAAAACTAAAGTAATTTGTAAAAAGAAGATCAAATTTAAAAAAAATACTGACTGAAGAGAGGAGTCAAGATGACATATAAGTAGAATCACCTGCTCGGTCCTCTTGCTGTTAGATCATTAAATTAAGCAGTAAGGAGGCCAGTATTGGGAGGCTGGTTGCTAAAAATGGTTCAGACCTCCCGTGTGGTTTCGCTCATGGAGCGTTTTATTTATTTATTTATTTATTTATTTTTATTCCATTTTCTTT
>NW_022103896.1:90330359-90332050 GCF_000313985.2 Echinops telfairi | reverse complement strand
TGTCTGTCCCCCAGGGAGGAGGTCACATATAGTTCCTTGTAATCGGTTCCCTCTTTCCTACCCACTCTCCCTCTACCCTCCCGGTATCACCACTCACACCACTGGTCCTGTAGGGATCATCCGCCCTGGACTCCCTGTTCATGTTCATGGAGCATTTTGAGAACTCACTAAAATGCTTTAAGTTCACCTAATCTGCCCACAGGCTCCGTTAACCCTTCATCAAGTCCAGCAGGACAGCATCCACCACTCCTTCCTGCACTCAAGGTCTGAGACCCGCTGTGGGCAGTAATTTCCCCAGGCTAAAGGCAATCATAATCCAAGGCTTGAGGAAAGTCTCAGAGAACAAGCCACAAGACCTCACCCTGAAGTTTCCCTCTCTGTTTTCCTCCTCACGCCTGCACTCTTGGGCTTTGCATCTCTCCTCCCCTGCCAGGAATGGAATGACTACATTGGCCATCCCCTTTCCTCCTCTCCCCAGCTCTGTGTCTGCCAGCGTGGGTATGATAGATCATTAAATACTAATTTACAGAAACTGAAGAGCCCCTGAAATATTTAATCATAAACAGATCCCTGGAGCAGAGCTCCCAGGAGATAGCCGGGAGTGACACAGGAGTGTAGGTGGGGGAGATTTCAGATGTGGTTGGCCCCAAACACACTCAGTTAATCTGATCTCCCGTTCCTGGGGACAAGCCAGCACAGTCCCAATACCAGGGAACCACAGATAAAATTTCCTCAGTGAAGAAACACACAAAAGAAGGAACAGAATAGATAGTCGAATGGAGAAGATACTGAATCATTCACAAGAGACAACGCACTCTATGAAATTGGGAAAGAAAACAATAAAAATAAAAAGAACCTCGAAGAAAAGATTAGAACCTCAACAAAACAAAACAAAAAAATCATAAAATTCGGTTAAACAGTAAGAACAAAGAAAGCATGGATAAGAAAATCCATAAATAAAAGAGAAACAACACAGAAAATGATCATAACAATGGAATCATTAATACTAAAAAATAGACACCCTCCCTGCGCACGTCGCAGAGCGGCCTTTGGTCCAATGGGCTCTGTGGCGTAGTCCCTCATCCCTTAGCCACCTGTGATAGCACCTTGAGGAACCGAGGGTCATAGCTGAAGTTTCCTTCAGCGGGAGCATGGCGGCCAACCTCTCCAGTGGCTCGATTGTGATCCTCCACGACTACTACCGGCACCTGGGGTCCACTTCCAGTAACAGCTCCCGTGGAAGTGCTGCGTTCCCTGTAGAGGACATTGCCCGCTCCCCCGGGGTTTCCCAAGGCTAGCCTGGGCCACCGGTGGGCCAGATTCTTCTTTGGGAATGCTGCCATTCCATTGATGGCCCCTGTGTTGGAGTCCCCAGAGCACCCGGAACCACCCCCACCCCCACTTGCTCTAGGTCTGTGACCTGGCAAAGGATGCCATGGGAAGCCCCACAGCAGTCCAGCCTCCCCAGTGCCTGGCCACTCCTGATCGGCCAGCTACCCTGATAGGGTCTCTTCCTGCCCACTCCATGGACTAGGTAGGCTAGGAATCAGAGATGTGCCAGGTTGCATTTTATAGAAAAAAACCAAATCCCTCATAGAGCAGTTAAGAGAATGTGTTAGTCTGAGTAGACTAGAGAAACAAATCCATAGACACTCGTATGTGTATAAGAGAGAGCTTTATATACAAGAGCA
>NW_022103896.1:90328388-90329638 GCF_000313985.2 Echinops telfairi | reverse complement strand
AATCTAGCAGTTAAGAGAAAAAGACTAACAGAATGGATAAGAAAACACAAACCATTAATATCCTGCTTGCAAGAAATAAAGAGACATATGCAAAGACAAAACAGACAAAAATCAGAGGATGGAACAAAGTCAAGCTCAAGTCACAAGCAGGTAGGAGTTGTTTTTGTAGTTGTGAGGTGCCATTGAGTGCATTCTGACTTTTACTGACCCTATGTATAACAGAGCAAAATACCACTCAGCCCTGGGCCATCTTTGCAATTGTTCTTGTCAGCGTGGCAAGCACTTCGTCAATCCACTTTGCTGAGGGTCTTCCTTTTCATTGCCCCTCCCCCTTACTATGCATGAAGGGACTGGTCCTTCCTGATAACATGTCCAAAGTACATGAGACAAAGTCTTGTCATCCTTGTCTCTAAAGAGCCTTCTGTCTGTACTTCTTCCAAGACAGATATATTTGTTCTTTTGGACGTCCATGGTACTTTCAATATTCTTCACCAAAACCATAATTCAGTTTCATCAAATTTTCTTGGTACTTCTTTATTCAATGTCCAACTTATACATGCATCTGAGGTGATTGAAAAGACCATGGTTTGGGTCAGGCACATCTTAGTCTACAAATTAATATCCTTGCTTTTAAACACTTTGAAGAAGTTTTGTGCAGCATATTACCTAATACAATGCATTGTTTGATGTCATGACTGCTGTTCCAATGAGCGTTGATTATGGATCCAAACAAGATGAAATCCTTGATAACTTCAATCTTTTCCCCATTTATCAGTATGTTACCTATTAGTCCAGTTGTAAGGAATTTGCTTTTCTTGACATTGAGTTGTGATCCATAATGAAGGCTACAACCCTTGATCTTTATCAACAAATGCTTCAAGTCCTCCTCACTTTCAACAAGTAAGGTTGCGTCATCTGCGTATTGACAGTTGTTAATGAGTGTGTTAGGCAGGGCTCTCTAGAGAAACAAAACCAGGACACTTATGATTTTATATATATAGGAGGATAGGTTTATACAGCGAGAAGCTAATTAGTCCACACAGAAGTCCAGAGGGTTCAGTCCAACTCACTTCCATGGAACAGTTAATATACTGGATTCCTTAAACTCACATGGGCTTCTGGGTCCAAGGTCAAAGAAGCAGATAGGAGAGTCCTCCCTCAGGCCAGGCAAGCACAGTCTGCCCACAGGCAGCAAGCAGCAGGGTGGGTCACAAACAGTCAGTAGCTTGGGAGCTTGGCAAAGCAGGCCC
>NW_022103896.1:90322547-90326795 GCF_000313985.2 Echinops telfairi | reverse complement strand
CATAATTTGAGTGCCTTCTGACCTGAGGGGTTCATCTTCTGGCACTCTATCTGATAATGCTACTTTGATATTCATAAGGTATTCAGTGGTTCATCCCTCAGACGGGGCCAACCTATTTCTTTCTTTCTTTTTTTTTTTTTTTTTGTAGGTGTTTAGACTAAAAGATCTGCCAAAACCTGTTTACCATGAGTGATCCTTCTGGTATTTGAAATTCCAATGACATAGCTTCTAGCCTCACAACAACACACAGGCCACTGCAGTACAAAAAACGTAAAGACAAGTGCTGTACATGGACCAAAAGGCAGTTGTTTGAACAGAATAAGGGGTACTGTATGATTTTTAATCAGGAAAGATGTGTGTCAGGGTTGTATCTTTACATCATACTCATTTAATATGTATACTGAGCAAATAATCAACTAATCTGGACTATTTGAAGAAGAATGCAGCATCAGGATTGGGGAAGAGTTTATTAACAAATTTTGATAGGCAGCTGACACAATCTTGGTTGCTTAAAACAAGGAGAACTTGAAGAACTTGCTGATGACGATTAAGAACTGCAGGCTTCATTATAGGTTGAACTCAATGTAAAGAAAACAAAAATCCTCACAACTGCACCAATAGATAACATCTTGATAAATGGAAAATATTGATGTTGTCAAGATTTCATTTTATCTACATCCACGATCAATGTTTGTGGAACCAGCATTTAAGAAATCAAACAAGAGGTGGGACAAGAGGAAGTAAAAGGACCTAGAGGAAAGAACCAGGAGGCAAAGGACATTTATAGAGCTCTAAATGCAGGCATGACATATGTAAATATATTTATATATAACGAGAGGGGAATCGAACTATGCACTCATGTCTATGTGTTAAGAATTAAGGTTGCAGATGGACATTGGGCCTCGACTCAAGCACACCCTTAACACAAGAAAACTTTGTTCTAATAATTTGGCATTCTATGATGCTCACCTTCCTGAAATGATCGCTGAAAACAAAATGGGTGCATAAGCAAATGTGGTGAAGAAAGCTGATGGTGCCTGGTTGTCAAAAGATATAGCATCTGGGGTCTTAAAGGATTGAAGATAAATAAGCGGCCATCTAGCTGAGAAGCAACAAGGCCCACATGGAAGAAGCACACCAGCCTGTGTGATCATGAGGTGTTGGTGGGATCAGGTATCGGGCATCAAAGACCAGAACAAAAAATCATATCAATGTGAATGAGGGGGAGCATGGAGTGGAGACCCATAGCTCATCTGTAGACAAAATTGGACATCCCCTTACAGAGGGGTCACAGGGAAGAGATGAGCCATTCGGGGTGCAGTATAGCACCAATGAAACATACAACTTTCTTCTAGTTCTTTGGTGCTTCCTTTCCCCCACTATCATGACTTCAATTCTACCTTAAAAATCAGATTACATGAGAATATGCACACTGCTACAGATTAGAGCCCGCAATACAGGGAATCCAGGATAGATAAACCCCTCAGGGCCTACAATGAGAGTAGAGATACCAGGAGAATTAGGGGAGGGTGGGAAGAGAAAAAGGGAATCAATCACAAGGATCAACATATAACCCCCTCCCAGGGGAACAAACAGTGGAAAAGTGGGTAAGGGGCCATGGAGGACGATGTAAGATATGAAAATAATAATCTTTAATTTATCAAGGGTTTCTGAGCTGAGAATATATTGCAATTTATCTTATTCAAATCATGTTTCCCAAAAGACCTTCAATTATTTAACCCACAATAACCCAAAATATAAAATGTCTCTTGACTTCAACGGAAAGACTCTGTTAGCCCAGACCTTACCTTTTCATCGGATTAGGGGAGTATTCTCTCTCCAGATTAGAGGACATATGTTTCACATGAATTGCATTATAGGAAGTGTGAGTATAGTCATTTTCATCGCTGTAATCAGGACCAAGCAATGTCCGAGCCCATGTCCCCATATCATAAGGTGGAAGAGTTCCTCCAAATTCAGAGGGCAAAAATTCAGGGTGTATCAGCTGGTGAAGGCTATTTAAATTGTTCCCATGCAGGAAAATCTGTGGGGGGAGAAGGAAAATTAGCAATAAAAAAATCCGAAACAGATGTCTTGGAAGAAGCATTTTGGTATTAATTGGCCATAGCCCAAATTTGTAATATAGTCTTTTCTAATGATCTCTGCGAATGAAAGGAGCAGTGATACAGATTACCCAAAACACCGGTCGTACTTGTCACGTCAATCTCAAGCAGCCTTCCCTTCTCACTTGTAGAGCTTCTCAGGCCTAGAGCGAGTAGCAGCTTCTTCCTAAATCTACCCCAGTGACCTTGCTCTTCACCCACGCTCTTCATTATCTGTGAACTTTCCTTTAGATAGACTTCCCCTCTGAAGTAGAAGAATTCTTAGGCCAGTAGTGATACCTCTCACAGGTTAATGAGCTTAATTAAGGACCTCAATAAAGTCTTAATCAGACTGAAAACCATTCAAAAACTGAAAATGGGTGATTTATTGTGGGATAATTTTCCTTTTTTTAATGGTCTGGATTGGAAACAAATCCCCAAATATATTTGCATCTTTTAAGTATGTAATGGAGAATGATGAAAGTTGTTGAGCGGGAGAGGATACACCTCCAAATTGCAACTGCTTTCAGACAAAAAGCAAGTAAACCACATTTTGGGAATTGACTCTTGAAATTTAATTTAAAATGTGCCTGTGTAATGGCATTGTGGCATATTTCTGTATGATCCAGGTTCAATATGATAAGGCACATGTAAAGATAAGAAGACAATTATAAATGCATGCATTCACCTTGTCATTTGCCCACATACTACAAGTAATGATGATGGAATATAAATGTGATTTAGAAATACATAAAATCAAGTCTTCAGTAATAAAAACTTGTTATCTTTTCCCATGATGCATTGTTTAAATGGCATCATTTAGAGATTATTGGAACTAAAAGCTAAGTGGTGCATTTTTCAGAAGACTATTCTGGTACTTCCGAAAACCATGTACTTTTAAACACTGGATTTATATATGATTGAATTTGAATAAGAATTATTTCTCTTTAAGAAATGTATTTGTTCAGGCTTTGGGTAGGATGTCTGAGAGGGGAAACTAGCATTAGAATCAGGGAAGAGTGGGAACTAAATATCAGCCCTGGTGTTGAAACCAAATATATGTAAACATTGACACAGCACTGGGTTCTGAAAGGTTGAGAAGTGCTATTGAGGCTGGTCCTCACTTCTGGGGTTCCTGCTCAATGGTCAGAGAAATAAGCGCAGGGGACAGATCTAAGGCCACACAGATTCTGTTTTGTGCCCAGAGATATAGAGACTCTCATGCAGCACAGCAGTAAGGATCTATTGCTTTATGGAAGAAATTCCACTGGGTTACTTCCTGAGAAGACTATGAAGCCAACAGGAATCCTATACTCGACAAGAGATGAAGTTGGCAACTATGATCCATGAACATGAACAAAAGCTAAAGAAGTCATAAACCTTCTTTATAGTTATAACACATTTGCAAGGCAAAAAAGTAGCTATCATTCTGTGTATACGACTATGGTGTACTCAGTATCTCCCACAAGTTTTCCCAGCAAAATGAGCATCTCGTATTTGCATTTCTTCAATGTGTCCTTTATTTTGTCATTAGAACTTGAAAAATAACCCAGTTCTACTGAATTACTGATAAAACGTGGGCCATTTCAGTAGCTCCCGAAAAGCAAAAAAGTTACCATGAAAAAATAAGGAGAGGAAAAAAAGGGACACCATAATGACCACTGTGCATTTCCTACGTAGACTTTTCACAGTATCTTTGTCTCAGTTACCCTTTTCCTTGTCTTGTCTTTAAGGAACGGCTTGATGAGTGTGTAGAGGGCGTGGATGTACCAGGGCTGGTTGACAAAATGGACTCCTCCAAAGCGGGCGGGAAAGCTGTCCTGCAGTGGAAAGAGAAACGCCGATGAGTTAGTGAGTGCCTCGGGTTGAACAGAAGCCAACAGACCACACCCCCAAAGGACAACTTGTTTCATGCCATCTGTTGACACACTGAGGAGTTCTGGTGGTACAATGGTCAAGTGCTTAGCTGTTAAACGGAAAGTCAGTGGTGAGAACTCACAAGCTTCAGTTACTCTACAGAGAATGATGAGGAGGTCAGTATACATAAAGATGGTAGCCTTGGAAACCTGTGAGCAGTTCCGCTCCATCTTCAGGATTACTATGAGTCAGAACAGTGTCCTTATTGTTATAGTTGCCTTTGTTCCCC
>NW_022103896.1:90318292-90320860 GCF_000313985.2 Echinops telfairi | reverse complement strand
ATGTTGAGCAAGTCATCAGAGAAGCTGGAATATATGAAGAAGACTGTGGCATCAGTATATGAGAAAGGCTTACTAACAACGTGCTACAGGCAGATGACACTATCTTTCTTGCTAACTGAAGAGGACTTGAAGCGCTTGCTGATGAAGATCAAGGACTGTAGACTTCAGTATGGATTACAATTCATGTAAAGAAGACCAAAATCCTCACTACTGGACCAATGGGGAACATTATGGAGGACAAGTTGAAGTTGTCAAGGATTTTGTCTTTTTTGAATCTGAAATCAGTGCTCATGGAATCAGTAGTCAAGAGCTCAAAGGGTTGGGTAAATCTGCTGCACAAGACTTCTTTAGACTGTTGAGAAGTAAAGATGTTACTTTAATGTAAAAGGTGTACCTGACTCAAGTTATGGCATTTTCCATTGCCTCATAAGCATGTGAAAGTTGGATATCGAATAAAGAAGACCAAAGAAGAATCAACAACTTTGAATCTCGGTGCTGGCAAACAATATCGAAAGTACCATGGACTGCTTGCTGAAAGGACAAAAAAACTCTGCCTTGGAAGAAGTAAAGCTAGAATATCATTTGGAGGCAAGGAAGGATGTTGAGACTTCATCTCACATACTTTGGATGTGTTATCAGTGCCTGGAGAAGGACATTGTGCTAGTTAGGTTTATTGTGCCTACTAGGCCTCCATAGGAACATGTGGGTGGAGTTTAATCAGGTCATAGTTTGGAGAGCAACTGAAATAAATATTTTCTGAGGCCAGCATCCCTTCTCTCTTCCTCCCTGGTGATCAGACCAGCATGCTGCTGCTTGAGCTAGTTCTTTGCCTCACCCACGTGCTGAACTACCTGTGGGCTGAGCCAACCCTTGCATTGTGTCGCTAGAGCTTGTGGCTTCTTCAAGACCAGCTTCGACATGCTGCTGGTGTGTCCATCACGTGAGCTTGAGGCTGGTGGATCCTGTCATCATGCATTGCTTGAGTTCAAGATCCCATCAGGGCCTGCTTTGATAAGCTCCCCGTGCTGTTGACTGTTGCTATCCCACCCTGCCTGTCTTGCCCCAGGGCAGACTCTGCTTTCTGCTTCCTTGACCTTGGACCAGCAGCCCAAGTGAGTTGAAGGACCTTTATTCAGTATATTAACTCTTCCATGAAAGTGAGTTGAATGGAGCCCTCTGTACTTCTGTGTGGACTAATTCACCGTTACATTCCTTCTTGCTGTATAAATGTATCCTTTTATATATATAATCCTGGTTTTGTTTCTGTAGACGACCCTGTCTAATACATAAATCATGCTTAATAAAGTAGAGGGCATCAAAAAAGAGGAAGCCCCTCACAAGATGGATGGACACAGTAGCTGCAACAATAGGTTCAAGCGCATGGGCAATTTTGAGGATGGTGCATGATCTGGCAGTGTTTCATTTTGTTGTGTATAGGGTAGCTATGGGTTAGAACCAGCTCAATGGTACCTTGGTAAACAACAACAACAACACAACAACAAACACACTGACAGTGGAGGCAGTGAGATGTGTTTCACAAATATATGAAATGCCTTGCTTGGGTCTTTTTTAGTAACAAAGAAAGAGAGCTATTAACTTTTTTTTTTAACAAAAAAATATATAACCCTTTGAGTCTATCTCTGGTCATCTTCCAACAGATACCCAGTCTCACGTGTAAGTGGAACATTTTTTACCTCTACATACATATTTTATGGAGTAGAAATGAATTAAATATTTTGAAGGGTAAATGATAATTTCAGTAAAAGTTTTGACTCTTCTTGGTACAGCTTAAAAAAAATCAATCTGAAATTTATTAACTGCTAGGTTAACATCACCTGCCACTTGCAAAATTTTATTTTTATGTAACTGGTCATTGAGCTACCCCAAAATAGTAGCTGATGCAGGACACTCTAGTCTTATTGCACTATCCCAGATAGAGTTAAAGGCTCCGTTCATTGTAAGCTTGATTTGTGTCTGTTATTGTTCTTTCAAAATTGTACTGTGATTCTCCAGTCACTATCTGAGGGGACCTACAAAAATGGAGCTCAAAGATAATGGAAGTTTTCACGATGTTTTTTAAAGCTCCCTGTATGTTCCGGAGAGTTATATTGTTGCTGTTGTTGCGAGTGGTGGTGTTTTCGGTGTCCTTGAGCCAATTCTGACTTGGGGTGCCCCCGTGTGTGTATAGTAGAATTGCCCCCATATGATTGTCATGGCTGTGACCTTTCAGAAACAGCCTATCGGGCCTGTCTTCTGACAACTTGAACCCCCCTAGGCTTGGAAGGATCATATTTTACCCATTTTTATGTGCCCAGAAGCAACTGTAAAATCAAATAAGGATATGAATTGTTCCATTCAGAGGTGGCTGGGGCTGATCCCTGTGTGACTATTGAACTCCGTGATTACTTATTGAATGAGTGAGTGAATGACAACAAATACAAGAGGATCTCTGAGCAGAGAAGACCGGAATTTGGATTATACGGTTCACCTTTTGCAGAGGTGCCCTGGTGGAGTCGTAGTTAGGTGTTGGCAGCTACCCGCAAGGTCAGCAGTTGAAACCACCAGCCA
>NW_022103896.1:90305753-90318176 GCF_000313985.2 Echinops telfairi | reverse complement strand
GGGGGCGGGGAGGCAGTTTCACCCTGTGCTATAGGGTGGCTATGCCTTGGAATTTAAGTGCTCTACTGCTAACTGAAAGGTGCGTGCTTCAAACTCACCAGCCACTCTCAAGGTAAGCAATGTGGCTGTATGCTGCTATCATGATGTACAGCCTTGAAAACCTCTGTGGCGTCCTCTTCTGTCCTATAGAATCACTATGAGTAGGAAACTACCAGACCGCAAAGAATATGAGATTTTATCTTCCTTCAATCTCACCCATCTGAGAACTAGCTAATCTGCCTTTCCTTAAATCAGTGTAACTTTCGACTGACACTCAGTGAAAGTGATATGCCTGTCAGGTGCAACCAGGATGAGAAGACCTAGAAAAGGCATATTCTCAGGGATGGAAAATCTGGCTACGTAGGCCAGCTTTTCTTTGGCCATAATAATTTTCCGATAAATTCAGACCTCTAAATCAACCTTTGGGTTAATTTCTTGCAAACAGGAGCATCATTTCGGGCATGATCTGGCCAGGAATGATCTTAAACCTGAAACAATTGCTTCAAATCTGGGCCATATGCTGCCCCTGGACCAGCCTGTTGTTGTTAGGTGCCATTACGTCAACTCCGATTGACCCATAGCAACTCTACGCACAACAGAATGAAACACTGAACGGTCCTGCGCCATCCTCACAATTGTTCCCACGTCTGAGCCCATTGATGAAGCCACTGTATCAATCCATCTCCTTGAAGGCTTTCCCTCTTTTCTGCCACTTCAATTTACCAATCATGATGTCCATCTCCAGAGATTTGCTTTTCTTGATCACATGTCTGAAATATGTAAGATGGAATCTTGCCATCTTGCCTCTAAGGAACTCTCTGGCCTTACTTCTTCCAAGACAGATCAGTTTGTCCTTTTAGCAGTCCTCGAGTCCTTTCAGTGTTCTTCTCCAGCACCACAATTCAAAGACATCGGTTCTTCTTCGGTCTTCCTTATTTAAAGTCCAACTTTTATGTGCATATGACGCAATGGAGAATACCATGGCTTGAGTCAGGCACACCTTAGTTCTCAAAGTAACATCCTTGGTTTTTCAATACTCTAAAGGAGTATTATGCAGCAGATTTAACTAATGCAAATCTTTTGATCTCTCCACTGCTGCTTCCATGAGCATTGATTATGAATCCATGAGAGACAAAATCCTTGACAACTTCAACCTTTCCTCCACTTATCATGGAGAACATGGGTTTGTATATATTTGTATTATGGCTCTTACTTCATTAGAATTTTACTTAGCAAAGGGGATTGCTGGATCATATGGAATTTCTATTCTTAGTTGTATGAGGTAGTGTCATATTGTTTTTCACAGTAGTTACACCTAATTACAGCACCACCAGTACCGTATAGAGTTCTGATCTCTCCACTGTATCTCCAGATATTGTTCTATTTATTGATTTAGAACTTGGCTGTCATTGTCAGTCATTTGGATGTCATATTTGGTGAACTATCTTAGAGAAAAACAGACTAAAAAAAATCAGAGGATGGGGGTAAAAATCAAACTTGCTACCTCAGTGTTGAAGAAGAGCAGAGCATCAGGAAAAAATTTATTGGAGACATAGAGAAAGTGAACAACACAATACCATACGGAACACATTTGGATTCCTGTATGCTAATGAAGATAGTTATGAAAAGAAATCAAGAAAACAAGACCATTGACAATAAAATAGATACAATTTTAAAATTCACTGTCATTGAGGTGACTCCGACCTGTAGGGCAGGGTGGAACTGACCCTGTGAGTTTCTGATACCGTAAATCTTAATGGGAGTAGAAACTTCACTTCTGATTTTATATGTAGAGAATAACAGGGGTCTATAAAAGGACTTTTGGAAACAATTGAGGAATGTGGTAAAGTAGCAAGATACAAGATTAGCATGCAGAAATCCATCAGATTCCTATATACTACTGAAGAGTTTAAAAAATGACATCAAGAAAATAATACCATTTACAATAACCACATAAGAGAAATACCTAGGAATAAATCTAACAACAGAAATAAAAGACCTATGCAAAGAAAACATTCTTATAAGAAACCCAGAAACCTACACAAATGGAAGAATCTCCCATAATTATGGATAGGTAGGCTTAATATTGTGAAAATGTCAATACTACCTATAGTAATCTACAAATACAATTCCTATACAAATTCCAACACCATTCTTTAAAGAAATGGAAAAACGAATTCCCTACTTCATATGGAGCGTTAAGAGACTCAGTATATGAAAAGAGCTTCTCAAAAAGAAGAAGAAAATAGAAGGTTTGCAGTAACTGACTTCGAGACCTACTACACAGCCATCATCGTCCAAATGGCCTGGTCCTGGTATGATGATAGATACATAAGCCAATGGAACAGGATAGAAAACCCAGAAATAAAATCATCCACCTATAACCAACTGATTTTCAACATAGAACCAAAAAACATTAAATGGTAAAAGGACACCCTCTTCAATAAATGGTGCTGGAAAATCAGATCTGCATCTGTGAAAGAATGAAACAGGAACTATGCTTTACCTCAAGCACAAAAATAAATTTAAGATGGAATAGAGATTTAAATGTTACATAACAACATTAATAAATGAAACAATATATAAACCACTATTTTTAAATGAGGAAAAGAAAGTGACAAATTTGCCTGGATTAAACCAGCTGGCACTTCAGTGCTATTTATCTCAATGAGACACAGAAACACGACAGTGGTTGGTCTACTTGAGAGTTCAACGGGTTGAGGACAGTATCAACCGAGTCAATCACTCGGTGTATGGAGAAAACCGGAGTCCCAGAGGCACATGCCCAGATTGAATGGGGAAAGAATGGTCTCTAGACTGCTGCCAGAACACCCTAAATCTTCAAGGCTTTCATCAGCATGGCTATTTATCTACGCTCCCAATCAAAGGAGTGAATAGGCCAGGCTTAAAAGACCTAATGGGAACCTAAATAAATAAAAGAGAATAAGACCGATTAATTTGTAAGAAAAGGTTTTGTGTTTAATTTCTGGGTTTTTCATTTTCTTAAAGAGACCTTTTTGTTATATTATTAATATATGACATATTTCAACATGACCAATAGAATCCATTCACATAACTTTAAACTCAAATAATACAAAAGTTACTATTATTAGATGATAGCAGATGGTTCCCACACATAGCGATCCTGACCCTAAATACAACAAAAAGAAAAATACTTTCTGGCCCTGAATGGTCCTCAGAATTGTTGTTATGTGTGAGCGCATTGTTAGCACCACTGTGTCGAACCATTTCCTTGACAGTGTTCCTCTTTTACACTGACTTTCTTTTACCAGACATGAAATCCTTTTCCAGAGACTGGTCATCTACATGTCCAAAGCAGAGCTAGCAGTTAGCACAGGAAATCTGAGAAGTTGTAGGAAAAGCACTAGTTTAGTTCTTAAGAGTTACTATAACAGAAATGCCACAAGTAGATGACTTTAGCAAAGGGAAATTTACTCTCTCACTATTTAGGAGGCTAGAAGTCTGAATTCAGAGCACTGACACTTAGGAAAAGATTTCCTCTATCTGTTGCCCAAGAGACTATCCATGTCTCCTTTCAACATCTGTAAGCATAGCATTCCGTGGAGCTCTCCATTTGGCTTGGCATGAATCTTCTCCTTGGTGTAGGAGGTTCTAAGCACAGGAACCCCAGGTCCAAACGATATAATCAACTTTTTTTTTTTTCCTTTTTGATAATAGTAGTTCCCTCTGGTCTATATTCATCTCTCTCTCTCCTGTTTATCTCTTATAGGATAAAAGCAAATCCTTTTAACCTTGAAGCAACCTGAAGGAGTTTTTTTGCCTATGTTTATTGAAGGCAAAAAATAGATACTTGGAGATATTACATGTTTGGTCCCAGACCACCTCAATAAAGTGAATACTGCAATGAAGGGTGTCAAATGCATTTTCTGACTTCCCATCGCATATCATATTATATTGACACTAGACTGTGGTCTACTAAGTATATATTTAATGCCCTAAGTACTCCACAATAAGTATACACTGCTATACTAAGTGTATTACAGCATTATGAAAATTTTAAAAATACTGTGAGAATTACCAAAACATGACACAGAGATGCAAAGTGAGCAGATGTTATTAGAAAAATGGCATGCTGTACATTTACTCAATAACAGGTTGCCACAAATCTTCAATTTATAAATATTGCAATCCATCTGTAAGATGCAATAAAGAGAAACAATAAATACGGTTTTCCTGTGTTTTGCTTTTCATCTATCACAATCAGTTATTGGAAGCTCAACATTCTTCTTGATCATATTTACAGTTCAATTGAACATATAGGTGTTTAAATTTTTAAAAATCTTTATTAAATAAGTGAAAAATCCATTAAAATTGACCCAATTTACGAAAGCTAAACAAAACCCAATATAGTTGCCATGTAGCTGATTCTAATAGCAACTTACATCATTATACAAGATATTGTTATCCAGAAATCATAATACTTAAATGAAAGTATATCATTCACAAAGTGAAACAAAACTATATGCATCAAAATAAGGAACCACAGACATTTTTCACTATGAAGACATCAACAACAAAAATAGTAGGAACCAGTAGATTATAAACAGTCAAATGGAGCATATGGCAATTCATTCCCATAAGACAACAAGCTGTCTTAAACTTGGAAAGCAATCAATAAAAAAGCAAACAAACTTCAAGGAAAATTCTAAAAGTCAAACAAAGTAAAAAAGAGGGAAATCATAAAAGTCTGTTAAACAGTAAGATAAAAACAAAAAAAAAAACAATAAAGAAAGTTCATAAAAGAAAAGCAGTACATAAAATTATGATGAACAAAGAAACCAATAACATGATAAAAACAAGAAATGAATGATAGCAACAAAACCATACCTATCAATAACAACATTGAATGTAAATGGATTAAATCCACCTATTCAAAGATAGAAACTAATATAATGGACAGGAAAGCATTACCTTTAATATGCTACTCACAAGAAGTATGCATTAGTTATAAACAAAAACAGACTAAAAATCAAAAGGTGAAACAATATATCAAGCTAATGGTAGTCAAAAGAAAGCAGGAGTGGCAATCTTAATTCCTGACAAAGTAGACATGAAAGTAAACATCATCAGATAAACGAAGAAGGTCATTATATAATGATGCACGCAATACTTAAGTGAGAACATATAACCATGACAAACACTTGAACCCATTTAGAGATTCTTAAAATACACTAATTAAAATCTTATAGAATTGAAGAGCCAAATAGACCATAACATAATATTACAAGACTTTAATACATCATTTTTAAGCAAAAAAAGATCAAGAAAGAAAATCAACAAAGATACACAAGAACTAAACAGCACAACTAATCAACAGGTCCTCTTATATATGTATATACAGAATGCATCACCCAATAAGAACTCAATACACATTTTCCCCCCTTAGTGCAAATGGAATGTATTCTAGAAAAGAATATGTGTTAGGTTATACACATCAATCAATTTCAAAACATTGAGATACTACACACTCTCTTTTCAGATCACCATGCTATTAAATTAGAAATCAACCACAGGCCAATAAATACCCTCCCCTAATTCAATTATGTGGAACCTGAACAATACTTTAAAATCACTGGGTGATTAAAGAAACATAGAACACAGTTTAAAAACTACTTGAACGGATTAGAATGAAAATACAACACATCAAAATCTCTGGAACACAACAGAAAAGAGGGCAATTTATAGCAATAAGTGTACCCATAAAAATAGTTAATTAAAATAAACAATACATAGCCTACAACAATTAGAACAAGACTAGCAAAAGAAACCCTTAGATACAGAAACAAAGAAATAATAAATATCAGAGGAGAAATAAATGAATCAGAAAATTTAAAAAAATTAGTAAGACAAGAAATTAGTTTTCAAACCATTTTTTAATGGCAAACCTAACAAGTGAAAAGTAGGAGAACAAAAGCAAATATGATGAATAAGAAATGAAATGGTTTATCAAAGGGCTACCAGGCTGGAAACTGGCCAAGACCTAACAATAAATAAAGCAGCACTCCGCACACTGAAGTATCATGACCATGGCTCTCTCAGTCTCGTACTTTGAAGACATTAGTAACAGATTCTTAATCTGAGAATTATCCAATATCCATATTTCTTTTATTTCCAGAGCCTGTTTATAGCAGCATCTATGGAAAGGGGGTTACCACTTTGGGTGAGTTCTCATAGGAAAATAGAAGTTTTATAAAAGGAATTAATCAAAATGCAAGAAAAGTTTTAAGATAAATACATCTTTAAGAAAAAGATAAAATGCTATCTATAGAAGGAAATCCAGAGACTGACTACCCTAACCTTCACATAGCATAAAAATCCCTTCCCCAATTTCCTGACACTTGGTTATACAACCTGGAGGTGAGTCTTGTCTGTTTCTTTTGCACCAAGTGAAAACACTTGAGTGCAAACACTGAAAGAGCACAGTACACTATAGGAAGTGACCATACACAAGGTACATTTCTGGGGTACAAAAATGCCTCTGAAAAAAACTAGAAAACCCCATGCGACCTCTATGTAGGACTTGTTTATAAAGCAGATATTTTCTAATTTTAGTTTCAGTGAACTTTCGAATGGATTGGGCTGATATCTCTTAGCTTTATGCATAACTGCTATACTAGGTAGTTTGTGCCTGTGGCAACTCAATTCCAAGTTATTAATGGAAATGAAGGATTTTTAAAAAAGCATAGAAAGAGGTCCATAAGAGAAGAGAAAGCAGGGAAGAGGGGGTGGAATAGAATACGAGGATGGGATGGATGAGTAGTTTGAACTGTTGAATGCATAGTTGATAATCTGAAATATAACCACCCTCCCCCAACATAATTGGTAACAAAACAAAAACAACTCAGACTAAAGTAAACATATGGCGCATCACAAATAAATTTTATTCAAAATTTTCCTTTTCCATACTGAAGACAAATACTACCCTGGTAGCAATAACACGGAAAATGTAGGTGTCATGGATAGCCTTATATTGTACACTTGTTGGACATACCTGTAACCCTTCAATGGCCAGTTTGAGGATGGAAGGTGTTAGTTTGGAGGCTTGTTTGAAGGAAAAATTACTCCAGTCTATAATTAAAATGAAACCATTTATCTGAAGCTCTGCATCTTCAATAAGGACTTCCAGTGAGAGCAGGATGGCCCGCAAGATGTCTGTGAAGGCGTTCCTATGGCCAGAGCAGAAAACAGGCTGTTGGTGAGACATGGTAGCACGTTGCTGTGAGATCTCTGGCCTTCTCATATCACTGCTCCTGAGTCTAGATTCAGGGTAATATTGAGTGTATCTAGAACTAGTAAAAATGAATCTACTAAACTGCAATATTCAAGATTCAGAGGATAGAAGCCTCCTTTTAGTCTGACTCCACCATCACCCTAAACATAATGAAATATGGTTATCTGTTCCTGTGGCTAACTCAGTCTATAGCAACAGCTTTATGTTGTATAAATGTTTTCCTGACCCATCTCTCTCCCTCTTAGGGTCATGGGACCTTTCGGAACATAGACTGGATAATGATCACAGTGATAATGATCACAGTTGTGCCCTCCGTGGGTGCACAGAGAATCAATCATACATGAAAAATAAGGAACACATCTACATCGGAAGTTACTGTTTTAATTAAAACTTATTTACCTGGATGCTGAAATTTTTTTATTAAAGTATAACATTCATATAATGATAGCTTTTACCTTTTATTCACGGGTAGGGAAAAGTAAGACAGGCATAAGGGTTGATTTTTCACTATAGGTCCACAGAGCAATTTGGGAAGGAAATTGTTTGGAGCACACCAGTAAGAATGAAAATGGATAGACACGAATGCTGAGTAGAGCAATAACTCTCCAATGTTTCTTGTGCCTTCAAATCACATTCTGCATTTCCATGCATCAGCTATTTTTTGTTTTTAAAATAAACTTCTTCATGTTTAAATGATGACAGTCATCCAGCATCAAATACTATCTGTCTTGAGAATTATCTGAGCTATGTAAATCTAACAGTTTATGCTACTCATCAAATAATTATGGAGTAGAAAAATATAGGTTTGGATGTAAAGCGATAACAAAATCTGCTACTCTTTTGAGACATCATTGACATCAGAAGGCAAGTCTTGCTATGAAATCTGTGGGAAATAAGAGTTTTGAGCATTCCATACTGCTTCCAATTCTAACCAAGTGTCATGACTCAAGATTAGAAATCAGGAAATCTATAGATAATTGGTGAGAGTTAACAAAATACACATTATAGTAACAAATGAGTACATTGTATGTTCTACTTTCAAAGAGGCCTCAACTTCGTTGAAGGGGGTGCTACTTTAGCAACCTGGGCTAAGAGGGGCCAGCATAGTCGGTACACTCAGTGAAGAATTGAAGGGGAGAAAGCCTCCTGAGATAAACAATGGGTGTCTAGGAATGTGAGGGGTACTTGGGAGAAGGGAGAGTAAGACATTTCAGGAGAGAGAATTGACACCATTAAAATAAAGAAATAAAACTAATTTTGTCTTTTTTAATTCTTTAAAGACATCTATCTTTATAATCTATATAATCTCTAGACTAAAAGAAAAAATAGTAACTTCAACCATTTCCCATGGGAAATTATTTTAACCCTCCACTCCTCATCATTTTTATTAAATATGTTAATTTATTTACATAATTAAAGTCTTCATTAGGGTTTTGATTTTCGTTCACATAAAATAATCATTATCACACTGGTGGGCTGCTTGGGTTCATTGTGCAGCACGTAGTTACATGCAAAGCACTGGGCAGCATGCTCTGCTTTCCTTCTGGAAACTTTCTTGCCATGGCCTCCTCCCACTCACCAGGACCCAGCTCCAAAGACCATGGGAGATGGTGAATCAGGCCACTTTCTATTATTTCTCTTACACACCACTTGATGGCATTAACTTCCTCACATAACCCAGCCTCCTACTACCCTTAACAGCTGTAACAGTCGTTGAAGAGACACACAACAGACAACATCAGTACACACACACACACACACACACACACACACACACACGTAAAAAGTGAAAGCAGGCACAAACAACTGAATAACACTCAGATCTTAAGGAATTTACTCAACAAGTAAAGGCTCGGGAGCCGCTAAGACAATAGTTCAGAACAATGATGACCGGGTACTCTCAAAGGGAAAGAACTGGTGAGGACAACAGAAAGAGCACAAAAACTAGAAAAAAAATGCAAACCCTTCCGGAGAAACACCAAACAGAAAGTCAAGCAAAAGATAAATACTAAAATGACAAAATGACACATTTTTTAAAATGGGGTAATAGAATTGAAGCAATGGAAAGCCTAATTAGTGAGCTTGAAAGAAATCTCATGGCTCCAGGTTATGGGAGGAACAATCAACAGAAAGAGCAAAGCAGTCTGAAGAAAACCCAAGAATTGTGTAGGCACTATCAAGAGGAAAAACTTACACCTCATCGAGAAAGCATGAAATAAAACTCGTGTAACAACCTGAAAAAGGGATGTTACTGGATTAAAGGCACCAGACAAGAAACAGACTAACAGACTGGATAAGAAGATAAAACCCATCAATATGCTGCTTACAAGAAACATAGCAAGAACACAAAACCCAAAACATACTAAAAATCAAAGGATAGAAATATATATACTTAATATATATATTTGATATATGTGATGTTATATGATATATGATCATGATATATATGATATATATATCATGTTAAAGGTCACCAAAAACCAAAACAGGAGTGGAAAGATTAATCTCCAACAAAACATCTGAAGGTAAAATGAGAGAAAAAGAAGGGCACTGCAAATGTTTAAAAGGACAATAGGCCTAGAAAATATAGCCAAAATAAACAAAATAAGCCATCAAAATAAGTCAACCAAGTTCACAGAACTGAAGAACTAAGAAAAAGTAAACAAGACAATTAACCAACTTGACTTCCCCCAACAACACAGTGTACATTCTTTTCCACTCCACAGGGAACATTCTCTAGAATAGGCTATATATTAGGACACAAAATGAGCCTTAATAAATCAGAAAATATTGAGATTTTACAATACATTTTAGTAGACCACAAAGCTATAAAATTGGAAAACAACAATAGGTAGAGCACTGACAAAAAAGCAACTACACAGAAACCAAACAACACTGTTTAAAAACTACTGAGTGGTGAGATATGGAATGAACATTTTAACTTCCTTGGAACAAATGGTAGTGGAAACACAACAAATCAAAACCTCTGTAACACAGCAAACACAGTCCTCGGAGGGTAACTGACAGCAATAAGTACACCCTTGATAAAAAAGCAGAGAGAACCAATATCAGCCAAGAGAACCAATAAAAAGCAGAGAGAACCAAATCCAGCATCTTCAACTAGAACAAGAGCAGCAAACTAAACCTTCAGTCACCACGAGAAAATAAATCATAAAGCTAAGAGTGAAAATAAATGAATTAGAAAACAGAAAAACAATAGAAAATTTAAAAAGACATGATGGCGATTCTGCAAAATGATTTACAAAACTGGCAAATCACTAGCAAACTTAACAAAGGAAAAGAAAGAGAAGATACAAATATCATGAATAAGAGATGAAAGAGGTGACATCACAAAATACAGGCCGATAGAATCTAAAAATATATTTAAAAATTACACACGATTATCACATAGCATTAATTCCAGGCACACAAGGATAATTCAACATTAGAAAAAACAGTCTATGTAATCCATAACATAAATAAAACAAAGGATAAAATGATATGATCATTCAATTGATGAATCAAGGATATTTGTCAATGTTCAATGCACATACCAGATAAAAATGCTCAGCAAAATAAGATCAGAGGGGACATATTAAAAAACCTCTCAACATCTTCTTTAACAAGTACAAATTAAAGCATTTCCCTTGTAAATGGGAAACGGACGAGGATGCCCCTTATCACCACTCCTACACAGGACTATGTTAGATGTGTTAGCCAGAAGAATTAGACAATAAAAAGAAATCAAAGGAATCCAGATTGGCAAAGAAAAAGCAAAACTCTCCCTATTTTCAGATGATAAGATTTTCCATGTAGAACCCAACCCCACCCCCAAATGTTGGGAGAAAAAAAGCTATCAATCAAATTCCTGTGTATGAAGAGAGTTCTAAAAAGGTATGAAGAAAAAAAATGTCATTTACTATAGTCACATAAAAGATTACATACTTAGGTTTAAGCCTAACCAGAAAGAAAAGTTCTGTACAAGGAAATCAGCAGAACAATTTTACAGGAAATCAAGAGAGACCTACACATTGAAGACTATGCCACGTTTATGACTAGGAAACTTAATATCCTGAAAATGTCAATACTACCCAAAGCAATCTATAATTGCAGTGCAATTCCAGTCCAAATCCCAACATCATTCTTTAAAGAAATGGGGGAAAAATTATTAACTTCGTATGGAGAGGGGAGAGACATAAGATAAGCAAAGAACTCCGTAGAAAGAGTAGAGTCAGAGGCCTTGCACTAGCCAACCTCAAAACCTTTATTACACAGCCCTAATAGCCAAAATATCTTTGTGCTGGTACAATGACAAGTAAATAGATCAATTGAACAGAAAAAAAACCTCAGAAATATATACATTCACCTACAGACAACTGATATTTGATTAGGGGAAAAAAACAACAAAAACAACATTAAATGATAGAGAGCTCTTCAATAAATGGTGCTGGTAAAATTGGATCTTCATCTGAAGAAAAATGACAAAGAACCCATCCCTTAGACTATGTACAAAAACAAACCCAAGATGGATCAAGGACCATGGATGTAAATCCCAGAGCTATAAAGATTGTTAATGAGAAATAGAGACAAACCTAGGGGTCATGTTGCAGGGCACACACATACTATCACATATAACAAAGGAAACACACATAGTAGAAGACAGAATGGATGAGTGGGGCCTACAAAAAACAAGTCTTTTGTGCATCCAAATACTTCGCCAACAGAAAAGGCATTGGACAATATCCAACACCCATTTCTGATAAAAACACGGAACAAAATAGGAATCGAATGGAAATTCCTTAATACAATAAAGGCCACATATGAAAACCAACAGCCAACATCATGCTCAACAGGAATAACTAGAAACATTTTCTCAGAAAATGGAGAACAGACAAGGATGCCCCCTATAACCACTTTTATTCAACATAGTACTGAAGTCTTAGCCAGAGCCAGCAGACAATAAAAAGAAACCAAGGACACACAAATAGGCAAAGCAGAAATGAAACTCTCACTCCTCGGAGATGTTAAGATTCTAAACACAGAGAACCCAAAAGACTCCACAAAAGAATTGTTGGAAAAATGATACAAGTAACAGGATACAAGAATAATAG
>NW_022103896.1:90301695-90302900 GCF_000313985.2 Echinops telfairi | reverse complement strand
CTAGGATTAGATCTATCTACCTTCAAGGAAATCTAATCAATGCAACTCTTAATAAAATGTATGCTTCAATCACACAAGTGAGTGACGAAGATATTGAAAACTTCTACCAATAATTTCAGTTGGAAATTGATCAAACATACAATCAAGATTTACTAATAATTACTGGCGATTGGAATGCAAAAATTGGAAACAAAAAGGAAGGAACAGTAGTTGGAAAATAAGGTCTTGGTGATAGAAACAAAGCTGGAAATCACATGATAGGATTTTGCAAAACCAATGACTTGTTCATAGCAAATATTTTTTCAACCACACAAAAAGTTTCCATACACATGGACTTCTCCAGATGGAATACACAGAAGTCAAATTGACTACATCTGTGAAAGGAGACACAGGGGAAGCTCAATACCAGTTGCTAAAACTAAGCCGAGGGTTCATTGTGGAACAGACCATGATTGCCTCATATGTACATTCAGGTTGAGGGTGAAGAAAATTCAAACAAATCCACAAGAGCCAAAATACAACCAAGAGTCTATCTCACCTGAATTTCAAGGACATCTCACAAAATGGATTTGATACATTGAATAATAATGACAGAAGACATGATGAGCTGTAGAAGGATATTAACACCATAAATCATGAGAAAAAAACCCAGGACAAGGGACAAAAACGTGATCTAAAATCGATGGTGAGAAGGGCATAGAATATCTAGTGGGGTTTGATCAAGTGCAATGTAGCCGAGAGGAATTACTGGGAGCAGAATGAAAGTCGAACATGATAGTGGTACAGGAGAAAAGTAAAAGGAAATGGAGGAAAGAACTGGGAGGCATGGACATTTATAGAGGTATAAATACAGACACGTATATATGTAAATATGTTTATCTATAATGATAGGGATATAGGTCTATGTACATATATTTATATGTTAAGAATTAAGGTAGAAGGTGGACATTGGGGCCTCTACTTAAGTACTCCCTAAATGCAAGAATACTTTGTTCTAATAACCTGGCATTCTGTGAAGCTTACCCTCCTGACACAATCACTGAAGACAAAGCAAATGTGGTGAAGGAAGCTGATGGTACCCGGCTATTAAAAGATATAGTGTCTGGGGTGTTAAAGGCTTGAAGGTAAACAATCAGCCATCTAGCTGGGAAGCAACAAAGCCCACATGGAAGAAGCACACCAGCTTGTGTGATCACAAGGTGTCA
>NW_022103896.1:90300202-90301037 GCF_000313985.2 Echinops telfairi | reverse complement strand
AAACGGTCATTAAAAAGATAGGAAAGAAAGAAAATATCAAAGTGGATGTCAGAAGTACATTGATGGGGAACAGCCTGAGGTTCAGGTCAGATTCAGAAAAGGACATGGAACAAGGGATATCATTACTGATGTCAAATGGATTTTGGCTGAATGCAGAGAATACCAGAAGAATGGGAATTTCAGAACCTTTGCTTCTGGTTATGCAGAAATTATACTCAGACCAAGAGACAGTTGTGCAAACAAAACAAGGGAACACTGCATGCTTAATATCAGGAAAGGTGTGAATCAGGATTGTGTCCTCTTACCCTACTTGTTCAATCTGTGCTTGCCGGAAGTGTGGATGACTTGAAGCCCTTGCTGATGGTCAGGGACTGCAGCCTTCAGTATGGATTGCAATTCAATGTTCTACGTCAAAAACTGGATGACCTTCTCTTTCTCCCTCATCTTGAGAAACTGACTCCAGCTTGGTGAGGTCCTTTCTGTTGAACTAGTTTTTAAGAGATACATGAGGGGTACCCCTGAAAAAATGTGGAATTTCTCCCAAAGCTATGTATTTAAGATTTTTACAACCTTATCACCTTCAAAGTACTCTCTATTACACTTAATACATTTGTCAAATGTTCTATTCCATTCTTGAAACATTTTTCAAACTCCTCGGTTTGGATGGCTGACAGAACTTCCATCTTTTTAATTTCTTTTTTCTTTTCACCTCTTCTATGTTGTCAAATTGCTGTTCTTTCAAGTCCCTCTGCATTTGTGGAAACAAAAAGAAGTCGCATGGAGTGAGGTCAGGTGAGTCAGGTGTGTGGGGCAAGAGAGGCATGCTGTTTTTTTT
>NW_022103896.1:90290733-90299576 GCF_000313985.2 Echinops telfairi | reverse complement strand
GACTGATTTGGTCTCTGGCGCCTCTCGACTACCTTACACATAGAAGTCAACATTTTTGCCTGTTTGGGACAGACATCCAGAAAGAGGTTTGTCATCAATCAACATTTCACATTTCATTTTTTGAAACGAGAAAACCATTCATACACTTGAGTTTTTCCCATAGCGCTGTTCTTTAAGGTGTGTAAAACATCACAACAGTTTCTGCAGCATTTTTCCTGGGCAATAAACAAAATTTCACAGCTGCATGCTATTCCCTTAAATTGGCCATCACAGAAAACCTGGTCAGAGTGAAACTGCTTTTATGAAAAAATTCACTGTGACCAGAGAGAACCTTCCCAGGTGATGCCACAGGGTGCACTAACTCAGAGTGGGTTGCCTGATGTTTGCCTAGTGGGAAAAATGCCTACTACAAAAACTCTACTCTGCCCAGTGCAATTCCATTTGGGGGGTGGTGGGACTGGTGGTGGTGGTGATGTACTTCCTTGTATATATGGTTCATAGGCCCAAGACAGGCTCTCTAGCTCTTTGCTTGGGAGACCAGACTAGAAGATTACATGACAGGAAAACAAACCTGCCTTTGTCTTGGTGTTTATCCTTATAGTCGTGGATTCATACAATATTGTGATTGACTGACTTTTGTGATTGTCTAACTTCACTCAACCTAATGATTTCCAAGTGTGTCCAGGTCATAAATTGTTTTGTCCATTCATCATTGTTTTTACATATTATCCCATTGTGCATATGTACCAATGTTTATTTATCCTTTCTTCTACTGATGGGCACTTGGGCTATTTCCAGCTTCTTGCTATTGTGAACTGCGATTCAAGGAACATGGGAGAGGTATGTCTGTTTGTGTTCTGCCTCTTATTTCTTTAGGGTATATGCTCAGCAAAGTATTGCTTGATCAGATGGTATTTCTATTTCTCGTAGTTTTAGGTAGCATCATATAACTTTCCACAATGGTTGCATGTTTACAAGCCCACTAGTAGTGCACCAGTGTTTCAACCTCTCTTCACCCTGTTCATCATTTGTTGTTCTAGGTTTTCTTTTTCTTCTTTAATTGGGCTATTGTTGTGAGTGTAGGGTATATCTCATCATTGCTATTATTTTCATCTCCCAGGTGAAATCCCAGTGATTATGAGCATTTCCTCATGCTTGTGTTAGCCATTTGAGTGTTGTCCCTTGTCTATTCATCTCCTTTGCCAACCTTTAAGTCAGATTATTTGCTTTAAAAAATTTTTGGTACCTCCTCCCTGGGGGACCGACAACAGAAAAGTGGGTGAAGGGAGACGTCGGACAGGGCAAGATACGACAAAATAATAATTTATAAATTATCAAGGGCTCATGAGGGAGGGGGGAGTGGGGAGGGAGGGGAAAAATGAGGACCTGATGCCAGAGGTTTAAGTGGAGAGGAAATGTTTTGAGAATGATGAGGGATAAATGTACAAATGTGCTTTACACAAATGATATGTGTATGGATTGTGATAAGAGTTGTATGAGCCCCTAATAAAACGATTAAAAAGAAAACAAAGCAATGTTGGTGCTGCAGAGTCCTGTAGATTTTGGCAATCCATCCCTTGTCCATTGTGTCATTGCCACCGAGTTTTCCCAATCCTTGAATTCTAGTTGAATTCTTTTGATAAAAAGTTTTGATGTGTATAATTGTCTTATTTTTAATAGGGCATCTATTTTTTTTAATCTTGTATCTCACTAAAGAATGTTAAGTGTGCTTAAGATTTACTTTTCCTCCTCTTATAGCCCCTCAGACTAATGTTTGGATCTGAATAAGGAATCTGAAGGTTTTTAAAGGCAGGGTGACTTTCCTTTCTTTTTAACATTTGAAATTTATTTTGATTTTTAAAGAAAAAAAGAAGAAGAAGAAAAACACAGTCTGTGTCGTTGCACGGCCCATCTTATCAAATCAAATCAGTAATAGCCTCCCATTGAACCCTTAATCAATGTGGTTCTTCCCCTCCCCCTTTGTCCCTCCATAATTTCCTGTCCCTCCTCTATTCCTGTACCTCACTGCCATCCCTGGCCTCCTAATGGTCTTTAAAATCTTACTCTTTACTGTGAAAAGCCAATTTTTCCCCCTCCTAAATAATGGTATAATTAAATTTGTCCTTTTATAATATTTTACTAACTTTGCTACGTATAATGTTTTCCAGTTTTCTCCATGTTTTGTGGTATTTAATAGAATCATCACTGTTTTGTTTTTTTTACTAATGTATCATTTTCCATTGTATGAATGTACCAGAGGTTGTTTGCACATTGCTCCATAATCAGGTATCTGCTGTTTCCATGTTTTTGCTACTAAGGAAATTGCTGCAATAAACATAGGTGGACATATGTCTGTTCGTGTTGGTCATTTATTTCTTTAGGGCACTACCCCATACAGGGATTCCAGCATCTCTTTCTCTTTTCAGCATCTATAAGCCCTCCATTCTTTGGAGCTCTCCATTTGTCTTGCAGCAACCTTCTTCTGGGTGTAGGAGGGGTTTTTTGTTGTTGTTGCTGTTCTGAGCTTTTATCTGCTGAGTTAGGAAGACATAAAATTAATATTGACCCAAGAGTAATAGTCACAAAGCAACAACAATAACAAAAGAGATTGTGCAATACACATAGGATATGATTCTGATCCTTTCTGCAAAGAATAGACCACTTGAAGGATTCTGGGTAAAATCATCCCCATGCCTTTTGTTCTAAGGCCACTAAACTTGATCTCTGACTGATTATTTTCTATAGCTCATGTTTAATGAATACTTTCAGTCAGATGACAGGGTTTTATTTATTCAAAAATTGTACAAGAAAAATAAATCTTTCCACCATGACCGGGGAGGCCAAGGACATGTAGAACAAACTAGTCTCAAGGAGTTAGTTATAAAACCTGGTTGCTAAGCTGTTACTGATTATATCGCTTAGGAGGTTTTAAGCACAGGAACTCCAGGTCCAAAGGATGTAATATACTTCTGGTTCTTCTTTTTTGATGGTAGTGGTGCCCTCTTATCTCTATTCATTCTCTCTCCGGCTATCTCATATAAGAGAAGTGTTTCAAGCCACACTCTAGGGAAACTCCTTTTATATTGAATGAATCTTGGCCTACGTTTATTGAAGGCAAAAAACCAAAAAACAATCTGGTACTTGAAGATATTGTAGGCATTCTAGGCCACCACAATAAAGCTAATATTGTAATCAAGGGTGTCAAATGCATTTTCTGACTTCACAGAACATATAAAAATTATGTTTTCACTATCCTGTGGCCTACTCTGTGCAACAGGATTATAAAATTTTTTGAAATATTGTTAGAATGACCAGAACATGACACAGAGATGCAAAGTGAGCAGATGCTGTTAGAACAATAGCACGTGTAGATTTGCTCAATATTGTGGTACCACAACCTTCAACTTGTAAATATTGCAACCCATCTGTAAGATGCAATAAAGAGGAACAATTACTGAGTTATGCCCGCGTCTGCCTTACAGTTACCACAATTCATTGTGGAACGCTCAATGCACCTCTTGATCATATTTACAGTTCAATTGCACATGTAGGGTTTTAACTTTTAAAAAATCTTCTGTATTAAATAGGTGAAATATCCATTACAATTAACCCACATACAAGAGCTAAACAAAACCCAATGCTGTTGCCATGCGGGTGATTCTAACTGCAATTCCTGGGGTTTTGGAAGCTGTGACCTTTCTGAAACAGTTAGCCAGAACTTTTCTCTCAGGTGCCTTTGGGTGGGTCCAAAGCACAAGCCTTCTTACCGTCTGCGATCAAACACTTGGCAGTTTGCACCAATGAGGACCCACAGAAAGCTTGCAATAAACAGTTGACCAAATCGCAGCAAACATCAGAAGGCAAGTATCAAAAAGCAGTCAAGTATCAGAGAACACTCCCCTCCTAATGCTGCTAAGGAGAAAAGTCTGGTAGAGTTTTGAAGGTAGAGAAGAGACTAGACTGTATGAGGTAATTAAAGATGCAAATTGGTCAAAAATGTGCAATGAAGACATCTGTCTACAATTTATTAAGCCAGCACATCAATAAACCCTAGTTATTTATACATTAAATAATCTATGTTCGCACTTAGAAGGAAATTACTTTTAAAATGGAAATAAAGTACCGAAAGAACCGATTCATTGATGATAACGAAATATCTTGTGCTATAGACTGTGTGTTGAAAACAATAAAATCATCTAAGTCCAAATTGCATTGATTTTCAAAATACACATTACATATCCAATAAATACGTCTCCTGATAGTCAAAGAAGTTTTTAAAGTTAAATGAGCTTTTTATAAAATGTACACAGGATCTTCTTAACAAATAGCAAGATGAAATAAGAAAGGAAGTTTTGACTCAAAAGTTCAAGGATCTCATTAATTGTCTTAAGCCTGATAAAAGTGCTGATCATCACACAAGGATCACTCAAGCCAGAGCCTTTTGTTTATGCACTTAAGTGACTCAAAAGGCAACATCTGTGCATAGTACAGTGAACGTTTGAATATATTCACTCACCCGTGAGGATTTATTAGCTGCTTTTTATCCTCTAAATGTTATGTACAGAAGCCATTTAGATGTGGACTCTATTCTCTTATCTATTCATGCAAAAATCACTGTGCAGTTCTTATTATGGATCGGTGTTCCAAGCGCTGGCACTGAGGTGATAGGAGAGCTGAAGACATATAAGGCCCTTACTCTTCCGCAGCGGACAGCCTGTCTTTGGGCAGGAAGAAGACTTTAACTAATAGTGAATAAGTAAAAAAGGCACGCACACAACCATTTCAGACAGCAATTAGTGCTACCCAATGATGTGAGGCAGTGATGGAGGGTGGGCAATGTCAGTGTGAGAAAGCAGTAGAAAAGGCTGCATCTGCAGAGGTCAAGTTTGATCTAGATGACAGGAAGAAAGGAGCCATTCCAAGATTCAGGGACAGAAACTTGTAAGTAGAGGGAACAATAAATGCAAAGCCCTGAAGGAGAAGTGAATTCAAAGAGAATGGGTAGAGAGGCATACTGAAGCTTCCTCCTTTCTTTCACTTTCCCATCCTCTTGCTCCAGGTTTTCCCCATCCTATATCAGAACCTGACCCACTTCTCTTCTCAGGGCCTAGAAATCTATCCGGTGGGCCAGCTGGTGGCATTTCATGCCGTTATATCTGGTTCATTGTGTGCCGGCAATATGCCAGGTACTAGGCTACATGGCTAGTCCAGGATGTTGAGGAATTCAGAATCTGTATACATGTAATTTATAGTCTACTTAGAGAGTAATGCAGGTTCATATATAGGTAGTCATTCATTCAGCAAATGTATTGAAAACTATCAAGATACTATCTGAGCAATGCTTTGGGTACAGTAATGAATACAAACATGCCCAAATATCTTCTCATATAAAGCATATATTCCAGTGGAAAGAGCCAATCAACAATAGAGTGCATGATATGGCAAAGCTGGTAAGTGCTATGGAAAATAAAAGAAGTAGGATAAGGGTGTCAAGACTACCGAGAAGAGGGTAAAATGGATGGCAATATAAAACAGAGTCATCCGAATTGCCTTACTGAGAAAGTGACATGTTATTAATTTTGGTAGAGAGTGAGTGAAATTAGGTAGCTCTCTATGAGATATACTGACACAATAGCATATACCTACCAGCAACCAAGAAGACAGTGAAGGACCACACAATGTTTCATTCTGGGGTACCTAAGTTCACCACGAGTCAGAGCCAACTCAATCACAGTGATTACCAACAACAGCACAGCAAGCTGTGAGCTTTATTTCACCTATGTGATTGACATAGATCCTTTTATTATACATGATAATGTGAATAAATCATTCAGCATATAAACCTCTCTTTTTAAATGAGAAAAGAAACCGACAAATCTACTTGGTTAGATTACTGGGGACTTCAGTGCTAGTTATCTCAATGAGACACAGAAATATGACAGCTGTTGGTCTCCTTGAGAGTTTAGCAGGTTAAGAACAGTGTCAACTGAATCAATCGCTCAGTTTATGAAGAAAAGCTGGAGTCCTAGAGACAGACGCCCGATTGAATGAGAAAAGAGTGGTCTTTATACTGTTTCCAGAACACCCCAAATCATCAAGGCATTCATCAGCATGGCTATTTATCTCCTTTCCCAATCAAAGGAGTGAATAGGCCAGGCTTAAAAGACCTAATGGGAATCAAAAAAAGAGAGAGACAATCATTCGTAAGAAAATATTTTGTGTTTAGTTTCTGTTTATTTTTCCAAGGGGACTTTTTTGTTAACTATTAAAATAGGACATATTTCAATATGTCTGATAGAAGCCATTCACATAACTTGCAATCAAAACAATATAATGGCGTTGATTTTGTTAGATGATGTCAGGCTTGTTCCAGCTCATCGTGACCCTGACCCTGACCCTGTGTCCAACAGAACAAAACCCTGCTGGCCCTGCGCCCTCCTGACAATGGTTGTTATATGTGAGCCCATTGCTAGCCCCACTGGGTTGATTCATCTCCTTGATGGTCTTCCTCATTTTCACCGACTTTCTGCTTTACTAAACATAATGTCCTTTTCCAAGGACTGGTCTCTCTTAATTATGTGTTCAAAATACGTGAGAAGAGGTCTCAGCATCCTCACTTCTATGGAGCATTTTGGCTGTACATCCTCCAAGAAAAGATTTGATTGTTCTTCTGGCAGCCAACGGTATTTTGAATATTCTTTGCTAATGCCACAGTTCAAATGTGTCAACTCTATTGCATTCTTTCTTATACATATATCCTTCAGCAACATCCAGAAGAGTTGTCGAATCATGACCACAATCACTTTTTTTAGAACATTTTCTTCCTTCTTGTACTCATTGGTGTCCCATTCACCCCAACTTCCCCTGGCATATGCCCAAGAAATCATTAATTCATTTACTGTCTCCATAGGTTTACCTATCCTGGATTTCATATACAGAAAAACATTATTTTAAAAGCAACAAACAAAACCAAAAACTAACAAGAATATCAAAGTAAAAAGATAAAAACTTCATTAAGGAAGAAAATATTAAACACTAGAACAAATTTAAAATGGGTCAAAAGATAAGGTGTAAAATTCTAACCTAACTGCATCTGCAATCATTCACTTTCCAATGCGTTCTGCACGGTCGCAAGGCTCTTCAGCCGTTTAAAGCGATCATGGGCAGCTGAGTTGCATAATACATGCTTGACCACTGCTTCCATGGTGACTGATTGTGAATCCAAACAACGTGAAATCCTTAACAACTTCAATCCTTTCCCAGTGCATCACAATGTTGCGTGTTGATCTAGTTGTGAAGATGTGGGGTTCTTTACTTAGAGCTGTAACCCAAACTGAAGGCTGCAGTCCTTGTTCCTTAGGAAATTCCTCCTTACTTTCAGCAAGCAAGTTTGTGTCATCTGCAGATCATGGATTGTTAATAAGACTTCCTCTAATGCTTTCCATATAGTCCAAATTTCCATATTATTTGCTCGGCATAAAAATTGAGTAAGTATGGTGAAAGGATGCAATACTGACATACCCATTCCTGATTTGAAACTATGCAGTGAACCCTTGTTCTGTTTGTATGACTGCCTCTTGATCCATGTACAGGCTTAAAGTGAGCACAATGAAGTGTTCTGGAATTCCCATTCTTCTCAATGTTATCAATAGTTTGCTATGATCCACACAATCATATGCCTTTGCATAATCAATAAAGCACACGTCAACATCTTTCTGGTATTCTCTGCCAAGATCCATCTGACATCGGCAATGATATTGCTCATTCCCATCCTTGTCTGAGTTCAGTTTGACCATCTGGCAGCTCCCTCAATGTAGTTGAATGTAGTTCAACTGTCATTGAATGATCTCCAGCAAAATTTGACCTGCATTTGATGTTAATAATTTCTGTATTCTGTTGGGTCACTTTATGTTGGTATGGGCACATATATGGATATCTTCCAGTTGCTTGGCCAAGTAGCTGTCCTCCAATATTCCTGGCATAGACAAGTGAGTCCTTTCATGTTTCATCAGCTTGTTCAAACATTTCAATTGGTGTCTGTCAATTCCTAGAGCCTTGTTTGTCTCCTATGCGTTCAGTGACGCTTGGGCTTCATGGATGAATGTCAAAGAGTTCTTTTGGGCACAACCCACAGATGTGTTCCCTCCATCTTCTTTTGGTGGTTCTTGTATCATTCAATATTTTGCCCAAAGAATCATTCAGTATTTCAACTTGAGGCTTGTATATTGTGTGAGATCCTTCACCTTGAGTTATGCGGAGTATGTGTGTCCTTTGTGGCTTTCTAACCCCAGGTCTCTTTGCACATTCCATTCTAATACTTTCTCTTCTCTAGTTGCTCATTGAAATTTTTTGTTCAACTCTTTGACTTCATCATTTCTTCTATTTGCTTTAACTATGATCGAGAGCAAGTTTCAGAGTGTCTTCTGGTATCAACATCGATTTTTTATTTTGTCTTCTTCAGATATGATGTGCTTAATGTCATACCACATCTTGTCTTCTGTCCTTAGTGTTCAATGTGTCAGATATATAAAATGTATCAAATATGTAAAAAAATAGTCAGCAAAAACTTTGACTTTATTCCTGTCCTTTATTCCCACCCAGGTAGCTTCTTTTTATTAGTTTCTCATGTCTTTGCTTCCATGTTACTGAAATAGAATTAACAAGAAGACTTCAAAAAGTTCTTAGAAAATGGAACTGAAATATAATGGATAATATTTGTATATATGTGTTTACCTTTGCTTATCCTTGTATATAATAAGTGGCATTTTCTTTGCTGTAAATATATCCATATATGTTGTGGTGTTTACAAGGGCTAACATCATGAAAACTTCTATTTAAAAAAA
>NW_022103896.1:90284782-90290049 GCF_000313985.2 Echinops telfairi | reverse complement strand
AATGAGGATCTGATGCCAGGGGCTTAAGTGGAGAGCAAATGTTTTGAGAATGATGAGGGCAATGAATGTACAGATGTGATTTACACAATTGATGTATGTATGGATTGTGATAAGAGTTGTATAAGCCCCTAATAAAACGATTAAAAAAAAAAAAGATAAGGGAAAATTCCCACAATATTTGGAAGCCTCTTTGCATAATCTTGTTTCCTCATGTAATATAGAGATTGCATACGATATACACTATTAGAAAGCTTGCTTTATCATTTAAACACTATGGCTTTTTATAGAGAGAAAATCTTTCTACATCAGTATGGAAAGAACATTTTTAAAATTTCATTTTGCATATGAATGTTGTTTTTAAGTGCCATTGAACCAGTTCTGATTCATAGCGTCCCTCTGTACAACAGAACAAAACATGGTCCTATGCCACCCTCAAACTTGCTATGTTTGAGCTCATTGTTTTAAATACTGCATCAATACATCTCATAAAGGATCGTTCTCTTCTTCATTGGCCTCATACTTTACTAAGCATGATGTCCTTCTCTAGGGACTGGTCTCTCCTGACAACATGACCAAAGTATGTAAGAAAAAGTCTCACGATTTTCACTCCTAAGGAGCAGATGGCTACACTTCTTCCAAGACACATTTATTTGTTCTTATAGCAATCTATGATACTTTCAATATTCTTCAATAGCACCATCATTCAAATGCATCAGTTCTTCTTTGGTCTTCCTTATCAAATGCCCAACATTCACATGCAAGCAAGGCAATTGTAAACATCATGGTTTGCATCAGCCAGAGCTTATATGATATAGGTGTAAAAGTCTGTCAATTTCATTCTCTAAATCAGCGGTTCTTTTGGGGGTCGAACAACCCCAAACATATCATAACAGTATCATTATTATGAAGTAGCAACGAAAACAATTTTATGGTTGGGGGGGGCGTCAACACAACACGAGGAACTGTATTAAAGGATCGTGGTATTAGGAAGGTTGAGAACCACTGCTCTAAATGGATAGACTATGAAATCATGGTAATTCATGTTCACCCAGAGGGACATAGAAAAAGGCATGGTAGTCTGCTTCAAAAAAAATCATATATTGGAACGATTATGGAGTACAGATCTATTCTGATACACAGAATAGTCACCATTAGTCAGAATAAACTCTACAAAAACTGGGTTTGCTTTTGTTTCTTAGCTTTTAAAATGAACATTGGGTTAATTTTTGTTTTTTGCTATTATAAACAGGGGTGAAATAAATAAGTTGGTACAAACATCATTTTGCAAAATAAATGATGAGATGTAAGATTTTCCACGAATTAAGAATTTTTCATGGTAAATATTATCAAATATACTTCTATTGGCAATGCCCTATAATATATTCCTCCAATGATGTATCAGAGCACTTAATTGTTCACATCATTGTGAACAGAGAAGATTGTTATCCCAGTGAAATTTTAATTTGTATTTCTCTAGTTATGATTTAAGTGGAGCTTCACCATCCTTGCATATATTAAGTGACCTTTTCTGTTACTCTTCGACTCAGAACCTTTTCCGATTTTCTTTACTGCGCTGTTATTTTGTTTATCAGTTTATATTAGGGAGATTAGTTCACGATGATATGAATATTTTTCGATCTTTTACTTATCTTTTGACTTCACTTGCAGGTGTCTTTTTAAGTCAGGTGTATTGGCATAGGTTTCTTTTGCTATTTTGTTTTGGTTTGGCTAGCTAAGAGGTTTGTATTGTAGTTTTAGCAAGCTTGTATGGTTTGGGATTATCTTACAAAATTTTAGGTTTTAATTTTATGTTACACTTATGTATTTATAAGCCATTTTCCATTCACCCTAGTGCAGAGTGTGAACGCTGCTTTGTTTGTGGCATTTTGTTTTGTTTTGCTTTCCTAGAATACTGCCTAACTCCTCTAGAACAATTTGTGGAAAAGTTGACTTTTTCATTTCTGATTTCAAATGCCATCTTCACCCAATACATACCTGGGTCTATTTATGCATAGAAAACATACTCTTTTAATTATTGAAGCTAAAGAATACGTTTTACCATCCAGTAAATTAGTCCCTTTTTGTCTACAAAACATAAATCCATCTGCTATACATACAACTAGAGTTGGCTGGTGATTGACTAATGGCTTTCTGTGATGTTGTCCCAGAGTGACGTAAACAGTTAACAGGCTCAGCCGCTGACTGAAAAGTTGACGGTTTGAATCTACAGATGGGTGTCTTGGAAGAAAGGCCTGATAATTTATTTCTGAATAATCAGCCACTGAAAACTCTATGAAGCATAGTTCTATTCTGACACACGTAGGGCCAACAGGAACTGGAATCTGCTGAACAGCAATGGTCTTTATTGTGTGACTGAGTTGGTCGGACGCCATATATCTTCCCTATACTCTCCACTGCATTAGAGCTTATCCATTATTCTTTCCCCTGCCATACACTGATACTCACTGTGCACTGCCTCAGAGATTCCAGATTTCATCCTTCAGAGTGGTATTTGTGGGCACAGAGAGTATTTTACTCTTCTTTCCCCAAGTATATTTTAGAGATTATCAGATCGTCAAACGCAGTGCCTTGTAAGGCTTTCTTGATATAAGGGGCCTACATCTGCTCTCCAGGCTGTTGGAATGAGATCTTTAGAGTTATTTTGGGGAAAGAAGAAGCAGGAAACTCATAAATTGTCTTTCCTAGAAGTGTCTTAGAAAGATGCGTGCTTCCAAGAATGCATCTAGGAGCCATGAGCACAATGTGAGAAGTGGGGCGCAGGGGTAAGAGGGTGCTTTTTCAGGCTCTAAAGCTGGCTGCTTGGCTTTGAGGGAAAACTCTCAATTCCTTAAAATCTGCAAAGCCGTTCTCCCACACCCCTCATCCCAGTAGTGCTGAAAAAAATTAAGCAAATCAAGATCCTGCCACTTCTCGCCTTTTGAACAATGTTATGGGTAATTCAACCAAAAGAATACATCAAAAGTTCTCCGCTGAAGCATGCCGCTGCACCTTGAGTCACTTTGTAGTAACTTTTAGAGCACCGGAATGTGTGCTTCGTGGCTGAAGATGTTGATGACACAAAATAGGTCGAATGGGGTGTCTTTAGTAGACAAAGATGCTACTATGACCTGCTCACTCTCAGAATTATTGTCCAAGGGGTTGAGAAATGCCCTCCCCCTTGGCTGGGGCTGCAAGTGTGATCTTTGGCAGATTTGCGTAATAAACCTTTGAGGTAAGAGAAAGCTCTTACCTCTGATTTCACTATTTCCAGCTTGTCATCAACTGAGTTCACCAAGGGGGGAAAAAAAAAGCACCACTAAAGTGCTGAGAACTAATATCCTTAAAATGAGCCAGTCTGTGCGGGAATACGCATGCCTTATGTTCTCCAGGGGGAAGCCCCCTCCCCCAGGTTGGGTGTGGAACCTGACTCTCATCTGTAGAGGGTTCAAATATTGGGCTTTTGATCTACCACCTAGGAGAGATACACTTGCTTAACAGCAATTTATTTTGTAGAATCATAGACTTAATTTTTTCCTCAGCCCTGCTGTAAACCAATGAAGGAAGCAAAAATTAGGTGATATTTGAGGGCTGAAATTTTCCAATACTGCTCTGATGGAAGGCCCAAGGGTTTGGGCTTAATTATCCTCTCTGGCTCTTACCTTATCTATATTATAAGACTTTGCCTTCCTAACCACAACTCTCTGCATTTTTGTGCGCTCCTAGACTTTATCACTTCACAGCAGGCCCACTCTTTGTTGGACTCATTTGTACCTGTAACACATGCCAGAGGGCAAGAACAAAAGAATGGCCCTGCTCAAGGTCACCTATGTGATTGAAAAATATCACTAGCCTGGGTTCTGGGGGCACCTGCCAATAAGCTCACAGCTTTTAGGACTGTTTTGCTGTCAGCCATCCATCACTTTATTTTATTATGATAAATTCTTACTGGAAGATTAAATCCACTGTCATCAAGTCGATTCCAACTCACAGTTAAATGTATAAGGTTAAAAAAAAAACTTCTGAGGAGATTATCAATTGTCTTTCAAACAATCTTTATTACGAACTTCAGTGTACAGAAGCTAAGAGAATCTCTAGAACTTCAGATTCTTAGACACATGTCCTTGGATTACAAGGTATTGGATGTTGAATCGGTTGCAAAAGGAATATAGCAATATTTTTTAAAATTTCTGGTAATAGCAATTATTGTTCTGATCTGAACCAAGAAATGAAATCAAGAAGTATACGTTTATTTGCAGTACTGGTGTTGTTCTGCTAGATTTTAACACTAGTTTCCTTACACGTGCTCCTGAACTCTCTCTTTCCTCTGATCTATCAATCTATTTGTATACTTATATTTAGGTATATGAAAATTATTAGAAACAATAAGTGGAAAAATCACTGAATTTTGCATTGGTTCATCCAAAGGTTGAATGTCACTTATGTTTAGGGCCTTTAATTGTCTATTTGTGCTATCTTGCATATGAAAGATTTATATGAAACTTTATATGAAAGATTTCATTAATTACCCAATCATTACATACTGAGCAATATAGAAGCCCATAATGGTGGCCTCACAGAGCTTCCATAGACACAGTTTCCACCTAGCAAAGCAAGGAAGTAGGAAACAGGAGCAACTCAGTCATGGTTGCCTTCCTCGATGCAATCCACAGCTAAAGCAACTCTACCTTTCTTTTATTATTTTAGTATGATCTGCCTGATTACTGTTTCATATATTGAATGTTAAAGTAAGATGTTGTCTTATCAGGTGGAAAATTCTATCCGCCTGAATTCTGGTGAGCTTTTTCACATACAGGGAAACCGGTATTTGGTCAAAGTAGTATGGGGCAGATTTGTAAGAGAATGTCAAAGTGGAAGTTATTCCCTTTATGCATAAAGAGAGGGCTATTGGTCCAGGGGTTATACAATCACAAAGAAGTCATAAATGAGCAGCAGGCATAGGTGGGATAAACTGCGAGTGCAAATTGAGAGCCCATTGTCTATAAATATTGGGTCCTGGTTCTGCAGTAATGGGTCTAAAACCACTCCAATTGGAAAAGAGAAAAAGGGAAATTGAATTTTATTAGGGGGCTAGCCACCAGAACATCTTTCCAGTAACTTGGTTGTTTGGCAGGTGTTCAAATGATCTCAATCCCTTACTTTATTTATTTATTTATTTTAACATTTTATTAGGGGCTCATACAACTGTTATCCCAATCCATACACACATCAATTGTGTAAAGCGCATTTGTACATCGTTTCTCAAAACA
>NW_022103896.1:90282088-90283606 GCF_000313985.2 Echinops telfairi | reverse complement strand
GCTTTACACAATTGATGTGTGTATGGATTGTGATAAGAGTTGTATGAGCCCCTAATAAATGATTTAAAAAAAGAAAGTTCTTCTCTCTCTCTCTCTCTTTCTGTGTGTGTGTGTTTACTGTTTGGGAAATTGAGAAGCTTAATTATTAGGCTATGTTTTTCTCAAAAATTCTGTTTCTCATAAGACAGCATCAAGCAGAAATTAAACAAGGCAAAATTCTCAGTTTGATTTTGTTCTACCTGTTGAATTTTATTGTTTTATGGTAGTCCTGTCTGATAGGTCATCATTAGTCTTGCTCATTGCCTGCTCAGTTCCAGATACATTTACTACCTTTGAGCCCTACAGGATGTTAGCACCATAATATTTTCTCTTTTCTAACACTTGTTTATGGTAGAGATTAGAACTCATCTATGGTCAACCAAAGACTGTGTTTCTTGACTTGGCATTCACATTTTGTGAATCAATATTTTTTGGTACTGAATTTTAAAGACAGAGAAATAAGCAGAATTATCCTACACATTTCCTAATTAAATACCCAGTTTATGATTGCCCATCTCACTCACTGCCATTGAGTCAATGCCAACTCATAGTGACCCTATAGGACCAGGTAGAACTGCCCCTGTGAGTTCCTTAGACTGTTACTCTTTATGGGAGCACACAGCCCTCTCTTTCTCCCTTGGAGCACTTAGAGGTTTAGAACTGTTGACCTTGAGGTCGCAGTCCCGGTGGCTTAGTGATTTCATTGTTTTCTCTCCACCTAGTCAGTCAGGGAAGGATTCCTACTCTAGGGTGACGGTTCTGATGAAAACCCTGTCACTAGACAGAAGCTAAACCTATGTACTCATAATCCGGGGAAGATGCTACATGCCTGACAGGGACAGAGCAGAGGCTTCTTTTCTTTCTTTTAATTATTAATCATTTTATTGGGAGCTCTTACAGATATTATAACAATCCATAATTCAGTTAGATCCAGCATAATTTTACAATTGCTACCACCATCAATTTTAAACCATCTTTTTCTTCTCAAATTCTTTGATATCATTTCTCTTTTATCTCCTCCATCACCCACCCTGCCCCTCAGGAACCCGTATGAGTATTATTTGCTGTATCATACACCATCCAATATATCCATTCACCTATAATTCTGTCATTTGTTCCCCTTGAGGGGGGTTATATAGCCATCATCGCTATCAGCTTCCCTTTCCCCCTATTCATTTTCCCCCTCTCTTCCCATATCCTCGGGGAATGAGGGAATCAGTATTTCTGTTACTTTTTCTGAAGGGTTATCTCTCTTGGCTTTCAGGTATTGAGCACTCCTAATTATCCAAATGAACATATGTAGGTCTAACAGGACTAATGAGGTAAAATGAAGACCATAATAGTGAGGGGAGGAAATATTAAAGAAGTAGAGCATAGTTCGATGTTTCATCAGTGCTAAACCTCTCCCTAGATTTATCATCCCTTCCGTGTGGCCCTTCTGTGAGAGACTGTCCAATTATCTTACAGGTGGGTTTGGGG
>NW_022103896.1:90277759-90281988 GCF_000313985.2 Echinops telfairi | reverse complement strand
TCCACGCTCCTTCGCATCAATTATTACAGAGGCTTCTGTCTTGCCCGCTAAGGGAATGAATAAGGGACCCAGTGAGTACAAGTTATGAACAAAGGTCTCTGTGTGAACTGCCTTGGTAAACACCTTAGCCCTGAAGCCTGCCTCTGGTGACTATCCGGACACAGAACGGTACTTGAAGATCATTCTGAGACATATTGACTTAGAGACACAGCTGAGATAAAGTTGGAATAAAAGGTGCCTGAAACCCTAGGAGAAGCTGCGTAGGAAATGGCCTGACCATCTGCAGACAGGCAAATCCTTCCCCTTTGAACATGCTATTAAAAACCAGGAGTGTTCCCTTAGCCAAAAAATTTTCTTCCCAGCGTTTGTTGTTGTTGTTGGTTGATTATTCAAATGCATGCTCCACTTTGCTCTCAGAACAAAGCATATTTTATCTATACTTAAGATAATCATCTCACCTCATAAGAGGGACCCATTCATTTCTTTTGAAGTGATTCTATGTTTTAATAAAAGCAGGGCTTAATATGTTGCTGTGTTTGAGTGTGAGTGTGTGAGTGTGAGTGTGTGTGTGTGTGTGTGTGTATGTGTGACTTATCTCTAGACACCAGCCAACCATATGGGTCTGGAGCTTGCTATTTTCCATCCTAACCCGCCCCCTGCCCTCAAGGGTGACAGTGTGAGCCCCTAACTTCACTATGCCATGCCACAGGGGGTGGCTTTCAGGAACATAGTAAACAGCAGGTCTTATAGTGTCAAGAGGTTAGTGTGATCCTTGGTTCCCATGGGAGAGTGTGGGAGGCTAGTTTAAATCTTCCCTCAAGATGGCAAAGAAATGGGGTCTGCTCCTCTGGGATAAGCAGGAAATGCACCTGGTCCGTTTGATAAAAGAGGGTTGTTTGTTGATCTCATTGGCAGGAGCAGGGTTAAGAGGGGTGCTTGTAGTTAGGCTGTTTAAGGCCTTTTTGATTTTACCATATGGAAAGGCAGCAAATTATTGTGAGCTTTCATATTAGGCCTTACATCATACCTATCAGTAGGAAAAAGACTAGCAGAGTCGCATGTTTTATCCCAGAGCCCAGTACACGTCCTGGTATAGACTGAGTGGCGTCCAGGAACTTTGGGATGAGATGGGAGGGATGGGAGGTATGCTGGATGAGTGACTTTCAAAAGTAACAAAGGAAAGTACAACTAAGGCCATAGATAGAGACCATTTATTTAAGAAGTGTTGCAAAAGCAAGAGAGAAAAATAATGACAATGCTTAGATAATTTTCTCAAAAAGATAAGAGATGCATGCATTTGAATACTCAAGGGAGAAAAAAATAGTGTGGACAGGCTGAAGCCTTGTGGCAAGGGGCGTGTAGCACCAGCTGAGATACACCAGGTCTTCTCGATAGAAGGAGCTGCTGGATTTATGTGAGGTACTTAACTGTCTCTTCAAGCTGCCTGCCAAATGTGCAATGTCCAAGAATAATTTCCTAACCACTTTATACTTGTTTACTTATTACTTACATTGAATAACCTATGCGCTATTTATGTAAGCATGGAACCCACGTTTTCATCCAAAATTGGAGCTTGTAACACTGTCCTTCATAGGTTGTTATGGAATTTGATTTAGTCACTTATACACATATATGGCAAAGTGCTTGGCTCATTGCAAACCAGAGAGCTTGAAAGCAAATTTTATTTTTTTTCTTATTTTAGAAATAATTTTATTCATTTATCTATTTTTACATTTAAAAATCTCAAAAGAGTGCTCTTGAGTATTTAAGGTGAGAAAAAGAAAAGTTATAAATTATCATCAAGTGTAGGAATTTTTTGTTTGTTTATTGAACATGATTGGCATTTTGGTTGTGTTAAGATATTGAAGGTTCCTGTTAGGAAACCGTGGACCACTTCAATGGACTCCAGCTGGATGTTGCTGCTCAGATCACACACTGAAGAGCTTTGGCCTATGGCACCACGACCGTGACTATGGACTATGGCACCAGGAGCACTGCTGTCTACCCCACATCCAGGAAATGTTCATTGAGGTGGTGCAGCACAACAGACTCAGTGCGAGGTAGTATAAAGAAGCACTCTATGGAATAAAAACAGAAGGAACAAATACATGGGAGCTAAGGATTTGATTTTCTCTTTTAAGATTGCTGGGAAAGGTTGGAGGTGTTTCATGGGGCATAGAGCCCTCTCAGCGCACAGATGGCTGGTTCTGATGGAAGCAACTTCTAACCATCCCTGAGTTGAATTTGGGGTGCTTCAAACTGAACTTATATACCCTCGCTCTATTAAAAGGCCCAACTTTTTCTACCTATGATTACCAAACCATAACCAAGCCCGACTCTGGAAGAAGCAGTACCCCCCACAGAACAAGGTGCTGAATATGTTTTGTATAAATACAGTACCAAGTTCCCAGCCCTTTTGTCAATTTTTATTTCTTTCTCTGGCTACAAAAACAAATACAAAAATAATAAGAGATACTATTAGTTGTTCTTCATGTGAGCTGTGTTTTCAAAATATATTAAATGTGAAGAAACAACCAAATGTGTCACTTGATTCTTCGGCAGTGACGCCAGGATGCCTTCACTGTACGGTGAGACAGAAGGGTCCGTGAGAAGAGGCTCTGAACGTCCTGCTCTGGACACAGGCAATGCAATACTAGACCCATGTCTGAAGTCGTTGGGTGCTAACCAAGAAATGTTGCTCAAATAATTAAAGGATTTTATTGCTTAAGAAATAATATAGAATGAAAGATTCTACCTTTGTTCTGCATGAAAAAGAATGTGGCATCAGGATTGGAGGAAGGCTTATTAACAACATGTGATGTGCAGATGATACAACTTGACTTGCTGAAGGCAAGGAGGAATTGAAGCCCGTGCTGATGAAGATCAAGGATTGTAGCCTTCAGTATAGATTACAATGTAATTTAAAGAAGGCCAAAATCCTCATATATGGATCAATAGGTAACATCTTGATACATGGAGAAACATTGAAATTGTCAAAGATTTTGCCGTGCGTGGATCCGCAATCCATGTTCATGGAAGTAGCACTAAAGAGACCAAAGGAGGAGTTACTTTAGGTAAATTTTCTGCACGAGACTGCTTTAAAGTTTTGAAAAGCAAGGTGATTGCTTTGAGGACTAAGGGGTGCCTAAAGCAAGTCACGGTATTTTCAATTCCCTCATACGCATGTGAAAGTTGGACACTGAATATGGAAGAGCGAAGAATAGATTCATTTGAAATGTGATGCTAGGACAGAATGTTGTAAGTACCATGGACTGCCAAAAAGGAAACAAGTCAGCATTCCCCTGCTGTGAAGTCTTACCATGCCTCATTTTTTCAACACATTATTGACCTCTGCTACTCTTCACCAAGCCTTGCCCTTCTACCCCCTGCATCTTTGGCACTTGGCCCTGGTAGCCTCATGAGTTGGAAAGACCTTCAGCACATTAACTGACCCACAAAAAGTGCACTATTCAATGTCATGCTTCTTGGAATGGCTGTAGTCTCAGCACAACACTCTACAGGGTGCTCATCTTACGTACTCCACCAACACCCGCCCCCCCCCAAGCAGTCTAACCTTATTTTTACAAAAACAGTCTGACTAGGAGGGAAAAAGATTGGTCATCAAATAATAAACACCGGAAGATCTCCTCAGCATCTACTGAAGAGGTTCCACTAGGAGGGATATCCTGCACTTCCTGACAGCAAGAAATTCAACTTAAAAACTTAGTAGATCCAAAATTTTAAAAGTGGGGGAGCAGCAATACTTGCTGACAGACTCCCCTTGACCATTGACCAGTGTCTGTGAGCTCTGCTTCTTCCTCGTCGAGTGAATTATCCCTGGCCCCTGAGACAACCCAGCCAGTCAGCTACATCTCTTACTTTGCTGGCCTTTGGGGGTCTTGGTAGATAGCAGATTGCATGGGCAGTTTAGCACAGACATTCTCAGAACCCAAGTTCCACTTTTCACCATTTTTGCCCTCCTTTCTTCTACTTTCTTGCTTTGTTACCCAGTTCCCTCCACCCCCATGTTCCCCACCTCTCTCCAACTCAGCACAGGTATACCTATAATAACACTACCAAAGGAGCTGGAATCCCTACCTACAAGGTGGTTTAATTTTGTGCTTGAATGTATTTTCTTTGTTTTTTGGTACTTCTGTTCTATTATAACACTTTCATTTTTTTCCCTAGCTTTCTCCAATTTTCTCTTCCAGTGGGACCCCTACCCTTCT
>NW_022103896.1:90275934-90277062 GCF_000313985.2 Echinops telfairi | reverse complement strand
CGTCAACCATGGTGAGGGGAGGTGGGCAAAACCTGTGGAGGTGGAGCCTCGGGATCATCATTTGCCGATGGGGCGTGACTCGAGGTAAAATGAAACAACTGCAAATATCTCCTACTGATTGGAACTTGGAATACGTGAAGTATGAATTTAGGAAAATTGGAAGTGGTCACAAATGAAATAGAACATATGCAGATTGATAACCTAGACTTTAGAATGAGAAAAATCATATGATTTACTTGCTGGGAATAATACAGTAAAGAGGAATAGTGGGACATTTGTGGTTAGAAAGAATCTTGTGGAATACATCATGAAGTACAATGTTATCTATGATCGGATTATATTTGTCCACTTTCAAGGAAATCCAACCAATACAACTATTATTCAGTACAACTTCATCACAAAGGTGAGTGATGAAGAAACTGAAGAATTCAACCAACTACTTTAGTCAGAAATTGATCATACATGCAATACAAATACATTGATCGTTCTTGGTGATTGGAATGCAAATGTTGGAAACAAAGAGCAAGGAACAGTTGTTGGAAATACGGATTTGGCGATAGAAATGAACCTGGGTATCGCATTATAGAATCTTGCAAAACCAATGACTTGTTCATAGTGAATACCTTTTTTCAACAACACAAAAGGCACAACACAACACATGGACTTCCTCAGATGGACTACACAGAATCAGAGTGAGTGTGCTGTGGGAAGACACAATGGAGAAGCTCAATATAAGCAGTTAAACCGGATCAGAGAGCAGCTGTGGAACAGCCCATCAACTGTTCATCTCTAAGTTCAGGCTCAAGCTGCAGAAAATGAAAACAAATCCACAGGAGTCAAAATATGACCTTGAGTCTATCCCATCTGAATTTCAAGAACATCTCCCAGGAGAGATTTGATGCATTTAACACTGACGACAGAAGGCCATCATTCATGAAGAAACCAAAAGGTAACTAAGAAATCAGGCAAGAAAGAAAAGATCAAAGTGGATGTCAGGACAGACTCTGATATTTGCCCTTGATCAGAGAGTAGCTAAAGCAAATGGAAAAAAAGATGAAGTCAAAGAGCTGAGTAGAACATTTCAAAGGGCAGCTTGAGAAGCCAAAGCCAAATATTTATGATGAAATG
>NW_022103896.1:90272533-90273848 GCF_000313985.2 Echinops telfairi | reverse complement strand
CTTCATCTTTGTTTCTAACTTTTGAATTACAATCACTATTAATTACCAATGCATCTTGATAGTATGTTTGATAAATTTCAGTATGAAGAAATTGGTAGAATTATTCAATTCTTCATTACTATCTTTAGTGGTTGGTGTGTAAATGTGAGTAATATTTGTATTAAGTGGTCTTCTTCATAGATGTGTATTTTTTTTATCACAGATAATGTTTGTTCATAAAAATAGATCCTGAAATGTTACTTTTGGTGATGAATGCAATGTCACTGCTCTTGCTTTTGTCATTCCCAGCATCTTAAACCATGTGATTGTCAGATTCCAAATAACCAAGATCAGCTCAATTCACGAGTGCCTAGAGTGTCAAGCCTTACACACTCCATTTCCTTTTGAACTCTTCAAGTCTCCCAAGATTCATCATTGGCAGGTTTCGTGTTCTGATTAGTAATGGAGAGTGGTAGCTGTTTCTTCTCAATTGGAGGCTTGCCAATCACTTGAAATCTACATAAGATCAACTTGATGTGGAGGTGGCTGTTTCCCAGGGATATTCCGAGTGTCTTTCAATCTGAGGGGCTCATCTTCCAGTACTATATAAAAAAATGTTCTGGTGCTAGTCATAAGTCACCTCCTAAAAGAAAAAATTTGTTCAACAGTTTTTCCAATCTAACTGGTGATTTTTGAATTTTTAATAGAAAAAAACCCCAATAATTTTGTGTGACTTTGCATATTATGACTTGGAATTTATTTCCAATTGTTTTTCTCTTATTAAAGTACCTGGGACCAGCTAGGCTACATGAAGCACCAATGGATACAATTATAGTGGACTTCAGGGCTTTTATCATCAAAATCCCTACAAATAATTTTCTTATCTTGTAGCCCAGACTTGTAGATATTTGCCTGATTTCATTTGTTTTCTTAAGGGAAAAAACCACCAAAAAAAGAGGAAAAACCACCACACCACATGCTGAGTATTAATTAGTGTTAATTAATGGCACACATAGTGAAGCACTCAACTATTAGTCTAAAGATTGGTGATTCAAAGCCACCCAGATATGCCTCAGAACACAAACTTGGCAATCAGCTTTTGAAAGAGCTCACCTGGTAGGGCATGATCAAGGGGAATGTAACAAAGAGGAAGTGCTGAAATCCTGGTGGGGACTGAACATGATAGTGAGACAGGAGGAAAATCAAGGGAAATAGAGAAAAGAGCTGGGAGGCAAAGGGCATTTATAAAGGTCTAGATAAAGACATGTACATATGCAAATATATTTATATGAGGATGGGGAAATAGATCTATGTGCCTATATTTATAGGTTTAGTA
>NW_022103896.1:90253158-90271437 GCF_000313985.2 Echinops telfairi | reverse complement strand
TACAAATGTGCTTTACACGATTGATATATGTATGGATTGTGATAAGAGTTGGATGAGCCCCTAATAAAATGATTTTTTTAAAGAAATAAAGAGCTCAGTATTAAAACGCCTAGTGCTATCCAATTGTCAACATTTTTATAGGAGAATCAGGGTAGTACTAATTTAAACAACTTTCTGAGGATTACAATCTGACTTTGGGTTTATGCATTTAAATGTTATTATTAAGTGACTTTGATTTATGGTCAACCCCATGGGTTTCAGTGTAGAACTATGCTATATTGAGTTTTTAATGAATGAGTTATCAGAAGTAGATTACTAGGCCTTTCTTCTGAGTCTGTGATGATTCAAACCTCCAAACTTTCAGTAAGCAGCTTAGTGCACTAATAATCTGCACAAGCCAGAAACTTGGTACATTTAAGCACTGTTTTATTTTGCTTTTGGACATCATCAAGTAGGCAGTAACTCCACAGCTGGATATTATACCCACTTATGCCTGATAAAATTGAGGGTCAAGAAGGCAAAGCAAGTTGACCAATTTTACCTTTTTAAACAACAGAGAGAGAGAACAGGAAATAAGAGTATGTCACCATCCCCATAGCTCCCTCTGTGAACACATGGACTCATGCGAAAAGCAGACAGCTTTACCAGGTAGCTAAAAGGAAGCATGAACTAGACATCTTTTTCATAAGATATTAGGGGGGCAGATTATTAATTTTCTCCTATGTCAGTATAAGTTTAATTAAGAAAAATCAAATGGCTCATTGAGCAATAGTGTCCCCTTACGTCTCCATTGTGTACGAAGCTTGTGGCTTGAAATGTACACTGCTGATTCACAAAGTACCAGGTTCATTTTATGAATGAATGTATGGGTGCTGATTTAATCAAATCCTTTCCATTATGCAAAAACAGATGTCAGCTAACTCCCGGGGAGTCCTATTCCTGGGGAAGCCCAGTTTATAGTTGGGAACTGCATCTAGGGTGGCCTATGCCTCATTAACATGACCCTCCCATAGAAAGAGCTTCATGTGCCTCTGCATTTTGGTTTCATGACGTCTGAATCTAGATGAATGAGATTAACATAGTTTCAAAATACACCGATAACCATTTTAATCTCAGCAAAAATTTCATTTGAGATCGTCAAATCATCTCTCTGTCATCTCAGACCACCAGTGAAGATGAGCTTATCATTTTGCAGAATTGCCAACTCTGCACCAGCTGAGTCTTTGCGACAGAAGCCATGCTTGGTGACAATGCGTACGGGGGTGTGGGGCAGACTGACTTGGCATTTCACTTTCATTTTCCAATACTGCATTTCTGCATCTTCTTTCCTTGATATGCCATCTTGTTCTTATTCTTTAAAAAGTTATTATAAAGTAGGTGAGGATTCACATTGCAGAGCATCAACTTTATATTCAAGAGTTTAAACTACGAATCAAAGAACCTATTAGTTTCCCCTTCACCTGCTCCTTGATTTAGATTATCCTTCTTGTGGACAACTATCTTCCAAGTTAACACCGATCAATAGTGTAGCCCATTGTTGATCTTCCCTCCCTGACTCTCTCCCCCTTGGTATTATACAAAAAAATGTCTATTTGTTTGAATAGCGATGATCCCAAATTAGGTAATGTCCAATATTCAATGAAAGAATTCTTATCATAGCATTAAGAATCTCCTCTCCCGTACCCACCCCAACATCTGTTCTCTTTGGTATGAAAATCTTGTACTTGGTTTTTCCTTTATAACAATGATCTGATATAATACTTGTCCTTTTATGCCTGGTTAATTTCATGCAGCATAATGCTCTTTAGACGAAACACCATGAGGTGTTTTGTACTTTTGTCTTCCGCCCCCTCTCCATTATTTTTGTAGTATGATAGTTTATAAGAAATTTAATAATACTAGAATCTAAGCTTATGGAGCTCTGGTCATGCACCAAAAATAATGAGCTGTGTTTCTTAAATTTATTGTTTTATTCATACCTCCCAACTATGCCATGAGATAGACATCGTCATCACTCCTACTTTACAGATGAGGAAACTGAGGCTCAGAAAGGCTTGGGTCATATAACTAGTTAATGATAATATCCTTGTTCACATTAAATTTACTTGCTTCTAAGGAGCTTTGCTTGCCAATGGGGTAGTATTAGCCTTACCACAAAACAAGTATTATTGTTTAGTTTGAAAAAGTTTTCCTTGAGACATATTTCTTATGGCAATAGAGTGAGAGAATTTATTTTTAAAAGTCTAGTGAATTAGGAGTCCTGTAAAGCAAATTTTAAAATCCTTTTCCAACCACAGGATCAGGCTGATGGAGCTTAACATTCATGAATCATTGGAGCTGGAAGGCATTTCAGAAATTAGGTAGTTCGAGCTTCTGTTTATACAGGGAGAAACTGAGGAACAGAGACATGAAGGAGCTTGAGCAAGGTTCTCATCATCGTATATATTGGGGTTTTCCCTTGGAGAATTGTTTATTCTAATTTCTGAAAAGACGCTTTTAGATAGGCAGAAAAAATATAGTATAAAATAAAATATTTTGTGGTGGTTTCTTCATTTCTGTCTAAATGAGCACTTACTGGTGTTCTATGAATTGTCTGATTTAGCAGCTAAAAGTTCTAGAATATATAGTACCAAGCAAAATGAAGCCAGCAGAATTATTGTACAGAATCATCAATATACTTCTGTTTCAAAATCCCAAATGTCAATGTACCATTTGGAGACTAATTATTGTTCCTACTAGTTTAGCACCACCATCCTGTGTTGATAAGTGCATAGTACATGGGAGTTAGCTGATTATATGTTTGCACCGTTGTCAAATTACAGGTTGGGAAATGATCTCTTCACTGACATGGATAATTCATTATTGTTTCATTAGTATCATCAGCCCCTTAATTAAAGCTCTAGCATAAAAATCTTTACTTGAATAATATTTGTTGAGTGAATGATGAATGGGTGATTGTAACAACCTAGAAATATTTCTAACCATAAAGCAATGCAAAGCAGGTTCCATAATTAATGCCGATGCCGCGAAGCAACATGTACATGCATCTCTGGCACACACATATGCTTGGCCAGTCTCTGTATGGGTAAAGTAAAAATATTCAAATACCCTCTCAAGCTAGATTGCCCTATCTTGGTTTATCGAACAGAAGAGGGTCAGTGATCCCTAAGTTATCCTACATTGTTATTATTATCATTTTTGAGAATATGTGAAGTGAGACAAGGTAGGGGGCTCCCAAACAAGTTTGTTTGTTTTAAATGGCAGCAGGGATGTTTTATCTCATAAAGTAAAATAAAATATTCAATGGTTATAGTTCCATGGAACTTCAAACCATAGGTGAAGATTCAGAGATTGGCCAATTCATTGTTTTTCGTTCAATATTTATTGAGAAATATACCAGCTGCCGAAGAGATAAACTTGAAAAAGACAGTGTGGTGTCTTCTACAAACTTGCAGTCTTTTGGGGGCGGAAGGATAAGAGCACGTAAGATAACACACAATAAAGCTGGGACAAGACTAGGTTTTGAAGTTAGACTACTTGAACTCAACTCTGAATGTCACTAGATGTAGTACATTAAGTAAATTATTTAACTTCTCAATCCCTGTGTCATCAAATATAACAACTGCAATGAAAAGCCTTCTTAGACAAAGTTCTTAAATGAGGTAATATATTAAAATGCTTAGTAGTGTAATTTAAAAATGTTAGCTATGGTTTCAGAGGTTCTGACACTTCTGCAAATAAAAACAAATTTCCCGAAGAATCCAGAAGGTAGAGATAAATTACTTGATTGATTTTGTTTGGGATAATTGGGGTTGGGATGTAGGCAGCTAATTTATCTTCTCCGTATCTTATGGAACAGGTTCAAAAGTTTTGAGGCATGTGAAAAAACACATGCCAAGCATTACATTTGACAAGTATTGCACTTGACAAGTATTACACCTGACAAGAATTACACCTGACAAGTATTACACTTCTCGGGATGGATCAGAGAACATAAAGAAGGGAAAAGGATGAAGGAACGCAAGAGATTGGAAGGTGGCTCCACGTTTCTTTGAGGGTCACTGGCTGATGAGAGTCAGACAAGTAGCACACGGGCTTCAGTGACTCTGAGGAGCCAAGACTGGACTCGGGGATGCCAGTGAGGAGGCTGTTGCAGTAATGGTGAGAGAAGAAGAATGTTGAAGAAGGTGAGATGTCCAATTTGGGACATACTGTGTTGTAGAGTTTTTATAGAATTTTTAGGCAGGTGGATAAGAAGGTCTGTCATTTAGGGAAAAAAAAAATATTACAGTCATGGAAAGGATACAAAAAATTATTTGTTGGAAATATGTTGAAAATACTTGATTTAAAGCCATTTATTGAATCCATTTTTTCTTGCAGTTCAAGATAGGAACACTATGACAGGATATATAGTTCTTTTAGAAGAACAAATTTTTATTTTATGAAAATAGATGGCCCATTTTAAAAATTGAATAATGAATTCTAAGGCCTTTCACAATTCCAGAACTATGATTCTCCTGTTCTAAGCACACCGAAAATCTGAAATCATTTTTTAATGACAGGAAGCCTGTGACTTTAAGATGTACTTTGTGGTCTATAGGGAACCTGCTTTTAAAAATGAATACCTGTAAAAGCATTCAGTGATTATGCTTAAAGAAAAGAAAATCCAAGTAAAGACACTATCTACATTTACCTACTCTGATCCCAATTGGCTGCAAACAGCAGAAGGATCTTCCTGCCGTAGTGATCTCGGCTTTCCAGCACTCCAGGAAACCCATCAATCAGAGCCCTCTTAATGCCAGGATCATCTGCCTTGAAGTTTTTGAACATGTCCAGGTTTAGCTGACGGTACTGGAAGTACTGAGCGTAGAGTCTAAAGGCATCTGCTTGGTGAAACTTTCTGGCTCGGAGAAACCTCAGAATGAAGGCATCATCGGTTCGTAAAAACCCAATGTCAGGCCTGGTGATGATCATGTCCCTGACTTGCTGAACATCGTGATGTAAAACATCAGGGTTCTCATTCAGTTCCAGGCGCGCTTTCTCTATTGTTTCTGGACTGAGGCCAGCCTGTAGGTGGGTCATGTTGGCCAAATCTCCTGTCCAAATGCTTAATTTCTGATATTCTGAAAGAAGAGAGACCGGTCCCATTCATCTGATGCTCTGTTGAAATAGCGACCCATTCAACAGTGTTTTTGCAAGATTGCCACCAAAACACAAAAACAAAGCAGGAATCTTCTTCCCGTTCCTGAAGAGCAGTAGGACATTCAGGCCCTACGTGGTAGCTGCCATCCAAGAGAGAAGCAAAACCGAGGCCATCACTTACTGGAGAACAAACGCACACAAGAGAAACAAAACAGAACACAGAGAAAGTCTAAGTCAATCAAGTGGAGCTGAGGCAGAAAAGCAACATGTCATTGTATATTATGCTGTGGTTCTGATTAGGTGTTCAAAAGTAAATGGTAACTTAGCCTTACATTTTTATCATTGACAAATTGGATATATAACATGCAAGTATTTGAAGTACATTTGCAAATGTTTAGTTCTATCAACATGAAAGCCAGCATGAAAGCTTATGAGCAGAATAACCATAGGTTGCCCTTTTATTAATTACCCTAAGAAACAAAAAGAAGAGAGAAGGATCCTTCTCTGTGACAGCATGTATAAGAAACTGAAATAAGACCCTTCTTTGTTACAGTATGTTTTCGGGGCTGTTCCCTGGCCTAAGGATGACAGAGAAAATATGGTTGCTTACTTTACAGGTATTTATCTAATTACTCAAAGAACTCTATGGTTCAAAATTGGAATTCAATAACCAAAATCAGCAGTAATGAGAAAGTATATTCACATGTGGACATTTGAAAATTGCTGTGTTGTTTATATTTGGCACTTTTCTACAGAAAGCATAGTTATTCAATGTTCAACTTTCACATTTATATTAAGCAACTGAAAATATCATGGCTTGGGTCAGGAGCACCTTAGTCCTCAAAGTAACCTCCCTGCTTTTCAACACTTTTAAGAGATCTTGTAAAGCCAAATTGACCCAGTGCAATGCGTCTTTTGATCTCTTGTCTGATAATTCCATGAGCATTGATTGTGGATGCATGCAGAATATTCCAATCTTTTCTCCATTTATCATGATGTTGGCTATTGGTCCAGTTGGGAGGATTTTGGTCTTCTTTACATTGAGTTGTAATCCATATTGCAGGGTGCAATCCTTGATCTTCATCAGCCAGTGCTTCAAGTCCTCCTCACTTCCAGCAAGTAAGTTTGTCTCATCTGTATACTACAGTCTGTTAATAAGCCTTGCTCCAATCTTGATCTATCTGAGATCAACAATGAGATCCCTTGTTCTATGTCCTCTTCTGAATCTAGCTTGAACCTCTGGCAGCTCCCTGTCAATTGACTGCTGCAACCATGGATGAATGATCTTCATCAACATTTTTTTGCATGTGAAATTAATGATAATGTTCTATAATTTGAGAATTCTGTTAGATCACTTTTCATTGGAATTGGTACAAATATGGATCTCGTTCAGTCAGTTGGCCAGGTCGTTGTCTCCCAAACTTCCTAGCATGGATTAGTGAGTGCTCCCAGTGTTTCATCAGCTTGTTGAAACATTTCACTTAGTAGCCCATCAATTCCTGGAGCCTTGTTTTTGGCTAATGCTTTTAGTGAAGTTTGAACTTCTTCCTTCAGCAACATGGACTCTTGCTCATGTGCGATCTCCTGAAGTGGTGGAATGCAGCCAAGGTTTTTTTTCGGTATAGCGATTCTGTGTATTCTTTTCATCTTCTTTTGATGCTTCCTATATCATTCATTGTTTTGTCCATAATATCTTTTAATCTTGCAACTTGAGGCTTGAATTTTTTCTGTAGTTTTTTCAGTTTAATATATGAAGAGTGTGTTCTTTTTGTTTTTCTATCTCTAGATCACTGTACATTATATTGTAATATCTTAGTTTTTTCTCTTTGAACTGACCTTTAAAATTTTCTATTCAGCTCTTCGACTTCATCATTTCTTCATTTTCCATTAGTTAGTCTGCAGTTAAGCACATTTGAAGAGTTTTCTGACATCCATGCTGATCTTTCCTTTCCTGTCTTTTTAATGACCGTTTGCTTTCTGCATGAGTGATATTCTCGACGTCGTTCACAGCTCATCAGGCCTTCTGTCCTTAGTGCTCAATGCAGCAATCTACTCTTGAAGTGTTCTCAAAATTGAAGCCGAATTCCTCAGCTTCAACCAGAATTTACATACGGACATTTGGCTGTCTGTTCCACAGTCAGGCTCTGGCCTTGTTTAGCTTCTGATATTGAGCTTCTCCATGTTCTCTTCCTCTAGATTTAGTTAATCTGGTTTCTGTATATTCCATCTAGAGAGGCCCATGTGTACAGTCACCATTTGTGTTGTTGAAAACAGGTATGAAAAAGGTATTTGTTTTGCAAAATTCTATCATGTGATCTTTAGTTTTGTTTCTATCACCAAGACCATATTTCTGAATACTTTTCCTTCTTTGTTTTGCTTATTATGGGTGACTTTTATTCAGTATTTGGTGTTTACTACTTCATCTTTCTTCAAATCCTTTTTTGTTTTCTTACTCTTGGTGCATGTGAGTTCATGCACCAAGTTTTTCTCTTAGCTCTTTGGTCATTCCCACTCAACTCATCACTCCATTGCCACTGTTTTCTAGTCTCCGACTTCCTAGTTATTTCCTGTTCTTTGGGCTACATAGCCAACCACCTGTTGAACACATCTATGGGTCATAACAAACTATGGATAACATTGAGAAGAATGGGAATTCCATACCACCATATTGTGCTCATGTGAAACCTGTTAAGCATTGCTTGCTGAATGCGAGGAGGACTTGAAGCACTTGCAGATGAAGATCAAAGATTGCAGCTTGCAGTATTGATTCAAATTCAATGTATAGAAAACCAAAATCTTCACAACTGGACGAATAGGTAACATCATGATAAATGGGGACAATAGTGAAGTAGTCAGGATTTCATGTTGTTTTGATGCACAAGAAGTGCTCATGTAAACAACAATCAAGAATCAAGTGACATGTTGCATTGAGTAAGGCTGCTGCATAAAATCACTTTAATGCACTGAAGAATAAGAGTGGCAACTTGAGTACTAAGATGTGCCTTACCCATGGTATTTTCAATAGCCTCATATACATGTGAAAGTTGAACATCAAATAAGAAAGATTGGAAAATAATTGATGCATCTGAATTATGGTGCTGGCAAAGAATGTTGTAAGTACCATGGACTTGCAAAATTACAAATAAATCTGCCTTGGAAGAAGTACAAGAATGCTCCTTCGAAGCAAGGATGATGAGACTTTGTCTCATGTACTTTGGACATGTTATCAGCAGAGACCAATCCCTGGAGAAGGACATTACACTTGGTAAAATAGAAAAGTCCTAAAAACTCACTGTTATGAAGTTGACTCCAACTCATAGCGACCCTCTAAGATAGGGTAGAACTGCCCTTATGGGCTTCTAAGATCATAACTTTTTATGGGAATAGAAATCCCCATCTTTCTCCCTCAAAGCAGCTGGTGGTTTCGAACTGCGAACCTTACAGTTAGCAGCCCAACATATAACCACTACACCCCCGAGGCTCCTTTGGTAAATTAAAAATAGGAGTACCCTAAATGAGAAGACCTGAAACAACTGCTGCAACAGTAGATCAAACATAACAACTGCGAGGATGATGCAGGCCTGGGCGGTGTTCCATTCTGTCGTGCATGGGGCCTCTGTGAGTCAGGAGTGAGTCACCAGCACCTGACAGCAACAGGAGCTCTGTCATCTCCCTCACTTTCCTTCTTTAAAAGCCTTTGTATGAGCCTAAACATATTCAATGGGGTAAAACATTGTATTAGATACGCTAACGATGTACTTTACATATGTCTAGCTGTTGTCTTGCATTTAGCTCTTCATTGAAAGATGGGTGGAGCTGTTTACAATCTGACTGCATAGGACTTTTTCAGCGATCACTATTTTTTTGCTCTTCCTTGATGCAGTTCTCTTTTGTAAAATGATAGATCAAAGAATCTGTCATTCTACTTGAGGAACAGATAGATACTCTGTCATCCCTATTAGAGTGTCAAGGATGACAAGGCATTGAAATGTGCTTGGTAACCAAAAAGGACACTTGAGGCAGATTTTATGAGCACCAGAAATCATCTCTTCCAATGTTAGTTGGAATCCAAGTGTATTTATAGATTGTTCTAACAATATGAAGGGTAATTCAGCAGCTTTCTAAGGAAGCCAAGGTAGAGGTTGCCTCTACTTCAAAATCCATGCCTTTTCTAAAACACTAAACATTTAAGTTGTGGTATATTTGAATGGTGGTACAATCCCAGAGTGGTACAGGCAACTAATCCTCTTAGCTGCTGGCAAAAAAGCTGGTGGTTTGAGTCACCTAGAGCTGCCTCCGTAGGACTGCATGTTGATTTGATTCTGAAAAATCATCCTGTAAATGTTCTTTGAAGAACAGTTCTCTCTGATGCACGTGGCCTTATCATTAGAATCACCCCAATGGTAGTGAGTAAAAATAGTGAACTGTTGAATCAGTGGAAAGAAAAACATATTTCCATTTAATGATATTTTACATCGTGTAATTCATAGATTCCAGACGCATGCTTCATGTCAAGTTTTCCATAGAAAATATCTATTTGTGTATTTCCTCATAATAATTCAATCTTAGGAAGGGTATTTGCACATGTACACACCCACAAACACACACACCCTAATTTTTATAGATACTGGGGGTTATAAAAATTTTTTAGAAAGCACGGTAATTCAAATGACATTTATTTTTGTTATCTTATAATCTGTTGTTTTTATTTCATGATCATCTTCAGAAATACCCATTAAATGTAGTAGGAATTGATCAGACTAGCAGTCTTGCCTACAAATATGTTTGTGTGAATATGTTATTTGAAAGCATATTATTCGGTTGTATTTTTTCATTGTTAAAGACCTTGCAATGTAGGGAGAAGGAAGATTAATCCCCTGGATATTAAATAGTATAGGTAAATATGTTTTTTAATTTAAAATTTAAAATTCCATTTTATTTTAACTGTAATATTCTTGTTGCTTTTAGAGCTAGGTTGACTCCAGAGAAGTAAAGGGATATTTAGAAGGCATTGAACAGCCAAATTATAGGCTTAAAGTGATATAATAAGCTAATGTTAAAGTTGAAAAAGAAAACAAATATTCACTGAGTACTTAATCTGCGCCAAGGCACTGATATCATGTGATTTAATCTCCACACAAATCCTTAAACTGAGGCTGTCCACCCACTGGTGTTTAGTCAATTTCTACTCATAGAAACCCTATAGAACAGAATTGAAGGCCTCCATTGGACTCCCAAGGCTGTAAGTCTTCTGGAAGCAGACTCCTCTCTATCCTGTGTACTAGTTGTTGACTTAGACAACTGCTCTGCCTATTAGGTAAAAGGGAAAAATCTGAGATTAAGGATAGGTTTAAGAGAGAAGATTCCCATCTAAAGTAGCAGTGCCTTCTCTAGCAGCAATCTGGGTACCAGTGCCCCATCACTGATTCACACTGCTGCAATAGGTATGATCCTACACCCTGTTAAGTTTTAAAGAAGTCTTAAAGAAGATCAGTTAAGATACTGTAAAATTGACACTATTGATATAAAGAGTATATCACTGTTTTAATCAGAAGGATAGAGCCTATGAAGTCCAATATTGCTTGGAATGTTAGAACACTAATAACTAACATTACTATTAATCTTTGTGGCCTCCGGGTGTTCCTGAGAACACAAACAGAAATGGAAAATACACAAATAAAATACAAATATGTGATAATAAACTTCTGATCATCATTTTGTGGGGTTTCTTTCAAGAAAATCTGAAAAATAAATCTCAGTAAAGAATCTCTCTACATAAACAAACTATCTCAGGCATCAGAGAGGATTAAAACTGTTTCTAAACTTTACATGTGCATATTTATCTTTAGTCCTGACAGCAATTCCATTTCTAAAACATGACTTCAAAATTTAAGTTAATGTGCATTTTCTCCATAGGATGTTAAAATAATTTTTATATTGAATGGAATGAAAATAGATGCTGCTGATACAACTAGACTAAAACTGGGGGGGGGGGGAATCACAGGGAACAAAAATCTTCTTTTGAAAGTGCAACTACACTTAAAACTTTTGCTGGTAGGTTATATGTTCACTTAATTGCCAGTGGAGCCTACATTCAAACCTCAGAGGCTGGTTAATTATAACATTCCTTAGGGCTGGCCACATTTGAGTCTCTTTTTCAATGGATGTAACTTTAAATTGGCTATGAGAGCTTAGAAGACTTCTGTCACATATACAGATGTAACCAATCTAGACAAAGTGAATCATGAAAGTGCCTGAACTTGACCAAACCCACTGCCATTGAGCCCATTCCAACTTGTAACAACAGCATAGGCAGAGTAGAAATGCCCCCGAGAGTTTCTGGGGTGGTAAAGTTTTATAGGAGTGCATATCCTCACTAAGCACTCTGCTACCAGGGCTACGCAAGAAGGACACCGTGACCAGAACAGAACTCCTTCTTGCCCGGGTATGTCTGTGTGATTGCTTGTTTCCTTTCTTCTGGTTGTAATTGGGTAGACAATGAAGCAGCAAGTATATTGCAGTCAGGAAACTGTCAGCTGAAAGAGCGATGCTGTGGGAGTAAGGAAGGGGCCTATTTGTATGGTCTCTTCTTCAACTGTAAATACTGTATCTGAGCTTTAACTGCCTCAGAACTTATAAAGGTCTTTGTTTTCATTGGAGCATCATGATTTGATAAACAAATATAAGAATAGAGAGTAAAAATAAAACCCCCAAACAAAGTAAGATGAAGAAAGAAAGATGATGAAACTGGTCTTTGTCCTTGCTTTTCAAAGTATAGTTTACTGGTGAGCAGCATCAGGACCACTGGGAGCTTGTTAGAAATATAGGAGCTCAGAATCCACACCGATTTCCTGATCTGTAACAGACTCCCAGGACACTTTGTATGAACATTAGTATTTGAGAACCATAAGCTAGCAGGTCACTTAAGGCGAACACAATCATCAATACCAACTAGTATCACAGGCTTCCTCAAGGAGAAGTAGTTCCAGGCATCATATCAGAGGAGAGTTAATTAAATGTTTGAACAATATGACCGGTGAATGTTGTTATAAATATCCAAATTGGCTCTTGGAAGAAATAAGCTTCCCCACCACTGCTCTACGGGATTTGTAATGAGTCAGAGATATTGAGAACGTAAGTTATCTGCCTCCAAAACCAGGCTTCACACTATCTGTGGTCAGCAGTGAGACTGATGGATCTTGACTGAAAGCAGAGAAGACCAGAAAGATGTTTACTTGTGTTTTATTGACTATTCAAAGGCATTAAATTGTGTGGATTATAATAAACTGTGCATAACTTTGAGAGGAATGGCAATTCCAGAACCCTTCATTGTGCTCATGAATCAAAAGGCAGTTGTGCAAACAGAACAAAGGAATACTGCATGGATTCAAATCAGGAAAGGTGTGTGCCAGGGTTGTATCCTCTCACCACACTTATTCAATTTTTATGCTGAGCAAATAATTAGAGAAGCTGGAAAACATGAAGAGAAATCCAGCATCATGATTGAAGGAAGGTTCATTAATAGCCTGTGATATGCAGATGAGGCAATCTTGTTTGCAGAAAGTAAGGACATGAAGCATTTGCTAAAGAAAATCAAAGATCGCAGACTTCAATATGGATCACAACTCAAAGAAACTGTAAAGAAAGCCAAAATTCTCACAATTCAACACCAATAAATACCATCATGATAAACAGAGAAAATATTCAAATTGTCAAGGATTTCATCTTGCTTGGATACCCAATCGATGGAAGCATGCAGTCAAGAAATCAAACAACGCATTGCTTTGAGTAACTCTGCTACAGAAAACCTCTTTAGAGCATTGAAGTGCAAAGTTTTCAACTTGAGAATGAAAGTGTGCCCGATGCAGGCCATGATATCTTCAATCACTTCATATACATATAAAATTTGGACATTGAGTAAGCATGACTGAACAATTGAGCATTTGAATTAAGTGCTGATGAAGAGTGCTGAAGGACCATGGACAGTCAAAAGAACAAACAAATCGATCCTGGAAGTAAGATAGCCCAAATTCTTCTTGTAGAGATGGTGAGATTTTGTTTCTTGTTCTTTGGCCATATTATTAGAAGAGACCAATCCCAGTAAAGGACATCATGCTGGGTAGAGTGGAAGGGCAGTGAAAAGAGGAGGACTCTCAAGAAGGAGTGACACAGTGGCTATCAAAGTGGCTCAAACATAAGAACAATTGTGAGGATGCCACCGGACTGGGCAGTTTCATTCTGCTTTACATTAGGGCTATTGTGAGTCAGAACTGAACGATGGCACCAAGCAACCCCAATAAAAATACAGCAATTTCTTTTGGAACAAGATAATACCCCATCTTACAGTACCCCATTTATTGCCTTAATTACTATTCTGACATATTCGCACATGCCCTATCGTCTACCTATCTATCTAAACCAAAGGGACAAAGGAAGGAAGACGGGGGGAGCTGGGAGGGGGGGTGGACAAAGGAGGTGAAAGGGAGGAAGAAAGGGAGAACATGAGAGGGGAGAGGGGAGAGAAAAGAGTAAGAAAGAGAGAAGTCTCATATGTTTTATTTTGACTACAGCTCAGACTAGAGGTTTTCTACGCATACTTTGTATTTTTATGCTTTATACTTATAAAACCTGTGATTTGAGCCCCACCCCTACCCCAACTGCCACTTCCAGGTCTACATCTCCCTCCATACTTTTTTTCAAAACTCAGAATACTGGATGCCCTGTAAGGTCTGCACTCAACAAACATGAAGTAATGGGACCTCTGGTGTGAGTAGTAAAAGAAATTGAATGGAAGGAATGCTATTTTACAGAAGAGAGGTTGATAAAAGGTCAATCATCTGTACAATACCTAGGAATTGGAAATTCCCCTAAGAAGTCCAGGATACAAAAGCAGATCAATCCAAACACATTTGGGGAATTTCCTGCTGGATGTGACACCAGGAAGGAGAAAGAGATCACTCTTAAAGACGTCTTCTACCACGCAGGCAGCTTTCGCTGATATTCTCTGTCCCCACCTAACAAGCCCCTTACATAAAGGCCGGAAAAAAAGGTACGTTAAAGGGTTGTGGGAAGTGAGAGAGAGAAGGAGGAGTGATGAACTTAGAAGTACATTCGAATAATAAATGTATTGCCCAAATAAAGTTAGGGTTGGCAGAGATATAAGAACTGATCAATAGATTTCCATATCCCTGACAAATCAAACAAAAGAACATAGGATTTCACTAAATAAGAAAAATAGAGGTTGGAAATTAGGCACAATTTCCTCTAGAGCGATATGACACTCAGGACTGAAGCCTAGTTATTGCAGAATTGTCAGAATCTACACTGTGTGTCTCTTTTCCTGAAACGACTTTATTTCAGGGAAATGAAAATAAAATTAATCATCAACAGAGCTATAAAAATTGGGGAGGTAAATATAAAGAGGAAAGTGTCTCTCTTGGTGAAAGTTGAAGTGCTATTTTCGAGATAACTGCATGTAGCCACACTTAGCACTTTTATATGAGTCCTGGTGACATAGTGGTTAGCGTTGGGCTGTGATCCTCAAGGTACACAGTGCGAAACCTGCATTTTCTATTCCCGTAAACAGTTCCAGCCTAGAAACTCACAAGGGCACCTCTACCCTGCCCTATAGGCTTGCTCTGAGTCGGCATCGAGTCGGTGACACTAAATCTGGTTTGTTTTTGTTTTGCTGTATTAAGGAGCCCTGGTAGTGTAGGGGTTATGCATTGGGCTGTTAAATGCAAGGTCAACAGTTCAAAACTACCGACCGAAATGAGGGAGAAAGTTGAGGCTTTCTACTCCTGTGAAAGAGTTCGAGTCTTGGAAACCCACAGGGACAGCTCTCTCCCCTGTCCTTCAGTGGGAATCAAATAGATGGCAGTGAGTTTGGCTTTTGAGGGACTTTGCTTGTTGTTTTTGTTTTTCTGTATTGGCTCCTCGATTCTGCCCCTTTACAAACAAGTGTGTAACAGAAATGGTGGAGAAGCTTCAAGGCAGCCACAATGCTTTACTGAGGATGACTTTGATCTGAAGACATGAGGAAAGTTGTGAATAGATTCCTCAGGTATAATCAAGTGTCTCTTTTTGTGAAGCACTGCAGAGAGAAATGGGACATATAAAGGCCGTTCTGTGCATCGAAATTGGTGCACCACCGCTCCATGAGCATGTCTGTCTGCAAAGGTGCTTCATGCCACTCTGCCAGAAACTTCTGCTGTCTGGATTCCTTTAAATTCATTTTAAAAACTAGAAAACAAGTCTTTCAATGAAAGTATAGAGAAAGCAAATGGCCCTAAATAGAAAAATTAATAAGGAAACCAGGACAGCAGTACTGTAAACATTGATAAGTATAATATTGCTTCTGAACTAGATACCAGAAAACCTCATTGAAGCGCTATTGTTTTGAAATTTCCCCCGGCTGGGAAATTGCATTCAGCACAGGAGGACAGCAGCACTGGAGACACTGAAGTCCTGGCCTGCATGTCTCACTAGAAACAACTAAAATTGGCAATATGCAACCCTTTCAAAATGGTCTAAACTGAAGGGAAGTCCGAGAGAACGTTAAGAATCTCATCCCTCAAGGATCTGAGAGTTTTTCTTCATGGTGGCTATTGACCCAAAGACAGCCTATCAATGACCAAATGGTTCTTCTTTCTAGAACCCATCCCACTGAATGTTTCCACTAGTTTTGGGTTCAAACTCACAAATAAGTGAATTGAATGCGTGTACTTATGTAATCAGTAGCTGTAAGAAACATTAGACATATAGCACTATTACTCATTCAAAGGAGTAATTTCTTCCTCAAAACTACTTTAAGACAATACCTGTTTGTGACCATTCTTTACTTTTGGCGCTACCTATAATGATGAGCAATCTAGTTTATGGAAAACTTGTGTCACTCTTTGTAAAGGGGCAATTTTTAAATGCATGTTTTCTGTGTTTTGGTTTAAACTGGATTGTTTCATGTGATCTTAAATAGTTTACACTTTAAAATGTCATCTCTAGTTTTATTTTTAATTACAATATTGACTTTATGGAAACCCAAACCCCCAATAATTTGCAATTTAGTAAAGACTGATTAAATGAGAACACAAAAAATGGGTTTGTTTTCTGATGTTTGTTAGCCCTTATAAAACAAATGACCCTGACTAAATAAAAGAAGTGCCATGGTTTGAATTTGGACCTTAAAGTTCAAATTAATCAAATATTTGAATGCTGTTCAAGCTTCTCTTCAGCTGAGATTTAAAATAATAGCACCCTAAAGCCTAGTTTGGCAGCCTGCTTTATAGAAAATGCCTTTTCATTGTTTGCACTGCATTAACCTTTACTATTATAGGAAAATGGTGTTGCTGAGAAAGCCCACAAAAAATCTCGCCTTCCAACTCTGAGCCAGCCTTTGACGAGTGATGAACAAAGCCAGGCCATCTGCTCTGAATATCATTACCATTTGGGCCATTTGGGTATGGAATCTATCTTCTGGGCTTCAATGAGAGGCTTACGATTTAGACGTTGAAATGGTGTGAATAGTCAGGAAAAGATACTTGGGGGGAGGAAAAAACCACTTCAATGAGGGCCACATTTGTAAAGTTATTATTCTCACCCGTCATTGTAAATTTTACCTGTCTGCTGTTGGGAACCCCATTTTATGAAACATTTCCGTTAACAAAAAGCCGAAAGCAAACCAACCAAGCACTACTGCAATTTTATGCCAGAGTTTCTGCAGTCAGCACCTAGAATGGAAAATGGGTGTGTGGGTGACAATGACTCGCAGGCCCTCCCTCTGTTCTCCAGAGATTCTCCATCGGAAAACCAGAAACATGGCTTGAGTTCATGTTTCTCCTTCACGGGAATAACATTATGCCCAGGGCCGTGCTAATCTCCTGAACTAAACAACTCCTAATCTATGGAAAGACAACTGCGAACTATTGGTTTCCGACTAGGGCCCCATCTGTTCCCCTGCACAGGGTCTCTGCCTTACTTCCCCACTTTCCTTTTCTCTCAAGCAGGTGTCTCTTAGTCTTCAGGGGTGTCATTTCACCTGAAACCTGGAGGCTTTGTCTAAATGACAAGACCCAGATGGGCTGACTGCAGTTTGGCGCAGGCGATAGCAGAGATCCTGACGGTGATGGTGATGGAGGCGGTGATGGGGGTGTTGATGGTTTAAAGGAGCACTAGGTGTGAGGGCGCCACGCTGGGAGGGGGAAGATGGATAGAGAAGGCGGTGGGGTGCGGGGAGCTGGAACCGTGGGGATGGATTACAGAGGGGAGCTGTCCACGGACGGACGCGCTGAAACGCTGCGGCCATGGCATCTGCAGGCAACGCAAGAGCAGAGAGGAAAAGCAGGAGGAGCTACACGTACAGAAGGGAGAGAAAAAAGGGCAACAAATACCTTCACATGGCCGCCCAACCTTGCTTTGGAAATGTGTTTCTGCAAGTGTCCTCGTTGCTGAGCTGGGTGGGTGAGATCTCTTATTCTGCCAGGTGCGGGCTCATATTTCTCTAGAAAGCTGTGAATGAAAGCCCCTGCTCCACTGGGCTGTGATTTTGGTAGGAGGCCAGTGCACTAGTCTCTCCTTCTATACGCAGCTTGAGTTTCCCCTGGGTCCTAAAGACCTCCGTGTTGCTCCTCTCTCCAGGTCTGTCAAGACAGTACCAAGAATTATTGTAACTTAAAATATTTGGGTCAGAAAATACTAGAGCCACTACTTTCTCTACAATATTAAAATCAGAATATCTCAAACAAATTAATGCAAACTCCAAAACAGGCCTGGATGTTATGTGCAGGCATATACATGTAGCATGTATGTATGCAGGTGTCTGCATGCGAGTGTGTGCGTAGCGTGCGTGCATGCATGCATGCGTGCATGTGTGTGTGCGTGTGTGTGTGAATTTGATCAATGAGAAAGGAAATGTCAAAGTCTATGGAGATAAGGATGGATTATTTTGTTCATAAATGGTGTTTAGGAAGTATATTCACAATCTGAATAATAACATGATTGTATAAAATTCTTCAGATTGTCAAATATTTTTATATAAGCATAACTGACCATTTTGAGGGAAACTGCAATAAATATATATTTAATACATAGAATATCTCATAATTCAAAAGAAAAGCACTAACAACCTAACTGGGTTGTGGG
>NW_022103896.1:90234539-90236157 GCF_000313985.2 Echinops telfairi | reverse complement strand
GGTGAGGAAAGGGGGTGGTGAGTGGATGGTGTCAGGGACAGGGGAACAACTAGGGAAGTGGAACCAGCCTCTAGGAGAGTTTAGAGATCTTGTGAGTATTAGAGCAACACCAAGCTAGTGGAGAGGAAGCACCAAGAGATGGAAGAAGGAGGAAAGTGATGGCGGGGCAGGAGGAGGCAAAATAAAACAGAGGCAAGCTCTAGGAAGCAAAGGCATAGCTATGGAGATTAACAGAGGCATACACTTATGCAGATACATTAAAACATAACAATACTGGTATTGGCTTGTGTACATATATTTATAAGGCAATATACACTGAAGCTGCAGATGGGCCTTGGACCTCAGCTCATAACTCCCTTCAATACAAGAACACTACATTGCTCTAACCAATTGGCATTCTGTGATGCTCACCCCCACCACACACTTGATTGCTGAAGACAAAAATGGGTGCATAAGCAGATGTGGTGAAGACAGAGGATGGTGACCAGCTATTAAAAGATATAGTATCTGGGGTCTTAAAGGCTTGAAGTTAAACAAGCGGCCATCCAACAGTGAAGCAACAAGCCCACATGGAAGAAGCACACCAGCCGGTGCAATTGTGAGGTGTCATCGAGACTGGGCAATGAGCATCAGAAGATTCACAACAAACAATAAACAAACAAACAAAAATGCATTAGTGGGAATGGAGGGGGATTGGAGCGGACACCCAAAGCCCATCTATGGATAATGGAGCATCCCCCCACAGAAGGGTCACAGGGAGGGGGTGAGTCAATCAGGGTGCAGTAGAGGCCTAATGGGGTATGCACTAAACCTCTGTTTCCTGGCCGTCTCCTCACCCTCTGCAATCACGACCTCAGTGCCGCCTCCCAATCAAGACTAGATGGGAGCATGTGCATAGGTATAGGCAAGAGATAAAACTCACAACACATGGAACCCAGGAACAGGAATAGGAATAGAGATATCAAAAGGGTAGTGGGAAGGGGAAGAGGGAGAAGTGGGGAAGGAGTGGGGCACCAATCGCAACAAATGGCACATAAGCACACACCTCCATCCAGGCGGAAGAACAACAGAAACCAGAGGGAAAGGGAGATACTGATCGGAGTGAGATTTGAAAATAATTAACAATCTACAATCTATTAGGGGGCCATGAGGGTTGGGGGTGGGAGGAGGGAGGGAAAAAAGGAGCTGATCCCAAGGGCTCAATGGAAAGTAACTGTCTAGAAAAGAACAATGGAATATATGTACGAATATGTCCAATACACTTGATGTACGGTTTGTAACAAGAGTTGCAAGAGCCCCCAATAGAATACATACATACATACATACATACATACATACATACATACATACATACATAGTTCCAGGTCTGTTTGTTGACCTTAAAAAAAAAAGTTCAGTACTGTTTGGATATAGCAGTATCTATACAGAGTGGTCCCCCCACCGCCCTACTTCCTACCCAAGACCTAGAATTCCATAGGGAGAGATAAGTAGTAATCTTGGGTGCTTCATATAGACTAATATGTTCAATTTTCCCAAAAGCCCAGAGGTGAGTGATATTCCATGTAGGGGGATTCCATAGATCACTCCTATGATGTTAGGTCTGAGCCAATGAGTGAAT
>NW_022103896.1:90231945-90233586 GCF_000313985.2 Echinops telfairi | reverse complement strand
AAAAAATGATGTGTCTGATCACTTGTAAAATCTACAAGTGATGATATGTAAAAGTTAACTAGTTATATGTTTGGAGATGAGGGAAAGTTCCAATTTGGAAATATAACTTTTAGTATTTTCATAAAATCTAATATAAATGGTATTTAAGTTCTTGGGGCTGAATGAGATTCCTTATAGAGATGTAAAAATTAAAACAAAGACAAACCCTGAACCAAGGCATGGCAGCGATGTAATAGTGAAACTGCTGGCCCTGAGTCTTAATTCTAGGTTTCTTGATTTCAGTATGAGGGTATGTGTTCTGATATTTCATTTAAATACTATTTCAGCAATTCATAACAACCTTACGAGGCAAGCAGAAACGTGTTGCTAACAACACTTTACAGATGAGTGTCTAATGTTTAGAGACACTAATGACTTACCTAAAGCTGTACTGCTAGCAGGTAACAGATGTGGGACTCCAGCCCCACATTTCTTCTCCACAACTAAGGAGGTTTACTAGAGGACTTAGTAGGTTCCCGTGAGTCAGGACCAACAAACTGTATTGATGCAGTCATCGGTCCCGAGTCAGCAGTCAAGTCGCTCTCCGGCTCTCAGCCTCTCCGCCACATGGGAGCCAAGTCTCTCTCCTGGTTCTTAGTCTCCCAGCCCCATGGTCCCTCGGCCTATCACTGTATCCCATGGGTCCCTGGTCGTGGACCAGATAATGAGAAGTTACCCCATAGTCTCAGCACGTCTCCTCTGAGTTTCTCAGCCACAGTCTGTGATGCTTCTGGTCTCCATGGCCTCTATCACTCCAGACATAGATCTGGAAAGTGCTCTTCCAAGGTCCTCGAATTTCTGTCTTCTCCTTCAATGACGGCTCATCCTTACAGCCAGGAAGAAAACCGACTGATCTACTCGTTCATGCTGCACACACCTAATATACATAGTCCCACCCAATCGCTTCATAGGAGTTACAGAGACTTGGGTAGAAGAGCCATTTCACACCACCAACGTGTTGGTGATATCATTGATTTTTTTTCTGAATAAAGGCCACACAGTTAAAAATTTGGGGAAACTGCTGATCTTAATACAGAGGTCTATCCCAGCATATAGAGAGTAGTCTTGGTGGTAGAGCAGGAGCCCTGGTGGCAAGTGGGTTATACATTGGGCTACTAACCACCAGATCAGCAGTTTAAAACAACCAGTCACTCCATGGGAGATAAAACAAAACTTTCTACTCCCATAAACCCACAGGGGCAGTTTTAGTCTGTCCTCTAGGGTCATCGTAAGTCTTAAATGTACATGTAAGAAAATACCAATGCTCCAATACATTGCAGGTCTCCTTTGGTAAAGAAATAGGCAACTGGCATAAACAACCTTTTATGCGCATAGTAATTTGGGATCAGGACCTTTGGTGGCACAACAAATAAATGCTTGGCTGTTAATCAAAAGGTAGGTGGTGGCGCTAGGGAAGGAAGACTGAGTAATCTGCTCCCATAAATATTATAGCCTAGAAAACTCTATGGGGCGGTTCTGTTGACAAATGGACTCACTATGAATTAATTGTCAACTTGAAGGCACCTAACAACAACAATTTAGGGCTGGGGATGACATTGTTGGTTCAAAGGGACAATTCTTACCTTCCATGCAAGAGATTTG
>NW_022103896.1:90220832-90229191 GCF_000313985.2 Echinops telfairi | reverse complement strand
AAAAAAAAACACACAAAAAACACCCTGGCTTGTATCAGGCACACCTTCGTTTTCAATGTGACACCCTTGCTCTACAACATTTTAAAGCTTATACAGATTAGCTAAACACAATACATTGTTTGATTTCTTGACTTCCAGGAGCATTGATTGTGGAGCCATGTAAAATTAAATCCTTTGACAACTTCACTCCTTTCTCTATTTATCATGATGTTATCTATCGGTCCAATTTTGCAAATTTTGGTTTTCTTTGCATGGAGTTGTATTTCATACTGAAGGCTGCGATCCTTGACCTTCATCAGTAGGTGCTTCAAGTGCTCCTCCATTTCAGTTATCTGCAGAATGCAGGTTGTTAATAAGCTTTCCTCCAATCCCGATGCTGCATTCTTCTGTCACACTTTCAGATGATCTGCTCAGCCTATAGATTGAATAAGAATGGTGAAAGAATACAACCTTGACACACATCTTTTCTGTTTGTATGATTACCTCTTGGTCCATGTATAGATTTCAAATGAAGACAATGAAGTATTCTGGAATTCCCATTCTTCTCGATGTTATCCGTAGTTTGTTGTAATGCATAGTCAAATACCGTTGTGTTAATAAAACACAAATAAAGCATCTTTCTGGTAGTCTCTGCTTTCAGTCGAGATCCATCTGATCGTGTGTGCCACATCCTCTTCTGAATATGTCTTGAATTTCTGAAAGCATCATGTTGATGTACTACTGCAACACTTGTTGAAATATCGTCAGTATAATTTTATTTGCATGTTACAGTAATGACATTATTCAAGAATATCTGCATTCTGTTGTGATGTATTTAGTTCATACAAAAGTTCATCACTCCAAATTAGTGACCAGAAAGACAAATTCCTAATGTGAATTTAGAATACAGATAAGTGAGGATATACAAAATAATCTACTTAAGTTCTTCAAATATGGTGGAATCATTTGTAATATATATGGATTTGATGTGGGGTTAAAACATTTTTTAAACTTCTAAAATCCTGAATCAATATTTTAAATGCCTGGATTTGCAAAACATAGATCAAAATTATAGACATTGGAGTACTGCCTACCATCACTTTGTTGTTCTTAGGTGCCATCAAGTCAGCTCCGACGTAGAGCAACCTTATGCACAGCAGAATGATACACTGTCCTGTCTTGCACCATCCTCACAATTGTCCGTGTGCTTCAGCCCATTGTTGCAGCCATGTGTCATTCCATCTCCTTGGCCACTTTAGTAGATGACAGCATAGCTGAAGACATTTTATCAATAGATGTTTACTGCTAAGGAAAAATCTATCTACTCAATTAGTAGGCTGAAAATGAAAGTGATAATGCAAATATATTTGTTGGTGTTATCCCCACACAAGCTGGGTTTTGTTTACATCAAATGATGCAGCTGTAATCATTTCTTGTCCATTTTAAAATGAATATGTTATTATTAATCAAACCTTTTTTTGTGTACTGGTTCTTGGGAGAAAGAAAATAAATTTGAGCACCAGGTAAATGTTCTTCTTTTCCCAAGAAAAGTAGAAACATACTCCCAAAAGCATACAATATAATATGAAGAGGTACCCCTCACCAAACAAACAAACAAAAGGTAATTGCACTGAGCCGAGTGGAACTTAAGTAATACACATTTTTCCTTCTAGGTGAGCATTGAGCAACTCATTCAGAGTTAGTGCACCCAGTGGCATTGCCTGGGAAGGTTCTCTTTGGTCACAGTGAATTTTTCATAAACGGTGTTTTTGCTCAAGCCTCGTTTTTTTGTGATGGTCGATTTAAGAGAATAATGTGCAGCTGTGAAATTTTGTGTCCTTTTCAGGAAAAATGCCACAGAAACTGTTGTGATGTTGAATCCAGCTTACAAGGACAGAGTTATGGGCAACACTCAAGTGTACGACTGTTTGTTTTTTTTTCATTTCCAAAAAAGGTGAAATATCGTTTGATGATAAACCTCATGCTGGACAGCCATCAACTTCCCAAATGGACGAAAATGTTAACTTGTAGTGCATTTGGAGTTCATGCCACCAGATCGACTTTCGATTTAGAGGTTCTGAAAAGACTGCATAACAGTATGTGACAAAAAAGGCCTGATGGGGACTGGTTTGCCACCATGACAATGCACCTGCTCACACAGCCATCTCAGTGTGCCAGTTTTGGGCAAAAAAACCCAGCATGTTGCTCTTGCCCCACACACCTTACTCACCTGACCTTGCTCCATGTGACTTCTTTTTGTTTCCAGGAAAGGACAGCAATTTGGTGATGTAGAAGAGGTGAAGAAAAAATGATGGAGGTGCTCTCAACCGTCCAAATAGATGAGTTTTAAAATGTTTCCAAGAATGGAATTGCAGATTTGACAAATGCAGTCAGTGTAATGGAGAGCGCTTTGAAGGTGATAAGGTTGTTTAGTAAAAAAAATTAAATACATAGCTTTGGGGAAAAAATTCTGTTTTGCAGGGGTACCCTATCATATACAAAAGTTCGTATAAGGAGCCTTAACGGGCAATGGTTATGTGCTTAACAACTGAAAGATTAGTGGTTCAAACACATCTACTGCCCCACAGGATAAAAACGTGACTGTCTGCTTCCATGACGATTTTAGCCTCGGAAACCCCGTGGGGCAGCTCTACTCTGCCATGTAGATTGGATTCTACTGCATTAAGTTGTAGTTGTTTTTTTAAGCTCCTAAGGTCATGGATTTACAATTAGGAAATCAATAACAATAATATGTAATTAGTGAAGTAGCTCTTGTCTCTGAAACTTGCATTCTTTAATTCATTTAAAAGCCTTGTATGACATAAGAAATCTCTAGTGATATATTTGATGTGAAATTTCCTGAAATTGCCTCCCTCACTAAAGTGAACTTATAGATCTAATTTTTAAAATGCACAAAACTGTAATCAATCATGCTAGTTACAACAGAGTTCCTTGAGGTAGTAATTTACTCTATACTTACTATATGGGGAAGATTAGCTTTAAAATAATGTTTTGGCTGCCTTTTCTTCAAAGCAGTAATATATAATTTGTGTGAATGGAAGTTGGGTGATATATTTCTTAAGCATAAATCGTACTTAGATTTCCCAACCGTGTATATCTTCCCTTAGTTCAGTATGGTCTATATTTTATATTATTTTCAACTTTCAATTTGGTTTTTAAAAAAATATTGTGAACATTGTCTTCCAGCTATTTGTATTTTTTACAGTGAGCACAAAATCCACTTCCTAAGATATTTATTTCACTTGTCTTTCCACTCTATTGTGTTTTTTAAATCATTTTATTGGGGGCTCGTACAATTCTTATCACAATCCATACATCCACCCATGTGTCAAGCACATTTGTACATTTGTTTCCACCATCATTCGCAAAACATTTATTTTCTACTTGAGCCCTTAATATCAGCTCCTAATTTTCCCCCCTCCCTCTCCACTACTCACTCCCTCATGAATCCTTACTAATTCATAAATTATTATTATTTTGTCATATCTTACACTGTCTGATGTCTCCCTTCACCCACTTTTCTGTTGTCCATCCCCCAGGGAGAAGGTTATATGTAGATCCTTGTAATCAGTTCCCCCTTTCCACCCCACCTTCCAGGTATCACCACTCTCACCACTGGTCCTGAAGGGATCATCTGTTCTGGATTCCCTGTGTTTCCAGTTCCTATCTGTACCAGTGTACATTCTCTGGTCTAGCCAGATTTGTAAGGTAGAATTGGGATCATGGTAGTGGGGGAGGAAGCATTTAAGAACTAGAGGAAAGTTGTATGTTTCATCGTTGCTACTCTACTGTTTATTTGGGGGCGGGGGAGTTTCATTAAGAGCAATTGGAGGTCTGGTTGCACAGTGGTTACATGTTGGACTGCTGAATGTGAGCTCAGCAGTTCCGAACCACTGACCTCTTTGAGGTAGAAAGACTAGGCTTTCTACTCCTGTAAAGAGTTACAGTCTCTCAAACCCACAGGGTGAGTTCCACCGTGTTCTAAAGGATCGCTATGAGTCAATATTAACTTGGTGGCCCTGAGTTTGTCTTTTGGGGTTTTAAGAAGAAACACTGGTCCATTCTATGCCTGAGAAAGAACAGTCTAACAAAATTAGAAATCTGTAAGGATTTGCAGAAGAGAAATTATTCTAAGAGTGGGCTTGTCATGGATAAATACTGAGTAGTATTTATCATCACCTGTATTCTTTGTTTACTTGCTCATTTTCGAATGCCTTACCTAGTTATATACACAACCAAGATTTTGAGTTCTCTTAGTACTATGAGTGATTTGTATTGCTGTGGGTTTTTTTGCTTTTGTCTACTATAATGCCCTCTATTATAGTCCCAGCACCTGGTACATTTTCTGAAACATATTAAGCAATTAATCAATGTTTTCTGAATTAATGAATAAATTAGAGAAGAAAGATAATTAGGAGTCTGCCAATATGAAGGTACCAGAATCCCTTTAAAAGATCAGATGTCTATCATTTGCTTTGGCATTATTGCTAATTTACTTGAACAACATCAAGATCTACCCCAACTCTCTAGAAAACAATAACCTTCTTTATAAAGGAAAGTCCAAATCTTCTGTATCTGAAATATTCTCTGACCTCATCTTTAAAATACAATATTCATTAATGGGAATTGTCATGTTTTAAACTCTCTCCAAAAAATCAAAATTATACATAAAAGCACTCATGGTAAATTTTTATCAGATAATTTCTTCTTTTATTTCCTATCGTTTTGTTGAGATATAATTCAGTCATATTTTAAAAGAGTGTATATAAATCACCACAGTAAGTTCTAGAATGTCCTCTCCCCTCTTGTAGTATCTGCTCCCTATTACCGTCCAGGTCCCCACCCCCCTCAGTAAGACATCACCCCAGTCATTGTCTCTATGCATCTGCTCTCCTGTGCTCTGCTTCATAAACTGGGAAACATGCGATGCAAAATAAGAAATGAAACAGGAACCATAAAAAGAAAGCAAGGAAGGGAGGGAGGGAGGACCACAGGCCATATTTAAATGAACCAGAGAAAAAAACCTCTGCTGAGAAAAAAAAAGTATTTAAAACTAGAACATATCCAAAATAGGTGAGATCAAATGACCAAGTATCACATAATAACCTAGTTCCAACTGCCATAATCAAGTTTACAATAGGCTGTATGTTAATAAGTTTACTTTCATCTCTCGACTGTGGTAAGAGGGATTCAACCAGAGGCTAATCCATATGGTTATCCTACAAATGAATGTTGGGCTCCCACAGTCATCCATAGAATTCTGAAAATTGGGTGTTCACAATTTAAGCTCTGATATTTTTCCCTGCTTCAGACTTGGATTTTGTTATTTATTATCCTAGTATCACACAGGCTGGTGTGCTTCTTCCATGTGGACTTAGTTGACACATTACTGAGATGGCTGCTTGTTTCAAAACAAGCCTTTAAGGCCCCAGATGCTATTCTTTTTGGTAGCTGGCACCATGTGCTTTCTTCACCACACTTTTCTTTAGCACCCTTATCTTCAGTGATCTCCTCACAAGGGCAAACATAGAGCAGAGCCATGTCATAAGAACTAGCTGTATTTGGAATGGGGCTAAAATTAAGGGGGATCCCAGAACCCATTCACTTGTTCACAGATTATGTATGACTCTGGTTCACTTTAGAAGTCTCATTATCATTTTGTGACAAAGAATATTATCAATCATCCCCTGAGGGCGTAAGTCAATTCTATTGAGAGTGTCATTAACTTATCCAATGGCATATATTTAACATACTGTTGAGAAAAGGAAGCTATAAAAGTATAGCCCAGCTCCAAACTGAAATCTATGAGTTGCGATTTGTAGAGATTGAACTCTTAAATTATTGAGCTCTGTTCTCATTCACCATGGGGGTGCTAGGGGAAATTTTTCAGTAACATTCATTAACAAGGACAAAATCTTGCATATCAGATAAATACATGTCATAGTAAGCAAGGAGGGCATTAATATAGTAAATATATGGTGGCTCTTTCCATTAGATGCCCACAAAGCCAGGGACCTAACCAAGATCCAACAATGGCCAATTCTACAGCCTTGGGGTGGCCACCATTTGTTTCTTCTCACACCAGGGGATTTCAGGCTTAAGCTCATGGACTACAGGTAACTTTGAGGTAGAGATCTGTTAACTTAGTGGAGTTTACTCATTGAGTCCTTCCTAATGTGGACAATGAGGGATGCTATGTTCCCTAAAAGGACAGAGTCTAAGATCACCATCATACATAGCATATGGCATGGGTCATGGAGGGTTGGGTCGAAACTAATTCAAAAGTGTCAACTGTGAACACAGTACCAGGCACATTCTCCCCTTGGGTTCTCTATAATTATTATTGAGTGTCCCCTTCCTGGTGTGAAGCTTCTCCTTACTGTTAAGCCACCAAACGAAATCTAAATGACTCCTCTGAAATCTAGATGTTCCCTTTCCCTGACCTTGACTTGACATTCCAGCCACATTACTTTCCATAGTGGTTGGATGTATTTATAAATATACAAACAGTGTATACAAAATCCATTCTCTCCACATACTCTCCAGCATTTGTTGTTGTTGTTTCAAATTGGGCTATCATTGTGGATGCAAGGTGGTATCAGATCAATTTCAAAAAATATATTTTTAAAAATAGTTATATTAATTAAAAATGGAATACAATGATGACTTTTCAGTAACGATAAGATTATATGTTAGATGTGTGTGTTATACCTTGAACGGTGTCCCCTAAATGGAAGTTTTCAAGTTTTGATCTTTATTTGGATAGGGAGAAAATGAAATGATAAAACAATCAATCAATCCAAAAGAAAGTAGAAAGGTGTTTTTTAAAAACATGAAAAGAGTTAGATAAATAGAAAGGAAAAAGTAAGATGGTGGATTTTTTTCTTCATGTATACCCGAAATTACATTAAATAAATGAGTACCAATTGCTGTTGAATGAATGCCAATATATGGTGAGTTTATGTTGTCAGAGAAGAAGTCTCTCCCATCAGGTTTGCAATGGCTCATTCTCATTTTCCCAGAATATCATCAGGCTTTTTCTCTGTGATACCTCTAGGTAGATTCTAACAGCTAACCTTTTAGTTATCAGTTAAACCCATTTAACCATTTGTTCCATTATGGGGCACCCCATTAAATATAAGTAAACTAAATTCTATACTCCAATTAAAAAAGTATTAAACATATTTGATGTTAAGAGAACACAATTATATATTTTTATGAGACAAATTTAATACATAAGAATACTTTTAGTTGAAAATTAAATTATGAAAATGATGCACTGTATGTTGTCATTATTGTTGCTAAGGGCCATCGAGTTGGTTACAACCCTTACTGATCTTATGCACGACAGAATGAAACACTTCCCAGTCCTGCACCATCCTCACGTTGTCATTATTGTTACAGGACAATTGTTATTGTCCCTATGTTAATCCATGTCCTTGAGGGTCTTCCTCTTTTTTTGCTGTCCTTCTACGATACTAAACATGATGTCCTTCTACAGGGACTGGGTTAGACGAAGGCCCACCATCTTTGCCTCTAAGGAGGTCTCTGGCCCAACTTCCTTCAAGACAGATTTGTTTGTCCTTTTGGTTGTCCCTAGTACATTCAGATTCCTCGCCTGTACCATAATTCAAATGTATGGATTCTTCTTCAATCTTCCTTATTCACTACCAGACTTTCCCGTGCATATGAAGAGATTGCAAATACCATGGCTTAGGTCAGGTACCCTTAGTCCTCAAAGTGACATCCTTGCTCTTCAACCCTTTCAGAGATCTTGTGTAGCAGATTCACTCCATGAGATGCACCATTCAATTTCTTGGCTGTGCACTTTAGTCCTCAAAAAACCATCCTTGCCCTTCAGTAATCTAAAGAGGTGTTGTGCAGCAGATTTACCTAAGCAATACATCTTTTGTTCCCTTGACTGAGACTTTTATTAGATAGCTAGCATAGGGACTGCGGCACCCATTGCGCATGCTCAGAGGTTCAAGCTTCTGGCCAGAAGGGGTGGAACACCTAGGTGGGTGTTACACCTGGATTGGCCCATCTGGGCCAGGTGAGTTCAATTCAGCCAATGGGGTCGGCCACGCCTTCAGCGGAGGACCTGAGAAGCCAGAATTCAGAGCGTTGCAGTCCCCTCTGCTTCTCAAGCTGCTCCCCGGAGGCCGTGCAGTGATCTCCTCTGGCCTCAGAACTCCACGTGTGGGGGTGAAGAGCCCTGAGGGTGCCTGTGTAACCCTGAAGCTTCTATTACCTTTCATAAAACTCTCTTGGATCACAGTCAGGCTTCAGAGTGAATTCTTTCTCAAGCAAAGCCAAGGACCAAGGTATATTTCTCCCACAAGAGAGAGCTAACAACTTT
>NW_022103896.1:90210712-90220732 GCF_000313985.2 Echinops telfairi | reverse complement strand
CTCTTGGATCACAGTCAGGCTTCAGAGTGAATTCTTTCTCAAGCAAAGCCAAGGACCAAGGTATATTTCTCCCACAAGAGAGAGCTAACAACTTTCATGAGCTTTGACTCTGCATCTCAGCAAGACAAAATCCTCGGTAACTTCAATCTTTTCTCCTTTTATCATGATACTACCTATTGGTCCAGTTTTGAGGATTTTTGTCTTCTTTGGATTGAGTTGTAATCCATACTGAAGGCTACAATCCTTGATCTTCATCAGCATGTGATTTAAAGTCCTCCTCATTTTCAGCATGCAAGGTTGTGTCATCTGTTTATCACAGGTTGTTAATAAGTGTTCCTTCCATCTTGATACTCCATTCTTCTTCATATAATTTAGCTTCTCTGATTATTTTCTCAGCATGCAATTAAACAAGTATGGCGTGAGGATACAACCTGTCCCACATCTTTAATGATCTTAAACCCTTCAGTATCCCCTTGTTCTGTTTAGACAACTTCCTCTTGATCCACATACAAGTTCTGTATGAGCACAATGAAGTTTTCTGGAAATCCCATTCTTTTCAAGGTTATCCATAATTCGTTATGATCCACACAGTCTAATGCCTTGGTATAGTGAATAAAATACAAGTAAATATCTTTCTGGGATTCTCTGATTTCAGCCAAGAGCCATTTGACATCAGCAATGATTTCCCTTGTTCTATGTTCTTTTCTGATTCTGGCCTGAACCTCTGGCAGCTCCCTGGGAGATTAGTTTAAAAATAATGGAGATATGGCACCTAGGGCAGGGTAAGGAACATTGCCTGAGATAGAGTTTTCCCAGGAAACACCCTCACTTCCAATCATTGTTTCTAAACCTACAACTGGATTAAACTCCTAATCAACCCTGAAAGGTGAAGTATTAATGGTGAACCAAGAGGAGGTGGACCACATTCCTAAAGAACTGCTGGAGTTTTCAACATGACAGACAAAAACCCAGAGAACATGTGTGAGCTGGGTTATTAAATGTGCAGGATAATGGCGCAAATAACAAAGTTGGATCAGTCTAGGTTTGTGGATATGGGCCCAGTAAGCAGATTCTCCATTCAATGTTAGAACTCAAAAGTTTAGTTTTCCCTTTGCCCGGCCTCTACTATGAATGAAAACCATTCTAGGCAACCAGATTGTCGACATTCCAGAGAATGTTGCCATTTCCCTGAAGGGGCGCAGAGTCATTGTGAAGGGCCCCCGAGGAACTCTGAGGGGGTATTTCAATCACATCAATGTAGAACTCAGTCTCCTTGGAAAGAAAAAGAAGATGCTTCATGTTGACAAATGGTGGGGAAAAAGAAATAAACGAGCTACAGGCCGCACTATTGGTGGTCATGTACAGAACATAATCAAAGGTGTTCCACTGAACTTCCAATACAAAATGAAGTCTGTATATGCCTACTTCCCATCAACGTGGCTGTTCAGGAGAATGGGTCTCTTGTTGAAATCCATAACGTCTTGGGTGAAAAATAGCATCCGGAGGGCTTGCATGAGGACAGGTTAATTCTTGAAGGAAACGACATTGAGCTTGTATCAAATTCAGCTGCTTTCATTCAACAAGCCGCAACAGTTTAAAACAAGGATATCTGGCAGTTTGGGGACGATATCTATGTTTCTAAACAGGAACAGATCCGCAGACCAATGAGTAAGATAATAGGTGTCCAGCACAGTCTAGATCAGTGGTTCTCAACCTGTGGGTCGCAACCCCTTTGGGGGGGGTGTGTCGAACAACCCTTTCCCAGAGGTTGCCTAAGACCATTAGAAAACACATATTTCCGATGGTTTTAGGAACTGAGACTCCGCTCCTCTATCCGTCTCCAGGCGGGTCCGCCCACATGCAAATATGCCCACAAACGAGTCCCTGCATCTGGGACTGTTAACCATGCTATACCATGCTTCAAGACAAAATTTCATTTATTTGTAATTAGAAATAAATATTTCACGATATATAATTAAATATTGTTTTTGTGATTAATCACTATGCATCACTATGCTTTAATTATGTTCAATTTGTAACCATGAAAATACATCCTACATATCAGATAGTTACATTACAATTCACGGCAATAGCAAAATTAACGGTTATGAAGTAGCAACCATAAAAATAATGTTATGGTTGGAGGTCACCACAACATAAGAAATTGAATTAAAGGGTCACAGCATTAGGAAGCTTGAGAACCACTGGTCTAGATGATTCCTTTAAACTTGTCTGTGATGCTTTGGTCCAATAAAGTGTATCTAATGAAAAAAAAAGTTAAGCTCCTCGTTTATGAGGCATGTAGATGTTAGCTGGTATTGATGATTTCACAGAATTTATTCAGCCCAAGGGCTGGATGTTCCCCACCCCTGGATAAGTCAAGTTGAGGTACCAGACCTACTTTGGTATAGAAAATAATATCCAAAGGCTTAGGGAATTTGGCATGTTGGAGAGGATTTATTAGGATAGCCCCATAGTTCCACATATGGACTGCCCCAAGGACATACTGAAGACCACTGTGATTACTATTTAATGTAAGTCAGTTAGACAGTGGAACCCCACTGATTGAATTAAGATAGCCAACTATAATAAGGCTGACTGGGCCCTCTGGTGGTACGGCCCAGTGGTAGCACTTACAAGGTGGGCTATGGTTACATTATGGTCAGCAGATTCAAAGCAGTAAGCAAAATAGTCTGACTCATGGATTTACGGCATTGGCTACTCAGGCAGGGTGTATCTAGGAGTGAAATAGATGGGAAAGTGGTTAAATATTGACATGATCTGTACAAGCAGAAGAATTCTAGGTCAGATGCACAGCAGTCTAACATAAGTGCTAAAGGGCAACAAATTAACCCAACCAAACTTCTGCCGCCTTCCACCTCATTGAAATGTCTAGGGTTCCAGTGGTGTGGGGCATAGTCAGGTATTCCTACTGAAGTGAAGGATAAGTTGTTGCCTCTGGTCCCTTGCACACTGAAAGGGTGGCACAAGGCTTGGTGAGCCTCATTGAATCTGGGGGGTACCATGTCCCTCATTTAAGTGTCTTACTCTGGCCTATTTATCAAGTGACTCAAAAAAACTGCTAGCTTTGAATTGGGGCCAGAACAAGAGAAAATGCTACAACTGGTTCGGTTGCCATGCAAGCCTTTCTGCCACAGGGGGCACATGATCCAGCTGACCCAACGGGGTTTGAATTGCCTGGCATATATTTTGGAGTTCTTGGCAGACCCCTCTTGGTGAACTCAGTGAATACCCTTATGATTTTGAAGTAAAACCTTGGGTTCTTCTGCAGATAAATACTCTCCTTCTGTGAAAAAACCTGTGGCTTAATATTAGGCCTGAGTAGAGCCTGAATATCTCACCAGGGACCACCAATTCACCATGCCACCTGGTCTTCCCCTCATGAAGTAGGTGTTGTTTGGTGCTCAGAGTCAGAAAGTAGGACATGCACAGCAGCACTCCCCCATTAAACAGAACAGGCTCCAGCAAAGCACAATGCCCCCGCCAAAACTCACGAATCCACGGTCTAAACATCTTCCCTGTGATCCCGAAGCAGCTGGGATGCTAGAACAAGGAACTGGTCTTCTAAAGACACACTTGTGGCACCAGCAGGGTCGGGGCAATGTCCAAAAGACAAAGCACATCTCCTGGCTTCGGCACATACTCAGGGGAGCAAACAAAAAGAATGGCTTTGATGGCAGGATGGTGCTTTTTGGTTTTTTCCCTTCTGCAGGCCACACCTCTGGAGGAAACCAAGTGTAATGCCTCGACAACTTTAACCTTTTCTTCATTTATCATGATGTTACCTACTGGTCTAGTGGCGAGGATGTTTGTTTTCTTTACATTGAGTTGTAATTCATGCCAAAGGCTGAAATCCTTGAACGTCATCAGCCATGGACCCTAGAAATTTTGTGAAAGCTAATGAAACATTCACCTTACTTCTATAGATCTCAGTGGTCTCAGTTCCTAACCTAGTCGCTGAGGAAAATTGAAGAAATTTTCCCTGAGCCCCTATATTTTGGTAATATCACTTCAATTCCCTGAATGACATAAAGCTCCACATGGATTACCTCCTGTCTCTTCTACTTCCTCCTGAAGTGCATGTACTGCAACCCTTGACATGAATTTTACACTGTGGCCATGGACTTGCTACCAGTTCTGCTATAAATAGGAGTCTTCCTATTTAGAGGTTTGATTCTTGTCTTTCTAGAGTTATCTTAGGATTGTGGAAAGAAAACCACAACAAACTAAAAATAATGGGCAGAGATGGTTCAGTGATAGAATTCTTGCATTTCATTAGGTTCGATTCCTAATCAATGCACAGTCACCATGAGTCTGTCAGGGGAGGTTTGCATGTTGTTATGACACTATAGAGATTTCTGGGAGAGTCTTCAGACCACAGTGGAGTAGAAAGAAAGGCCTGGCTATCTACTGCCATTCATCAGCTACCAAAAACCTTATAGATCACAATAGTCCAATCTATAACTGATGGAGTAACTGAGGCATGACTGGGCAGTGTTTTTTTTTGTTTATTCCCCCTGCCCCATTGTTCATGGGGTAACCTTGAGCCAGAGGTCAAGTTGAAAGCAGTCAACAACAGCATTTAAAAATAATATTTAGACTTCATGTAAAGACCTGATTAATTGTAGGCAAGGTTTAAAAGTTCCTGTGGCCTTTATCTAAAGTGTTCATGGTACCATATTAATAGCACTTTTACCTTGCTCCATTAAGTAATTGCTCCTTGTTCCTTGGCTGTGCTTTATTTCATCATCCATCAGCACTGGAGAAAGAACGGTGAAGACAACGCAGGTGTTCGCTCCTCCACATCTCATGCTGTACGTGGCTTCAGGGCCGGTTCAAATGGGGTCAGCCGTGGCTGATGGAGAAAAATTGTAACAAGGCCACATTTTAAGATATTGGATGAAGTGGAATAATAGAAACAATAACCAGAACAGGGAAAATTGCAGTTCAAAGCCCTGGAATAGAAAACTAAGAACAGGCAGTGCCTGGTATGGGGTTGGATTCTTGGCAGAACTGTGGAGCGTGACACACATTCAAAGTGGCATGATCAGCCCCCGTCATTGAGTGGAGCACCACTGTTTCCAACTGTTGGTTAGGAGATTTGGTTCTTTTGCAACACACATGCTGCCCTTGAGTTCTAAGAGGGAGACTAAGTTTCCTGCAGGCGTCGACCGGTTCTTTTTCCTATTCTCCTTGTTTGTTGTTTCAGTTCACCCACATTTTACAAATTCTACTTTGATGAAGTTTTGCTTCATTCACAGTAACTAAACTAGGCAGAACCAATTTGAAGGTCTCTTTCTAACTTAGCACCGATCCATCTGACCCAATTTCCATATACCAGCTGAATGACTTTAGAGAAGTAACTTCTTTTGACCACCCTTTTCTCATTTGTAGACCGAGGTCAATGAACTAGGTGATCTTACATGTAGAAATCTCTAATCCTTCTTATTGTGATAAATGAAGCCTCGCTGTATCTAGGCCCTGTTATGGTTCCTAAAACACAAACTCACTGCCACTGAGTCACTGTTGGCTCATAAACACCCCTGTGGGTTTCTGAGATTGTAATCCTTGACAAGAGTAGAATGCCCAGTCTTTTTCCTGTGGAGCTGACCATGCGGATTGCAGCCCAACATGTAACCACTACACCAACAGAGCTGGTTGTTGGCGAGATGCTGTTAGGTCAGCATAGCAACCCTGGGTACAGCAGAAGGAAACTCTACCTGAGCCACGTCATCCTCACAATTGTTATGTGTGAGCCCACTGTTGCAGCCACTTGGTCAATCTATCTCATCGGGGCTTCCTCATTTTCAATGTCCCTCCACTTTACCAAGCACGATGTCCTTCTCCAGAGACTGGCCTCTCCTAATAACGTGTCCAAAGTATGTGAAAGGACGTCTCACTATCTGTTCCTCTAAGGAGCCTTCTGGTTGTACTTCTTCCAAACTGGATTTGTGGAGGCAGTTATTCAAGGCCAACCAGTTGTGGACCCTGGGAGAAGTGGAATGCCACCAAGTGCAAAGTCTGTCGCAAAGAAAGAGTGCCACTGTCCTACTGGAAAACTTTACCTTCCACAACAACGCTCTGTGTTTGCTCAAATGTCAGCGTCCTCAAGGGATGTCTGAGGAAGTGACTGTGAAGATATCAGTGTGTTGTACTGCAGATTGCAGCTTGGAAGAAGGGCTTCTTTGAAACAAGCACCCGACTGTCTCTCCCTCTTGGACCCTGTGGTTATGCAAAACGAACATATCTGGAAGGTTCAAAAAGTTCATGGAAAAACATTACATGATCTTTTAATGCTATTTTACCATCTACTTTTGGGATCCCCCTGGTATTCATTTGTAATTGCATACTATCACATCTATTGCTTTTTTTTTTAAGCGGCTTTAAAATAATCATCGCTTATCCTTAATGGTTCTCATTCACCTTGGACTCTGACATATTCCACTCATTTCTCATGCCCTTGGCTCTCTTCGTCTTTTATCCCGGCAGCATATTGCCTCATTTATAGCATCGGCTCAGAACACTCGAGATGAATATTAGAACGTTTGACTCAGAAACCTTTGGAGGAATGAATGGCACACTCAACTCATTTTGGATAGGCTTCGCACTGCCATCAATTCTGAACATTATGCAGGGCTGCCACAAAGGATCTTGACACTGGTTGCAAGTTTCAGCACATTGGCCCACAGACCCAGATTTAATTAGTTTGAAATCTGACTCCTGGGTGGGGCCAGACTCACCTGACCATCTGCCAGATGAGACATTGCTTTCATTGTTAGGGCTTATCATTTGTTGATGGGGATGACTATTCACAAAGAAGCAAAGTCTCTAATGATCTTGCCCCCAGTGGTCTCCATTACCAGCAACAAACAGTTGTAAATTGTGTTTTAGCCTCAGAATAGCGGTAGTGTCAGGGAGCAGGGCACTATATTAGCATTCAATTTAGGTCACCAATACTTCCGGGATATTATGTCTTAGGGTCAAAAGAGACCCTAATATTAAATATAATTTAAGGAAAACATTTGTTAAATGCTAAAATAGACAAAGACAACACAAAGACACAGACACATCATCCATGATGTCAAAATGACATATGAGGATTCATATTGGGATGCTAGTTCATGAAGGCACGGAACAAAGGAAACGGTCCCAAATTGATGGTTGGTGGTAGATCAGTACAGCACAATCCCAGGTGGGACTACAGGACCAGTAACAGGACCCTGGTGCGGACACGTTCAGTGTGTTAGATAGAAGAGCATACAAGATTGATTCAGGGCCTTCCGGCCAAGGCAGGAAAAGGGTGAGACTGATGTGACTTGACTCACGACTGTGAGATCCCCAGGACAGTGACCTCCATGGAGGACACACTCTGGCAGCCCCTAAGAGAGACTGCCTGGACTCGAGGAAACCGGCTTTCCAGGGAACTCGGCCTGAGGAAAGGTCAACTATGTCCAGAAAGAATTCAAAGGAGGCTCAATCTCTGTGGAGACTCTGCAAATGGACTTGAGGCTGTCACTGCTGTCCATAGCCTTTTGCAAAATGAGGTGATCATGATTTAAGCGGCAACACCCCAAAACTCACTGCCATCGAGTCAATGCCTACTTACAGTGACCCTACAGAAGAGGGTAGAACTGCCCCAGTGAGGTTTCGAGACTGTAACTCTTTACAGAAGTAGAAAGCTCCATCTTTCTCCCTTGGAGCAACTGGTGGTTTCAAACTGCTGACCTTTCAGTTTGCAGCCCACTACAACCCTGGTGCTCTTCCGATTAATGAAACTCCCTTTCTTGCTACTTCCAGTGACTATTAGCCCCCTCCCCCCCAAAAAATGTGTATAGGCAAACAAAAATATGTATTCTTTTTACACAACTCTGTGCTTTAAAGAACACTTGCTCTCAAAATGTCAGAGTATTATTTTTAATTGAAAGAAATTACATTAAGAAACTTTAAGAAAACAAGTGGTGAGGTAGGCTTAAATGGAATAAAAACCAAAGCAAAACAATGCTGCAAAATGTGTCCACTCAAATTCTATTTTCACGAGCTTTAACTCTATTTTCATGAGATTTAACTGTCATTGGGTTTCAGAACATTTAAACTCGATTTATTGTATCAAATTCATTGTACAGCCCAACAACAACAAACACTATTTTTCTTGCTGTCTTGAACGTTAGGCCAGTTCTTGGGTTCTTAGGGGCTCACTTCAGCAAATGGCATTGGCTAGACTGTATCAACTCTAGCTTCTTACAGATAGGGTTCCACCCAATGCCCAGCTATTTGGTTATGCTAATTTATTAATTTATCATCCTAATTCTAAAATTGGGAAGAATTAGGACCCATAAATTATAGGATAAGACAAAAATGTAAGAAATATTGGAAAAACAATTAGGTATTAAGGGGCCTCCAAAGGAAGTTATATATATGGACCGAGGGTGTTTACTATGATTGAAACGTCAATCGTAAGGTCAATGGTTCAAACTGACCAGCCACTCTGCAGCGTTTAAAGGATTTAAAAGTTTGAAATCCCAAAGGAGCAGTTCTTCTCTGTATAGGGCTACTATGAGTTAGAATCAATTAGATGGCGAGGGTTTTCGCTTTGGGGTATGGGAGGCTGTGCGATATATGCAGAGACTGAAAGTGGGAGATGGCAAAGCCAGAACTCAGCTTGAGACCAGTGGAAAATAAAAAAAGAACATTGAAAAGGCACACATATTGAAGGTGTGAAAACAAGTTAGAGTGCCAAACGTGTACGACTTCACAGATATTTTAGAGAGCTAAAATTTCCTTCTTCAAATTATTTAGTAAACATTTCAGAATACATTTTAATATGTAGAACTCAGTGCTAAATGATTCAGAGGTAAGGTTGCCTAAAAGCTTCTTTATAATGAAAATTCTAACTTTTAAGAGTTCCTGTGCACAGGTGGAGAAGTTGTGCCATTTAATAACAAGACTGGGACAATTTAATTTTAATAAAGGGATTCAAACTCTGACAGACTATTTTGTATTTCAGAATCTTTAAATCTCTATTTATAGTACAAACCCACTACCAGTCAGTAGATTACAACTCAGAGCGATGCTTCAGGACCGAGTGAACCTTCTCTTGTGGGTTTCTGAGGCTGCAAATCTTCATGGAAGCAGTCTCATCTCTCTCTAGCAGAGCAGCTGGTAAGCTCAAATAGCTGACCTTGTGGTTGGCCGTCAACTACACAGCCAACTACACCATCAGGGGGTGCCTTATGTATTATACATGAACTACTATTTCTGGCTCCCTTTTAAGATAACAAATTGGACCAGCCTGTTATTCAGTTCTTAGTGAAGGTAAAGCAATACTTAGGGGAAATTCTCAAGTTCATGTCAGTTTCACAATTTAAATATATCTTTGGACCGAAGGAAACCATGTGAAGTATAACTTGACCTAAATATTTAAGACAGCACAAACTATTTCATTTTGTTGTTGTTGTTCTTGATCCTGAATCGTAACCTGTTAATACAAACTATTTTAAATAAAGCCACTGTATGTTTCCTTTATCTCAGGCTAGCAAATGCTACATTAAAATAGCCTGATTTTTTATGGGCTAGCAGAGTGAAGAGTGGTATATGGTTTATGTTCTTTATCTCAAAAACGAGAGCTGCTATGGGAAAAGTTGGTGATATTTTTTGAATCAGTAGGCCAAATATACCGAGAAACAAATCTAACGTTCGCGGCACAAAAATGCGTGTTGGCCAGTGTAATAGAACTAGTTGACTGGTGCTGTCATGGCAGCTCCACATGTGTCAGACTGGAACTGTGCTTTCCAAGGTTGTCAGTGGCTGAATTTTTCTAAGTAGATCCCAGATCTTTCTTCAGAGGCATCTCTGGGTGGGAGGATATCTCTAGTCTTTTATTTAGCAGTTCAACAAATTAGCCTTTGCACCATCCGGCGTCTCTGGTAACAGAACGTCACTAGGCAAAAGCATGTGAAACCCTGCTTCTAATATTAAAAAGAGAGAAGGGGGCGGGGAGCC
>NW_022103896.1:90207701-90208856 GCF_000313985.2 Echinops telfairi | reverse complement strand
AAAAGAGAGAGAGGAGGGTCATTTCTTTCAGCTTAGCTATTTTCTCTCATAGCCCTCTGACTCTAGTTTTGTCCAAACATTCGTGGAATAACTCTGGAGTCAGGGTACCTTCTCTGCTCACTTGTGGGTCAGTTCAGCATAATTGTGTGTTGTTGTGATTCTAGAAGCTATACCACCAGTATTTCAAATACCAGCAGGGTCAACTCAGGTGAACTGTTTTAGTAGAGCTTCCAGACTGAGCACTGACTAGAAAGAAAGAATGTGTAGTCCATTTCTGAGCGGTTATCTCCGGATAACCTTATGAATATCAGCAGCCCATTGCAAGACGCAGTGCTGGCAAATCAGCCCCTCGGGTTGGAAGGCATCCAAAATAGGGAAATTGTTGATAGGGCATGACTGAAAATGAAAAGGAACAGTTGCAAACACCTATTAATAATCAAAGCACATACAAAATAAGGAACATTGGAAAATTGGAAGACATTGAAAATAAGATGGAACACATAAAGATAATGTGATAATCAGATAATTTTATGTCAACTGAAGTATATCAAAGTGTAGGGGTGGTATCCAACTTGTCAACCTTGGGTAAGTGGCCTTCTTATAAGGAGGATTCTGGGAACCTTCTCTTCTCTTTGCTTTTCACTCTTTGCGGCTGATCTGGGAAACTGCCGGAGTTCTGCTACATTTCCACCAACCTTGGATCCACACAACTTTGCACCCACTGGTGTATGGTCTTCCTGTCTTCTGCATCACTGCATGTGGCTACATGAGTCTAAAGAGGGACTTGTATACTAGTATCAGACTTAAGTATTTGAGTTGAACTGTTCTGGATGTTTTCATGAGAAATAGTTCTTGATTTAAAGCTCTTTAATTTATATCTATATAAAGGAGTGACACTGGGTTTATTTCTCTAGCCAACCTGGTCTAACATACTATGGTACTTGGGGAGTAGGGTTCTAGAGAAACAAATGATGAAGATAGAGGGGGGTGGCTTGTCTGACCTCAGCCTTATGGTGTTTTTTCTTCTTTGGCTAGCCTATGGTTAGATATGGCCACTTGGTTTACTTGGTTGTTTTAGGAAGGGTATAGGAAATGAAGGTTTAGAGTCATAGAAGTTGTCCTTGATTGTTCCTGCTGGAAATGATGCATGTGAAG
>NW_022103896.1:90205838-90206709 GCF_000313985.2 Echinops telfairi | reverse complement strand
GTCATTTGATCTCTTGACTGCTACTTACATGAGCATCGATTGTGGATCCAAGACAAAATCCTTGACAACGTCAACCTTTTCTCCATTTATTTTGGAACCATGAAGGAACTGTTCTCTGTGAGACTAAGTGTTAAAGGAGCCTGCAGGCAGCCTGAAATGCTAACTAGGTGACCACCTGGATCTACTTGTTGAGTGGAAAGTGGGAGAAATGCAGCAATAGAGAGATGGGCTGAATCTCGTCACTGACACCCGTGGACCTGGTTCAGAGGGACTACAGGACATATGAGAGTGGGTTGCCTGGTTGGAAGCTTAAAGAATTGTGTGGAACCTGAGTTTATGGCATTATGTATCCCAAAGGGGCAAGGGTTGCTGAGAATTTGTGAAGGGGGCCATGGTCTAGCAGTGAGGCTGCCAATGGGCACCCTAGTGAGGCTAAGTGAGGTTTCCGACATTAGGTTGACCAGAATCCAACTAGATTGAAAAATTAGGAGATAGAGAGCCCACAGGCAGAGTGAGGGAAAGAGGCCTTGCAGCAAGAAGCATTGGGAGTGGTAGAATATCTGGAAGGGCAATCTCAACAGCCTAGGACAGTCTAATCTTAAGTCTGCAGGCATAAGACCCCCTAGATTGATACTATACTCCAAGGTCATCAAACCCAAGGCTCCTTGTACTGATCTTTGCATGCCTACTTCCTTCGCCATGCCTAGGTAAGACCCAACTGAGGGGAGAGTGTTACCAGGTGTATGTTTGGGCCTGAGAAATTGGACCAGTCCTGGGATTGGTCCATTCATAATCTGGAGAAGCAGACAGGTCAAGTACCCCATGCATGCTAAAACCTAGACACAGTTGTGTCAAGTGCTTTCCTTTCCTT
>NW_022103896.1:90199610-90204987 GCF_000313985.2 Echinops telfairi | reverse complement strand
GATGCACGTGGCTACCTGAGCCTGAAGAGGGACTTTCGGACTCATGTCAGACTTGACTTTGACTTTAGCAAAATGCTCAGAATGTTGCCTTACACAGACATGCAGAAAGTAGGTAGTGGCCATTCCTAAGGTTTGACTGTTACTGACTTTCCCTCAAGGGAGGAAGAAATGCTCGGTAAGGCAGACTGGTACACTCATAGGGTACATTAGCAGGCTTGGTTCTGTACCTGACTGTGACTCACAACCTTGGACAAGTTCTGGAACTCCCCTGGGCCTCTACATTGCTGTCTGGAAAATGGTTTAATCACCTTACCTCTGACTTGGCTCCCAGGAGTGTTGCAAGGATTAATGAGTTAATAAGGCTTGAATAACACTTTGAGCTTTGGATGACAGTGATGTGTGAGAATGAAGAATGATAATTATTACACATAATTAAAAGCTTGGGGAGAAAAACTGGTCTCATTTAACCTCAATGACACAACAATCGGAGCTCAAACATAGCACAGAACTAGTAATCAAATATATATCATTTTCCTTAAAAGAGAATTCTAAGCTGACCATGTGATTACACTAAACAACCTTGTGTCATGAGACGAGCCCGCATAATTACTGCTGGTAAATGCATAGTTCTATTATTTCTCTGGTGTGGGCAGTAATTGCCTGGGACCCAATACTTATGTTAACTCTGCATGAGGTTCTCGCTTACTGCACTCTATGACTGCTTTTAACACTCTCAGGGGCATCAAGAAGAGTTACTTCCCCAAAGCCAGTCTTCCAACAATCCCTGATTTGTGACATTATTTCTTAATAGAAAAACAAACCCTTTTCAAATTATAGAGAAGACATGAAATGCAAGTGTGGCCTGGGAGTCCTTGGCTTGTCATTTCAGCCCACCAGGACACCAATGAGAACACTCCACCTTTCACCTGGCACAGGTTTTCATAGGGAAGACAGAACAGATGACTTGACACTTTAAAATGGAAGCGAGTTTTCTCAAAATTTAAGAGACCTGTTGCTGAAGAGAGAGCTTCACCCGTAGCACAGTCTGCAAAAAAAAATGAGAACTCTCCTTTTTCCATAGAAATGCAGAAGTCACATGATACAGAAGAACTTCTCAGGAGTGACTGGTGATCCATACTGTCCTTCTAAGAGAGAGCTCATCCAAAGAAATTACATTTACTCCCCACACTTTCCCCCAAATGATCGTAGAGCCTGTGTTTTAGAGAATGACTTCTCGGCACGGCACTGTGTAAAATGCACCTTTTGCTAGTCAAGAGGTGTGAGGATATGCTGAATGCTCACAGCCTGCGACAGGCATGCAAGAGCAAGCGTATACTGTGAGCGAGAGGGACTGATGGATGCCTGGGGGTCAGGAGTAATGTCTATGAAGCGAGGTAAAGACACATGAGTTCTTCAGTCTGTGGGGAAAACACTGGGTGAAGTGGGATCCTAGGAAAGATTAATTCCCCTCTCTCTCATTCGAAAGCACAGACCCTGGCCCAGCAGGCAGCGGGTGAACACATTTTAATCCCATAGAAGGACATGCTTTTGAATAGAACTAACTCTAAATGGAGTGGGCTGGTCACGGTCAAAGTCCTAAACCCAAGAAGGAGCTGTTGACCATGATTTACAGTCATTATTTACCTGAGGGGGAGTTGTGACTTTACAGTGAGCATTAATTATTAAGGGAAATAAACACTTATGAACACCGCGAAGCATGTGCATTATCAATTCAAACAAAGTAACAAATGATTTTCTCAAGACTCGTCTTCGTTATCCATATCTTACATATTTCAAATGAACCTTAGAGACTCGAGATTTATTATCATTTTTTCCTACCAAATATGGGGCTTTTTTTAATATTCCAAAGTAAATGAAGAAACTCAGAGAAAAATTAAACATTTAAATATTCTGACATTTTGAAATGTATAGAGGAGGTAAAATAAAAAGTGGTAGATACGTGAATTTACTACAGAAAAGAGGTTCTAACAGCGAGATTGGAAAATTCAGACGATGTATTTCCCCTTATTTCCTGTAGGTGGCAGTATTTACTCAAAGCTGTTCATCCACATTCAAGGGTGGCGAGGGTTTCTGGGTTGAATGAGTTGAATGAACCTGTCTCAATTTTCAGACCAACTAGCATAATCAACTAAAAATTTAATATTATTACATAAGGTGCCTTTCGAGGAAAAATCAATTCCTTGACAGTCAGTTCTTCCCAATGAAAGGTCCCCCTATTGATTCTAAGCAAGGCTTTAGGTCAATCTCACTTAACCATGAGGATCACATTTCTTTACCTCCATCAGACACTGAATCCTCTATGTTATTTCTGTTTAAATCTACATGAATGCAACAGAAATTGTTTTTTCACTATTGTCTTCTCATTCCCTGGAATGTTTTAGAAAGAAGTTGATGATTACGTAGCTAATGTTAACGCAGTGAAAATTCAGAAACACTGAGAACAGCTGAAACAAGGAAAATGGGCTAATACTACTTTTTATTAACAAAGGAAAAAACCAAAACAGAACTCTGAGGATGTCATAAATGCCTGAAGCATTCAAAATAAAGAGCTGAATGTACCCCAAAACATGAAACATTCCTATGATTTCTGTGTTCCTTTATTAACAGAAGAAGTTACACGATGGGCCACAGAAAAGGGGAAGATGGAGTCCCCAACAACCACTGTGTTCAGTCTTGGAGAAAACCCAAAACACAAAGTTATGTAAGATCCTCTGAGGCAGGCATTTCCAACCAGTAGATCAGGATCAACCAGTAGATCTCCCAACTCACCTGGGAGGAGGCCAAGTCAGGGCTGCTCAGCCCTCCTTTCCACTCAGCCTCAGTTTCATCCAAGGCTCCCAGGGGGCAAGGGATGCAGGCCGGCTCCCCCTGCACAGAGTCATTCCTGCCCCTGCCCTTCCCTCTTACCAGGGGTCTTAACCCCTTGGCAAATAAACGCTGCTCTTTTCTTCAAGGCCAGCAGGCCCTGATCTCAGAAAGCCCCACTCTTTGGGGAATTTCCAGACCTTTTTGTTTGTTTAATTTTCTGAAAGCTACATCCTGCTCTTAAAAAACCCAAAGCTGTTTTGCATAGTTGGTTTGTTTCTGACGTTAAAGAAGCACTGAATATGTTTTGTTTCAAACATTTCACGGCTCACTCAGAAAACTAGAGACACCAAGACAAGGTAAAGTCAGGTTTGAAAGGGATTACTCTCAGAAGTTGGCAAAAAAGTGTGGTACGACTACAAATAGAGGCATGTCCAACATTTAAAAACATGTTCTTTTAGAGTACAAGCTAAGGCATAAATATATTACTCTAAGCTTGTTGTAAAACAATTGTGGGGTTTGTATTCATTATATGAGTTCCTTAGACTGGTTTCCCAGGAATAAAACCTGGAAAAAATGCCCAACCTATTGAGTGTCAGTTCACTTGTACCAAGGAAATTATAATAGTCACAGTCCGAGGGTTTTTCTGATTATGAAATCAGTTACAACTGATTATATTGTAACTCACACTGTATCTAGATGGAAGATTACTAGCTGTGGTCTTTGTTACTATTATAATCAACAAGAGGACAATAAATAGGCACATGTGTACATATACACCAATACTCAACATCATAGAATCAGAAATGCCATGGAAGGGATCACGACTGGAAAGAAGAGAAACACACACATGATGTTCATCTTTATCGCCCATGTAGCTACACGGAAAACTGAAGAACCGCAGGTTCATCGACAAATCTCAGTGCTAGGACACGGTTCTAGGACACAAACCAAACTTGCACTTAAAACAAAGGGGGGGAAGTGCATTTTTCTTTCTGAAAATGAGTACCAGGGCGCACCATGAGCCATGGTTCTTGTGTGTAGGAACAGAGTGAAGGTAAAGCTGAGAGCAAGTGAACCCTAAACCTCACCACTTCCAGGCCCACTCTCTGGGGTATTGTTTTAAACTTTGTGCTCTCCTGAGAGAGAAGCCTAGTTTTGCTATGACCTGTTGGTCCAGTTGTGAGGATTTTGAGTTCTTTACATAAAGTTATAAGCCACACCGATGGCTGCAATCCTTGATCATTATCAGCAAGCATTTCAAGCCCTTCTCAATGTCAGCAAAGTTGTGTCATCTGTTGTATCATTGTAGGGTGTTAAACCTTCTTCCTATCCCCATGCTGCATTCTTCTGCACATAGTCTAGTTTCTTGCATTAGCTGCTTAACATAGGCTGAGTAAGTATGGTGAAACGATACAACCCCAACACACACCCTTCCTGATTTTACACCACTCAGCATTCCATTGTTCCACTCAAACGACTGCCTCCTGATCCATGTATAGGATCCACATGAACACCATTGAGTGTTCCGGAATTCCCATTTTCCTTAAGGTTATCCATAGTTTGTCATGATCCATGGAGTAGAATGCCTTTGCATAATCAATAAATCACACACAAAAAACATTTTTTTCTGGCATTTCCTGCATTAAACCTTACTATCTGACATCACCAATGATATTGTTCACTGAAAAGATTTCTGAATCTGGCTTGAATTTCTGGCAGCTCCCTGTCAATATGCTGAGGCAACCATTTTTGAAGTATCTTTAGCAAAACCTTACTTGCATGTGATATTAATGATATTGCTCCATAACTTCTATCTTCTGTCATCTTTCTTTGGAATGGATACAAATAAGGATCTCTTCCAGTCAGTTGGCCTGGTAGCTATCGTTCACATTTCTTGGCATGGGTAAAAGGAAACCCGGTACTTCATTAGCTTGTTGAAACATTTCCCTTGACATGCCATCAATCGCTGTATCCTTGACTTGGGAAAGTGCCTTCAGTGCAGCTTGGACTTCTTCCTTCAGTCTCCGTGGTTGTTGATCCTATGCTACCTCTTGAAATGGTTGAAACTCGACCAGCTTTTAGTACAGTGATTCTGGGTATTCTTCCATCTTCTTTTTTTTTAAAAAAAAATCATTTTATCAGGGGCTCATACAACTCTTATCACAATCCATCAATTGTGTAAAGCGCGTTTGTACATTCATTGCCCTCATCATTCGCAAAACATTTTCTCTCTACTTAAACCCCCGGTATTAGGTCCTCATTTTCCCCCAACTTCCATCTTCTTTTGATGCTTCCCATATCATTTAATATTTTGCCCATGGAATCTTCAAAATTCCAACACGAGGCTTCTTGAATTTTTTCTTTAGTTCTTTCAGTTTAAGATATACTGAGCTTGTTCATCCTCTTTGATCTTTTAATTCTACATCTTTTCATATTTCATTATAGTTCTTTATCTTCTTGAATTGCTCTTTGAAATTTTTTTGTTGAACTCTTTGACTATCATTTTTTCCATATGCTTTAGCTACTCTATGATTAAGATCAAGTTTCA
>NW_022103896.1:90194861-90197722 GCF_000313985.2 Echinops telfairi | reverse complement strand
CCCCAAAGTCCACTTTCAGCATTCCCTGGGGACCTTGCTGCTCCATTCCTTTACTGTTCTGCTGCACCCCCCTAGTGCTGTGTTTCAGTGTGACGGGATCAGATTGGGTGCAATTCCCACACTGTGTCCCCTGTGCTGTCCCCCTCAGGGCCATGGGTAATGTTTCATTTTTTAAAGTTTTATCTTTTAACTCTATTTTTATGTGAACTTTTAAAAAGTTCATTATAAATTGGGAGTTGATACATATATCCTATCATTCCACAGTGCAATCACATAAAGAAGAATTGTACAGTTGCTACCACAGTTTCCAAACATTCTTTTGCTTCTTGGACTCCTTGATAGCGCTCCCTTTCAACACCCCACTCCACTATAAACCACCCCCAAATTCTATTCTACTTACTGTCCCTACACGTTCATCAATCCTGGGTTTCAAATACAGAAACACACAAAAAACATATAACACAACTTGAAGAGGGTGACCTCCAATGACATAACCCCTCTGAAATGCACCTGAATATGAACAAACAAAATCAAAACAAAACTGTTGAAAACCAGATCAGGTCCAGCATGCATCAGAGGGGGCATCAACTGACAAGGTTTAACTGTTCCAGACAGCCTTATCCCTTGGATCCTCTAGACTCATCTCTCCAATGCACTCTGCTTAGTAACCACTTTCCTCACATCCCTCTACTGTGGACAGAGGGAGTTCACTGGAGGCTTATTTCCTATGCAGTTCCCACAAAGGAAACTTAGGTTCCAATTGTCATGCAAAGCCTTCTGCAAATCAGATTATCACAGTGTAGGCTCTGATACTAATCCCTCCTTGTCTTTGGATTATATGATTTCCAACCCTTTGGTGACTGATAATGGCATGCTTCTTCTATGTGGACTTAATTGACATCAGACTGTTGTTCTGGATGTCATCCCACAGCTCATTAGGCCTTCTATCATTAGTGTGCAATAGGTCAAATCTGTTCTTGAGATATTCTAAAAGTTCAAGTGGGAAAGACTCAAGGTCATATTTTGGCTTTTGTGGACTTACTTTAAATTTCTTCAGCTTCAATCTGAACTTACATATGAACAGTTAATGGTCTGTTCCACAGTTGACCCTGGCCTTGTTTTAGCTGCTGATATTGAGTTTCTCCATCATCAATTTTATTTCTGTGTTTTCCATCTGGACAAGTCTATATGTATAAGTCACCGTTTATGTTGGTGGAAGAGTGGTCTTTGTGATAAAACAAAATCATGGGTCTTGAAATATTCTATCATATGATTTCCATTTCATTTTTAACACCAATGACATAAGCTCCAACAATTGTTCCTTCTCCTTTGTTGGCATTCCAATCACTAATAATTATCAATGGACCTTGATTATATATTTGATAAATTTAAGATGGAAGATATTGGGGGAATTTTTAAATGTCTTCAGCACTAGGGTTATTTATTGGTATATAAACTTGAAGACTAATTGTATTCCCTGGATTTCCTCTCTGTGGATAGATAGCCCATCACAAACAGCATTGCGCTTCAAGAAGGATCTTGAAATGTCCTTTGTGATGTTGAATATGATGCCTTCCTCCTTAAATCTGTCATTCAATGCACCGTAAACCATATGACTATCGGATTCAAAATGGCCAATACCAGTCCATTTCATCTCACCAATGCCTCGGATATCCATCTTTATGCAGTCCGTTTTATTTTTTATTACTTCCAATATTCCTAGATTCAGATTACTCACATTCCACGTTCCACTTTTTAATAGTTGCTTACAACTGTTTATTCTCATTTTGAGTCAAGCCCTAGCAATTGAAAATCGTGAAGGCTTTACTCCATTCACGTCATTATGGTCAACTCTACCCTTCTTCAGGCATAGACTGAGTGCTTTCTAACCTGTGTAGCTCGTCTTCTTGGGCTATACCTGACAGTGTTCTGCTCAATGGCCAGTTCCTCAGAAGTGCACAGCCTATTCCATTCCTTATTCAGTCTCCTCTTCATCTGGAAGCTCTGCTAAAACCTGTTCATTTGGAGTGACCTTGCTGGAATTTGAAAGACCAGTAACAGTTTCTAGCATCAGAGCAACACACAAGCCACCCCAGGACCACAACTTGACTGATACAGATCCACAGTGACCCTACATACAACAAACCAAAATTGTCATGCTCACAATTGTTTTTATGTTTGAGCCCATCGATGTAACCACTGTGCCAATTCATCTTATTGAAGGTCTTCCTCTTTTTCACTGCTCTGCTACTTTACCAAGAAGGTCTTCTCCAGAGACTGATCTTGCCTGATAACATGTGCAATGTATGTGAAATGAAGTCTTGTCATCCTTGACTCTTAGGAGGATGCTGGCTGCCCTTTGTCCAAGACAGATCTATTTGTTTGTTTGGCAGTCCGTATTACTTTCAATAGTCTTCACCAGCACTATTCTTCCAAAATTCAAATGCATCGATTCTTCTTAAGTCTGCTTTATTCAATGCCCAAATTTCATATGCATATGAGGTGGTTGAAAATACCATGGCTGTGGCTAGGTGCACTTTGGTCCTCAGAGTAATATCCTTGCTTTTCAACTCTTTAAAGAGGTCTTGTGCAGCAGATTTATCCAATGCAATGTATCATATAATCTCTTGACTGCTTCTTCCTCTTCTTTTCTTTACCATGTTATTGGGGGCTCATACAACTCTAATCATAATCCACTCATTCATCCACTGTGTCAAGCACATTTGTGTATTTGCTGCCATCATCATTTTCAAAACATTTTCTTTCTACTTTAGCCCTTGGTATCAGCTTCTCATTTTTTCCCCTCCCTCCCCCATCTTCCCTCCTTCATGAACCCTTGATAATTTATAAATTATTATTTT
>NW_022103896.1:90189854-90194741 GCF_000313985.2 Echinops telfairi | reverse complement strand
GTCCTGAGGGGTTTGTCTGTCCTGAATTCCCTTTGTTTCCAGCTCTTATCTGTACTGGTGTACATGCTCAGGTCCAGCCACATTTGTAAGGTAGAACTAGGGTCATGATAGTGGCGGGGAGGAAGCATTAAAGAACTAGAGGAAAGTTATATGTTTCATCGGTGTTAAACTGCACCGACTGGCTCATCTCCTCCCCTTGACCTTTCTGTAAGGGGATGTCCAGTTGCCTATAGATGGGCTTTGGATCTCCACTCCGCACTCTCCCTCATTCACAACGATATGATTTTTTTGTTCTGGGTCTTAATGCCCGATACCTGATCCTATCGACACCTCGTGATCACACAGGCTGGTGTGCTTGTTCCATATGGGCTTTGTTGATTCTCAGCATGATGGCTGCTTGTTTATCTTCAAGCCTTTAAGACCTCAGATGCTGTATCTTTTGATGCCAAGCACCATCAGCTTTCTTCACCACATTTGCTTATGCAACCATTTTGTCTTCAGGGATCCTGTTGGGAAGGTGAGCATCATGGAATGGCATCTTGTGTTCTTGTGTTGAGAGAGTACTTGAGTAGAGTCCCAATATCCATCTGCTACCTTAACACTAACCCTATAAATATATGTACATAGATCTATTTCCCCATCATCATATATAAATATATTTGCATATGTACATGTCTGTATTTAGACCTCTATAAATGCCCTTTGCCTCCTAGTTCTTTCCTCAATTTCCTTTTACTTTTCTTTTGTCCCACTATCATGTTCAGCCTTCATTTGGGTTTCAGATATTCCTCTCGGTTACATTGCCCTTGATCAAGCCCTACCAGGCCTCCTACACCCTCCTTGCCATCGACTTTGGATCACTTGTTGTTCCCTTGTCCCTGGGTTTGTTAACCCCCAATGCCTTTCCCTTATCTCCCCATCTCCCATGTCCCTCTGGAACTGGTCCTGTTGTTTTCTCCTCCAGATTGTTTATTCTGCCTATCTTATCTAGATAGATCTGCAGAGATAATAATATGTCCAGAAAACAAGAGAGAGCAAAATGAAGCAACAAAAGAAAACAAAACAACAATGACAAAAAAGGAAAAGCCTGTAAATTGTTCAAGGTCTATTTGTTGACCTTTAGGAGAGTTTTCTGATCGAGTCTGATGGGGTGCTACACCCTGGCCCCAAAGTCTAATTTTGGTATTCCCTGGGGACTTCATTACCCTGTTCCCCTTGCTATTGTGTTGCACACCCTTAGTGTTTTGCCTCAGTGGGGTGGGGTCAGATCGGATGCAATTCCCATACTGTGTCTCCAGTGTTGTCCCCTGTAGCACTATGGGTCAGCGAGGGACATTGTGTGTCATAGTGGGGCTGGCCCTATGGTCCTCTCTGTGCTTTGGCTGCTTTGAGTGGAAACATTGTCCTCAGGGCTTGGTGGGACAGTATGTGTTCCACTCTCTCTTCCTCTCCCTTCATTTGCTCCTGTGTGCTCTGATTAGACATGTCCCTCTCCCGGAGCTGTAGCTTCAGTGCTGTCCTCTGAACTGAATTCTTCTGGGGGTGGGGTGGGGTGGGGCTGTCCACATAGTTGGGATTGGGGCCAGCCCCTCAGACCTCTCTATTGGTTCCCTGCTTCATGCCAGAATGTTGCATTCACATCTTGGAGCCCAGGTGGAAGTCTTGTCTCTCTTTCTTTGTGGAGATATAAACAATTCCCTCCCCTTTGGTGGGTTCGTGCCCTGTTCCCCTGCTACCCAAGTCTTTTTCTTTCTCCCACCCCCTTGCCCCACTGCCTCAATTTTTAGCTGGCTACCATATGTCTCTCTGGATTGGTTCTGGCCCCTGCCATACTACCTGGACCTCATCCCAGGAATGTTTGTATACAGTAGCTTTTTCCCTATGCCCCCTTTGCATTTTTAAGTTTACCTCAGCGGACTCATGTGGTCCTTTTGCTTACTTCACTTAGCATAATTTCCTCCAGTTCTTCCCATGTGGAGATGTGCTTCATGCATTCACGACTGCTTTCTAGCAATGCATAGTACTCCATTGTATGCATGTACCACAATTTCTTAATCCATTTGTCTGTTGATGGAAATTTGGGTTGTTTCCAGCTCCTTGCAATTTTGAACTGTGCTATGATAAACACTGGAGCACAGATGTCTAGCTGGGGTTTGTTTCTTGCCTCTTCTGGGTATATGCCAAGTAGGGGATAGCTGCATGGTGTGGTAGCTCAATTTCCATCTGTTTTAGATATCGTCAAATTTATTTCCATAGTGCTGTACATACCTACAGGTCCACCAGCAGTGGATGAGAGTTCCTATCTTACCAGAGCCCCTCCAACATTGATTGCTTTCTGATATTTTGAATTGGGCTATCTTTGAGGGTATTAGGTGGTATCTCATAGTTGTTTTAATTTGCATTTCTCTTATGGTTAAAGATCGGGAACAGTTTCTCATATGTGTATTGGCCATTTGTATTTCTGCCCTTGTGAAAATTCTGTTCAGGTCCTTTGCCCCCTTCCTCAGTGGGCAATTAGTTTTTTTTTTCTTTTTGGAAGCTAGCGGAGTATTGTAGATTTTAGTAATAAGGCCTTTGTCCAATGTGTCATTGGTAAAGATGTTTTCCCAGTCTCTGGGCTCTCTTATTGCTCTCTTGGTGAATTCTTTCATTGTACACAGGTGTTTTTTTCTTCAGTATACCCCACTTGTCAATTTATGACTCATCTGTATTTGTGTCCTTCCCTATTTCTGATAGCCTATGTATTCCCTGCGCCACTGTTCTCAGGTCTGCCCCAATTCCCTCACTGATGGCGCTAATAGTTTGGGGTTTTACCCTGAAGTCTGTGATCCACCTTGAGTTTATTCTTGTGCATTTTTTCTACAGGTTAATATCCATTTTTTCCAGTACTACTTGTTGAAGAGGACATCTGCTTCCCATTTGATAGTTTTTTGCCCCTTATCAAAGATCAGTTGTCAGTATACTGATGATTTTATTTGTGGGTTTTCATTTCTTTTCCATTGTTGACTGCTGCTTCTATGAGTATTGATTGTGGGTACGAGCAAGACTACATCCTTAACAACTTCAATCTTTTCTCTATTTATAATGATGTTACTATTGGTCCATGTGTGAAGATTTTGGTCTTCTTTGCATTGAATTGTAATCCATACTGAAATTTGTAAACCTGATTTTCATCAGCAAGTGCTTCAAGTCTTTCTCACTTTAAGCAAGTGAGGTTACATCATCTGAATATTTCAGGTTGATAACATACCTTCATCCAATCCCGATGCCACATTCTTCTTCATATAATCCAGCTTTTTTGACTATTTGCTCACTTCCATAGGATTTACTAAGCTGTATTCATTTTAGTATCAGATAGTTAAATTTTTGTCCCATGGAGCTAATGGTGAATTTGGACCGCTGGCCTCTTGGTTAATAGACAAGCACTTAACCATGACTTCATTTCATAAGTGTCTTTAAAAATGCAAGAAGGTGGCAGATGAATTGGTTGCAGAGTGACACTGTGTAAGAAAGCCTGGATTGCAGTTGGTAGCTTTGAAAATGGAAGGAGGCCATGAGTCAGTCCACCACTAGCCCCTAAAAGATTTATGGCCATTCCACATGCCAAATATCTACATTCATTTCAAAGATTCTGAAAGTCTCAACTCATTATAGCTTCAAATCTAAAATCTTATATAGATCTCATCAGTACAATGATCCCAAATCTGATCAGCTCAACAATCTAAAGTAAGGGTGGTGAAACTCTGGATATATCTCAAACTACAGCAAAGATCTTCTCATTTGTGTATCTGTGAAACTAATACACAAATAATCTTCCACAATACAAAAAGAAACCATAGTGGGACAGACATGGTATGCCAGTTATAGCGCTTGCCACCCAAAAAGGAAGAAAATAAAAGGAACAACAAAGGCATTTTTCCTAAATAATTTCCAAATCCAAGCAGACAAACTCTATGAGGTTACAGGGTCTGGAAATTATCCTCTGTGGTCTCAGCCCACAGCTCCACACTCAGAGTCATCATTCTTTTTTGTGTTTGTCCAAGGAGACAAGAGAAACAAATCCAGAGACATCATATGTGTATAAGAAAGAACTTTATATACAAGAGTAATGGAATATTGAGAAAATGTCCCAGCCCAGTCCAGATCAAGTCCATAAGTCCGATATTAGCCTATATATATGTCCAATACCAATATGTAAAGTCCTCTTCAGACTCACGAAACACATGCAATGATGCTGAATGCAGGAAGATCACAGGCCAGTGGGTGGGAAGTCTTGTGGATCCAGTGACATTGCAAGCATCTCAGCACTGGCAGGGATCTCCATGTGGCTTCTCCAGCTCCCAGTACCCTGGCTGCATCAGGGTAGCTTCATGTGGCTTCTCATCAGAAATGTCTCATAGGGAGTGAGCGAGTGTCCCACCTCCAGGGAGCTATTTAGCTTCTTAGCGCCTCCAAATGAGGTCATCAAGCTGCGACCTGATTGACAGGTAAACGCTAGCCCTTCACTCGTAAGTCTCCAATTGACAACAAATTACATAACTACCACATTTGTATAGGAAAGGTACTTCATGTTTTTTTTTTTTTTGATCAGTCATTTAACCACAGCCAATCTTTAATTTAATTTAAGACTGTCTAAACAAAATATCCGTATCAGTCATTCATGATCTGATTTCTGGTCTATGAGATCATTTTAAATATGGTACATGTTTAAAAAAAGGTCACAAGACATTCCTATTTTATAATAAATAAAGCAGTGGCCAACTATTACTCATTAGTAGCTTTTTTGAGATAAGCTATCAAGTCTGCCCTTTCTCCCTTCTTCTTAATGCCGGCAAAGATCATTTTTGTTCCGGGGATGTACTTCTTGGGATTCTCCAAATACTCCAT
>NW_022103896.1:90176357-90189739 GCF_000313985.2 Echinops telfairi | reverse complement strand
GTCTTGTGTTTGCCCCCCTTTTCCACAGTGTGGCACTGGGCACACTTCTGAACAAAAATTTTCTTGCCCTTCTCAGTATCAGCCATCGTGAATTCACGCTCTCGTCGCGCGCCACTCGACCGTACCGTCCAGAGGCCGGATGTCCCACTCTCTGGTACTTCATGTTTTGCATTGAGTTGTTTTACCAGCATCTTTCATGTCTGTAGACTAGTAGGAGCCTGACCACTTTCTTTCATTTCACCCTTTCCCTGCATCTCTCAATACACAGTATTTCTGTTGATATAATATTATCAAAAACTTTGTGAGTCATTACTCAGTGTACCCTAGATAAGCATGGACAGGAGACCTAAAACAGATGTCCAGAGGATGTATATGACTGCTTTAAGTATTATGCACATAGGACAAAATTATTAAAAGTTGTTAAATGTGTGTTTAAAGCATATCAGGTCTTTAAAAATCAAATCATACACAAAGCATTATACTATCTGAAAGATTTTCAACTGTGATGTAATTTTTTCATGGAAAAAAGTAAGAATGGACATAAAAAAGAATTAAACTATGTCTTGTAAAGGGTGGGGAAGACCAATAGGGAATAATAAAAAGTAGGAGGGCAATTAAATTACAGCAGAAGGCATCAGAAAAACTTTATAGAAGATTGCTATAAGTTGAATTTTATTGCCTGAAAATAAATAGTGGGATCCTATTGGGGAATAGAAATCATATTTTCTTTTGTTATGTTAATTAAACCATACCAAATAGGGATGATTTTAAATTATGATAATCCATTCTGAATGGTGTATTTAAAAAAGGCAAAACAGATATGAACAGATACAGAAGTTTGCATGTGACCACAAAAGCAAATGCAACTATAACTCTAGGAAAACCAAGGATTACTGACAATTATTATATGCTGGAAAAGATTTTAAAAGAACCTTCCTTGAATTTAGAAGAACCCCCTAAACCCAAGAATTAGAGCCATTTCAATGGTAATGAGCAAGAAAATAAATACTTGTTCACAAACCATCAATTTTTTATATTTTTCTTATAGCAACACAGGGAACTTGAGAGAAATTCAAGCTAGTATCATCCAGGTGAATGAATGTGATTCCTGGAGCTTCTTTAATATCTGAAAGTAATGGTTTGTGATGGTTGGGGATTATTTCAATTTGACACTCCTGCGTAAGCATAAGGGCAGAGCTCAACCGTATGCTCAGTGGTCCTTTGCCTTCTGCTGGAGCCGAATCTTGCATCTGGTTCCACAGCCTCTTGTGACTTCCAGGAGCTGTCAGTGGACTGCCATGGTGGATTCCTTCAGTTGACTTTGGACATGCATTCACGACCCTGGGCCCCTGCTGTCTCTGCTTCTTCTTTCTTCCTGCTCATCAGCTTCCACTCTTCAGGAGAAAGCTGACTTGAATGGACTGGACTTACCCATTTCTACAACTGTGTAAGCCATCTCTTGATGTCAGTCTCTTTCTGTACACAGCACATATAAGCATCAGTTGTGTATTTCTCTAGATAGTCCACTCTAACACAATTTGGTATGTGGAGGGGTTCTAGAGAAACAACCTTGTAAAGATTTCAAAATTGTTTTCAACACTGGTTCTCTGGTCCATCACTGCTAGATGAATCTGTGACTATTAGTGAAGGAAGCACTGTTAATTTACCATGGCATGCAGTGGCAAAGCTAATACCCAAAGTAGCACCACTGATAAACAATGGGTTGTGGAAGTGAGGCTATGAGTGCTTATCTGTTTGATATCTTCCTGTGATTTTGTCAGGATGAGAAGCATTGGAAAGTTGGTTGGTTGCTAGTTTTTGTTAAAGGAAATAACTTCAAAAGCTAGACTCAAGGACCATATAAATGACCTCAAAACTGTTACGTGTTCCATGAAAGAAAGCCTTATCTCTTCCAGCCACAGAAATGATACTGCTAAAACAGAAACCCAGAATCTTATCATACTAGTAGCTGAATTACAATACCAGGGTTAATTCTCAACCTGATATTAAAGTGAGTGTCTGATATTAAAGTGAGCACTTGCTGGAAAGAAAGGAGACCCTGAAACTTGAGATAAGGACATGTGGGCCATTATCCATGAGAGACATTGAGCCCCGAGAGTTCACTCATCAGCACCCCTCCAATCTGAAGTGATTAATCCACTCCCGGTAAAACCATTAGTCCACCCCTGACCCTCCCACATTTGAGATTAGCCCAACTACACATGCTGATATGGAACTTAGGGTGGGGGGGCTGTATCTGGAACACTACCTGAGGCAGATGCCGTAACAGTGGTTCTCAACCTGTGGGTCACAACCCCTTTGGGGGTGGAACGACCCTTTCACAGGGGTCGCCTAAGACCATTGGAAAACACATATTTCCGATGGTCTAGGAACTGAGACAACGCTCCTCTATCCTCTTCAAGTGGGTCCACCCACATGCAGATACACTCACATATGAGTACTGTACCTGGCGTGAAGACCGTTACCCATGCTACACCAGGCTTCAAGACAAAATTTCATTTATTTGTAAATAGAAATAAATATTTCACAACATATAATTATATATTGTTCTGTGATCAATCACTATGCTTTAATTATGTTCAATTTGTAACAATGAAAATACATCCTGCATACCAGACATTTACATTATGATTCAGAACAGTAGTAAAATTACAGCTATGAAGTAGCAACGAAAATAATTTTATGGTTGGGAGTCACCACAACACGAAGAACTATATTAAAGGGTCGCAGCATTAGCAAGGTGGAGAACCACTGCCTTATAAGACAGTGCTTCAGGTTCCCAGGAAACATCCTTCTCACCCATTATGGCCTTGAGACCTTTAGCTAGATTTAAGCAAGTGCCAAGGGTGAAGACCAGATGATGACGCAGTAAGAAATGTGCTATACTCCTAAATAACTTCTAGATTTTTCTAGTATGTCCATACAGACACCTGGAGACTATGTGTGGGACTGGTTACTAAGGGTGTAAGGATATTGGTGCAGGGAACATAGGTTTGGAATAGTTCGTGGATATGAGCCCACTAAATACAGATCCTTCACCGGTTTCCACTTGAAAGGTTAGGAGATGATAGAATAGTGTGTTTGGTTTGTTTGCTGAAGCACACGTTGTACCATGGCCTGCACCAAGTGCAGGAGTACCAGCCCTACCTTGGTATAACACAGAAACGGCATCAGCGAACTGTGGCTTCAGAGCCAGCTGTGGATCATTTGGTACATACATGTGGCTCTGAAGTAAAATTGAAAGTGAAAATAAAACCACCATTGCTGCATTTATAACAAAAATTAAAGGATATTATTCAGATAATGGTGATTTCATTTGCTTGTAAACCTATATTTACAGCACTTCATCTCAAATGTTAGAAGAAGGCATCCAACGGCTTTGGGAAATCCACCTATTAGACTGGATTTATCAGGATGGATCCATAGACTCAAAAAGGGAGTGCCCCAAGGACACGCACCCCTTTACCAAACAGTAAGAAAGACATTTGTAAAGGGAGCACTAGCGCTTCTGAAGATTCGTGTGATTGCTATTTTATATCACGTTAACAGTGGGAACGGCCCTAAGGGGATGAAACTACTAGTGTACAATGGGGCTGAATGGGCCCCTCGGGGGTAGCGTCCTAGTTTCTGTACTCAATTGACAAAGTGGGTGTGGCTACTTTTATGGACAGCAGAGTCAAAGTAAGATTTAGAATAGCCTGACTCATTTGGACCTCGTGCTGGCTACTGAGGTAGCATGTCCCTAGAAGTGAACTGGATGGGAGATGAAATATTTACTTGATCTATGCAAGCAGAAAAATTCTAGATTAAGTGAACGACAATTTAACTTGAATCACCAGACTAGAGAGTCACAACCCCCCAATCAATTCTCAGACTTGAGCCAGTTTACAGGCTCACAACCCCTTGAATGACAGGGAGGCCATGTCCCTTTGAGGAAGGATCCCACACCACCAGATATTTTTATTGTTATTCTTTCTCCTAGTCTTCCCTAAAGGGGTATTAGGGCTTTCATAAGAGTGACTCTTCATTGAGGAAAAGAAAATAATCAGACTTTTGCAGACTCTTGGCATTAATCCCAGGAGGCCCCAAACATTTTGAAGGACCATCTGTCAGTGTGGGAGCATATGGATGCAAAGTTATTAATGGAGCCGTAGCTCAGGCCCATCTCCCAGTGGGTCCTTGAACCCATCATGTAGTGATTTCCCCAATTCCAGAATGCATCATTGGAATAGACATACTCAGCAACTGGCAGAAACCCCATATTGGATCCTTGAAATATGTAATAGGGTCTGTTATGGTTGGAAAGCCAAGTGGAAGCCAGCAGAGCTGCCTCTGCCTAGGAAAATAGCAAACTCAAAGCAAGGCCTCATTCCTGGAAGGCTTACAGCGGTCAGGGCCACCATCAAGGCCTTGAAGGATCCAGGAGTGGTGATTCCCAGTACATCCCCATTTAAGTCACCTTTTTGGCCTGCGCAGAAATCAGATGGGTTTTGATGGATGACAGTGGATTTTCATAAACTTAATCAGATGGGAACTCCAATCACAGCTGATGTGACAGATGTGGTTTTGTTGCTTGAGCAAATGAACACCTGTCCTAGTGCCTGGTGTGCAGCTATTGATTGGGCCAATGCCTTGTCCCCCATTCCTGTTTGGAAGGACCATGAGAAGCAGCTTGCCTTCACCTGGCAAGGGCAGCAATACGCTTTTAGAACGCTCCACCAGGATAGTCAACTCTCCAGGATTATGCCATAATTTACTCCATAGGGACCTTGATCGTCTGTCCCTTTCACAATGTCACCCTGGTTCATTATACTGATGACATTATGCTGATCGGACCTAGTATGGAAGAAGTATCAATGACGTTAGGCCTCTTGCTAAACACCTGTGTTCTAGAGGCTATGAAATTAGCCCAACAAAAATGCAGGGGCTTGTGTGTCAACCAATGCATCGGTTCTCCCTTCCTCCCCTCCTCTCCTCACCTTCCTCCTACACCCCTGGCATCGCTGCTCCCATTTCGGTTCCTCAGGGGTTTATGTGACCTGGATTCTGTGTGTCGTGAGTATACCCATCTCCGGTGTGTACTGCTCTGGGCTAACCCAGAGTGAAAGCCTGCACCCACAAGGGAGACGAACAACGGAAACCATGGGGGATGGGGGACAATGGTTGGTGTAAAATATGATAATAGCAATAATTTATCAAGGGGCCTTGATTTGGGGGAGGGGAAAAAGAAGAGCTGTTACCAAGGGTTCAAATAGGAAGTAAATGTTTAGAAAACAATGATGGCAACACATGTGCAAATATGCTTGGTACAATTGATGCATGGATTGTTGTAAAAGCTGTAAGGGCCCCCAAGAAAATTATTTTTAAAAATAAATAAACAAATGCATGAAAACTGAAAAAAATTTCAAGTGTATTATACCTCAGTGAAATTTTTAGAGTTCCAGTGATGTGGGAGTTGTTAATATATCCCTACTAAAGTGAAAGCTAAAGTATTGCATCTGACCCTTCCCACACTAAAAAGGAGGCACAACATCTGGATTGGCCTCTCCAGATTTGGGAGACAACATTTGGGTGTGCTACTGCAGCCTATGTACCAATTGACTCAAAAAGTTGTCAGCTTTGAGTAGGGTCCAGAACAAGAGAAGGCTGTTGGGCACGTCATTCTGCCCCTTGGGCCATGTGATCCAGCGGATCTAGTGGTGCTTGAGGTGTCAGTGGCAGATAGAGAAGCCGTTTGTAGCCTTTGCCGTGCCTCTACTGGTGAACCACAGTGCAGACCCTTAGGACTGTGGAGTAAAGCTCTAGCACCCACTTCCCTTCAGACAACTACCTCCCTTTTGGAAAAGAGTTTGGGCCTATTACTGGGCCTTAGTGGAGACTGAATTCCTCACCATGGGCCTGAGCTGCACATCACGAACTGAGTGTTGTCTGGCCCATAGAACCATAAAGTTGGACACACACACCATTATTAAATGCTCCATCATTAAATGGCAGTGGTAGATACCGGGCTAGCGCAGAACCTGAAGATACAAGTAAACTGCATGAAGAAGTGACCCAAATGCCTAATCTCAACAGTCACAGTATCTGCCTTCTCTCAGCCTGTACCTATGGCTTCATGGGATGTTCCTTATGATTAGTTGACTGAGAAATAGAAAATGTGTGCTTAGTTTAGTGATGGGTCTCTACAATATGCTGGCTCTACTCTAAAACTTACAGCAGCAGTAACACACCCTCCTTTCTGAGACTTGAGGCAGAAAAGTGGTGAAGTGAAATCCTCCAAATGGGCAGGTCTTTGAGCAGTGCACCTTGCTGTTCAGTTTACCTGGAAGGAGAAATGGCTGTATACTGATTCCTGGGCTGTGGCCAATGATTTTGCTAAATGGTCAGGGGCTTGGAAGGGACATGACTGGAAACTTGGTTACAATGAGGTGTGGGAAAGAACTATTCAGATAGACCTCTCTGAGTGTGTGTGTGTGTGTGTGTGTGTGTGTGAAAAGTGTAGATGTTTATGTCTCCTATGAACCAACTAACCTTTGAAATTGTTCAGCTCTTGGACGGCATTGTTTCTTCCATTGTCTTAGCTACGCTATGATTAAGATTAAGCTTCAGAGTCTCTTGTGACATCACTTTGATCTTTTTTTTCTTCATTGTCTTTTTAATGACTGTTTGCTTTCTTCATGAATGATGCTGTTTGCGTCCTCTCACAGCTCACTGGGTCTTCTGTCATTAGTGTTCAATGCAGCAAAGATATTCTTGAGGGGTTCCGGAAATTCACAGAATTTGTTTGGTGCTAGTGAGCATGTTCTAAATGTCTTCAGCTTCAACCTGAATGACACTCGATGGCTTGTCCCAGTCAGCTTCTGGCCTGCTTCTAGTTCCTGATATTGAGCTTCTCCATCATCTCGTTCTACAGATGTTGTTGATTTGATTTCAGTGTATGCCATCTGCAGAAGTCCGTGTGTCTATTCATTTAAGGTATTTACTATGAACAAGTCATTTGTCATGCAAAATTCTATCATGCCCTGTCCAAATTAATTTCTATCACCAAGACTAAATTTTCAAACTACTGTTCCTTCCTCTTTGTTTTCAACATCTGCATTCCTATCACTCATAATTATCAATGCATCTTGATTGCATATTTGACCAATTTCAGACTGAAAACATTGGTAGAATTCTTCAATTTCTTCATCACTAGCTTGGGTGGTTGTTGCATGAATTTGAAGAATAATTGTAGCAATTCGATTTCCTTGAAGAAGGATAGATATAGTCCTATCATAGACAGTATTATACTTCCAGATATATCTTGAAATGTCCTTTTCGACAATGAATGCAACACCATTCCTCTTGATTGTGTCATTCCCAGCATCATAAACCATATGATTTTCTGCTTCCAAATGGGCAGCATACTAATTCATTTCAGCTCACTCATGCATGAGATCTTTATGCATTCCATTTCATTTTTGACCACTTCCAATATTCCTAAGTTCATCATTCCAAGTTTCGATTAGTAATTGATGTGTGCAGCTGTTTCTCTTACCTTGAGTTATGCTCCATTAGCAAATGAAGGTCCTGAAGGCTCCACTCCCACAGGATTGACTCCATTCACGTGACCAGGATCGACTCTGCTGTGAGAAAGCAGCTCCTCCTCTGGGACATGCTGAGTGCCTCCTGACCCGTGGGGCCCCTCGTGTGGCACCGTCTTTGATAATGTTCTGCTTCCATTCATTAGGCCTTCAGGATCCAATAATGTTTCAGTGCTATGCATAGCTTTTCAGTGGCTGCTTCCAAGTGGGCAATTTCTTTTCATAGTCTGTTCTTATATGAAGCTCCATGGATACCTGTTCCCATTGGGTGATGCTGCTGGCATTTGCAATACCAGTGACAGCAACACACAAGCCACCGCATTATGACAAACTGAAAAGCAAGTGGTGGTGGCTCCCCACTAACAAAATCTAAATAGACTCTTCCCACTGTAATATGGACCAAGCACAGACTTACTCTGTGTGTGTATAGTCTCAATCCACCCTCTCCTGACTCAACTCATCAATTTTGACCTAGACTCCAGCAAAAATATCCAGTTTTGCCCCCTTTTAAATCTATGACCTCTAATACAACCATAGCATTATTTCACATATTAACACATATTAAACACCAAAATTTACTAGTTATAGATGAATAAGTGAATTCCACTTGTCTTCTCAAATCTCTTCAATGATACCCTGTCTCTTCCTGATCAAATCACAGCGGTTCTCCACCTGTGGGTCGCAACCTTTGGGGGTCGAATGACCCTTTCACAGGGGTCGCCAAAGACCATCGGAAAACCTATATTTCTTTTTTTATATAATGAAATTTGTTTATTTATTTTTATTTAGTTTTTAATAGTTTTATTAGGGGCTCATAAACTCTTATCACAACCCATATATTTCCCATGGTCTTAGGAACTGAGACACCGCTCTTCTATCCATCTCCAGGTGGGTCCACCCACATGCAGATACACCCACGTACAAGTATGCTTTCAAGACAAAATTTCATTTATTTGTAATTAGAAATAAATATTTCACAATATATAATTACATATTGTTTTGTGATTAATCACTATGCTTTAATCACATTCAATTTGTAACCATGAAAATACATCCTGCATATCAGATATTTACATTACAATTCATAACAGTAGCAACATTACAGCTATGAAGTAGCAATGAAAATAATCTTATGGTTGGGCATCACCACAACATAAGGAACTTTATGAAAGAGTTGCGGCATTAGGAAGGTTGAGAACCACTGCTTTGTAATCAAGCCCTTCACAGACTTGGCCCTGCTTGTCTTCATTTTGTCTCCTTCTATGTCCATCTTTCCTGAATCGTATGCTCCAGTCAGACTAAGCAGCTCACAGTTCTATAATTGTGCCTGACTTTTCAAGGCTGCAGGGTCTCTATTCACATTGTTCTCTCTTCTGGGACACTACTTTTATCCTTTGCCATCTAGCTGGAAGATGTCTTGTGAAACATCTCAGCTTGGCCTCCTCTCTGTAACTTGACTAGCATTCCCTTCACTACCAACCCACTCCATGCCACATAAATATCTTCCTCACTTTTCCTTGTGTAGCTTTTCTCTGTGAAAATATGAAGTTTAATGTATTCATTTATTTAAGGTCTACCTCCTCTTCTGCACCATGGCTGAGGTGAAAGGGAAAAGTCCTTTTCTCATTTATGTAGCATGATTTTAAAACGCTTGATGCCAGCTGTGTTTCTTTGGGCAAAATATTTAGCTTCTTTATGTCTACATTTCATCTTCCTGACAATGATAATCAAACCAGCCTCTATGTCATAGAGTTGCTATGAAAACTAAATGAAATATCGAAAGTAAGGTGCTTAGCAGAGGGTCTGATATATAATAAATTATATATTATTTGAAAAATGAAAGTATATACCAATAATAGTTGTTCAGTGGTTAAATGGTTGACTATTTAGGCCATCTCACAGATGTTTATCTAGAAAGATATGTGGAAAAAAGTTAGATAACTGGCCAGGAGATCAATATAGAGAATATAGAGGAACTTTTTTTTTTTTTTTTTACCATGTGCACATTCATACAGTCAAAACACTTCTAGGGATTTCCCAAGTTCTAAGATCCAGCCATAAAATATTTGTCTCCCTCTAGAACTGGTCCAATCCTGCTATAGAGTTTCTTGTAAGAAAAATGGTCAATTCTCTTAGTCAGTCTTCAGATATGGAAATAAACTCACCCTCTTGGTTCAATTTTCAACCAAACAATAGCCAGATTGATAAGGAGAACAATAACACTATTAAGGTATACACAATTTAGGACAATGCACCATTCACGGGGGTGGGGCAGGGGGATTAGTATTTGTCCGAAGACCGTTCATAAGGGTTAAGAGAAAGGAGGCGGTGAGCTGAGCAACACAGAAAGAAAGTAGAACGAGTGGTTGCTGCATTGAGGGACCGCAACGAGTGAGATGAAGCAAAATGCATATGATGCGTTTATTGCAGAACCGATGATCTACTTTGTAAACCTGCATCCAATTTACAATCCAAAGTTAAAAATCAAACAGCCAAGTCTCAGTGGGGGAAACAAGCAAAGGAAAACACAGACCCTCAATGAAACCTGTCATTGATGCTTAGTACAATAGACTTCAATGTCAAACTAATGGAAACATTTCCTGCTTCAAAGGTGCCGTTCCTCCAGAGAAACTGTCCAGTAAGTTTTCTAACTGGCCACGAATACAAATTTTGGCAACCTAACCTCTAGAGATAAGTTAGTAAGTGACCCTTTCTCTCAGTCAGTCTAGTGCTGAATGTAAATTCTCATTTTAGATAAAAAGACACTGGGCATTTTCAAAGTATATAGTGGAGATAAAGCATTATGTGGCATATGCCATCCATTCTTATACAGCAAAGCTCAGTGATGAGAGCATTGCCCATGTCCTCCTAGTAGCAATGACCAATTCCTAGGGAGCTTAAGCGGAGCTGACTCTATCGCTCTTCTAAAAGGTGCAACTTGTGACCCACATTTCATTTATTGTCCACCAATGGACATTCATGGATCATTCGTGACCTTGTCAGAGTCAACAAGACCAATGACAGTCTGCACTGTGACTTCTGGGAATGAGACTCTAACTCATTATCTCTGATATAAAATGTACGAGGATGAATTAGCATGGGCCTTTCTAGTTCCCATACGACGCAAGGTTTAGTGTAGCATAATAGAAGGCAGAACAAGAACAAAGAAAATGCTCTAAAATTTATTGTACAACTCTTCATAATATGATTGAACTATTGAATTGTGTCATGTGAATTATATGCTAATAAAATGGTTTTTAAAAAATAAGGCAGAACAAAAAAAATAAGGATAAAAATAAGTAGGCCCTATTGATATGCCATACCACTTATTTTTCAGCTTGTCACATTCTGGTGACTTGCATGTTGTTGTCATGCTAGAAACTATGTTGCTGATATGTTAAAAACCAGCAGGGTCACCATGGTAGACTGGAGCTTTTAGACAAGAACAGGAAGAAAAGACTGGCAATCTACTTCCAAAAATTAGCCAATGAAAACCTTACAACAGATCATAACAGAATATTGTCCAATAGAGTCCTGAAAAATGAGCCCCCTGCAGTGGAAGGCATTTAAAACCTGTTCCTAATGACAACCAAGAAGGTACAGGACTACAAAGCATTTCATTCTGTTGTACAGCAACTAGCAACAAAATAGATGTGACTGAATCCCGAATGGGATTAAACCAAATGCTAGCTGCTCCTTTTTATTTTATTTTTTTTCAGTTTCTGTTAATCATTAAGTATCCCTGCTTTTTTCCTGCCTCACTAAACCACTTTAGTTGGGTTTTCTGTAACTTTGACTACATGACTTATCCAAAGTCACCCTCCCTAGTGGGAGCTCTACATTCCAACTCCCTAAAAGATAGCTGGTGTCTCTAGAGGCCTTGCCTCCAGATGAACAAGGGCACAGTCAGAAGGGCAATTCTCTGGTTAAGGAAATCTCCCCTTTGAGGTGGTCTCTGGCTCAGGTTTCTATGTGGGCCAAGAAACTCCTATACATTTTTACCTGTTGATACATTCATTTATTAGGGGGTGGTGGTGGCAAACATTTATACCACTTCAGGGGAGGGGAGGGAGCAGGAGCAGAGAGATAGAAGGGAAGATATGAAGTAAAATAGCTGATCGCCTTGCAGCAAAGAGCTGGTGTGTGGGTAGATGTAGTGTAAATTCACAATGGAAGAGCTCATCAGACAATGCTATCTGATCTGGAATATGAAGAACAGAAAGCATCTCATTCCCCTTCCCTTTGTTTAATGTGTCTGAAAACAGTCCTTTCAAAGGCATGCATTTTCCTCATCAATTTTTTAAGCTAGCATTCAACCAGAACCTCAGCTGCAGAGAGTACTAAGCTGGAGAGCTGATTCCAGTTGGTTTTCAGTGGTTCATTGTCATGTTATTTTCAGAATGAAACTAGGTGTTTTTTCTCCACAATCCAGGGCAGGTTCTAGAGTCAAAATGAAAGTCAAACAAGCTGTATAAAAAAGCATGGTATTTTGCAAGTTCTTTTGACTCATAAAGACTAATCATTAAGCCAGAGACTGGGGAGGCTGTGGAAGAAGACTCAGGGCTTGTGAGGCCATTGCTTCCACGAAGAGGAAAACTCCAAAGCAATACTAGGTATGATTAAAGTTCCATGTGAGGGTGCCCGATGAATGGGAACTGGAACTGCTATCTACTCACTATCTTAATGATTTCCTTGCTTCATTATGACATGTATTAATCTAGTAGGTGTGGTCCTGCTGCTGTGAACAAATATTATTGGAAGATTTACCCTATCACCAACCCCTGGCATTTATGTAAATAGTGCTCCATCACTTCCGAGTTTAATTTGCATAAGTCAACAATTTATGTATTGCAGTTCATAGTTAGACTTGTATAATTTATTTTTCTCAACAGTGTTTTAAATTCTATACCATTGGCTAAAGTGACATTGATTATACATTGGGCTGCTAACTGCAAGGTCAGCAGTTCAAAACTGACAACCAGCTCTTAAGGGGAAGGATGAGGCTTTCTATTCCTGTGAATATTTGCAGACGTGGAGACTCATGGGGCAGGTCTACTCTGCTCTAGAGGTTTTCTAGAAGCCAGCATTGATCTGATGGCAGTGGAAATGATACCCCAGGGGGATGAATGATATGTTCTCTAACATAAAATGACAATTATATTTCCAAGGTGAACCAGAGGCATATATAAACCATAGATGCATGGATAGATTTTGAGCTTGAACTTAATTCTAGCCCCAATCTAAGAACAATTAGCTCTTATGACATGACCCTGCTTGATGCTCACCCTCATGAAGAGATCATTAAAGATATGGGTGCTGTAGCAAAGTGTGATGAAGAGACCAGATGGCGCCTCACTATCAGAAAGAATAGGATCTGAGGCCTTAAAGGTTTGACTTCAAATAAGCAGCTATTTAAATAAGGCATCAACTAAATCCACATGGAAGAAGCACACCAGCCTGTGTGATCTATGAATTATAAATAATATAAGCCAAATCTAAAGAAGAGTAATGGCATCAGAACTTAAATTGTGAATACCTGGTTTGCAGAAGGCTGTGGATGGAAGCCTTGGAAGCCCATACCATTTTCAGGATCCATACATGGAGTAAGCCTCTGATGAATCTCCTCCAATCACAGTTAAGGGATGTGAATAGCCCTGTTATGATAGAGAGCACTGTGCAGTCTATCATGGCAGATGTAGTTAGATCAAAATGTAATATCTTATCATTCGATCTCCCTTTTGACCAGTTTTAAAGCTGTTTCAGTTTAAAAAAAAAAAA
>NW_022103896.1:90171234-90172993 GCF_000313985.2 Echinops telfairi | reverse complement strand
TTCTCAAACTGTGGTAATGATTGCTCAACTTTTCTTGAAGTTATTGAACCATCTCATTGTATGATATGTGAATTCTATGCCAACAAAACTGTTGGGGGTAATAAAAGTTCAGTGTAACTTCCATTGAACAGCAGATCCAATGGGACAGTTCTGACTTTGATAACAGGCTTGCTCTGTACTCGACTGGCTTTGTAACCAAGAGCAAATTCATCTCTCTGAATCTCAATTTCCTCATCATTTAAGAGAAGCAATTTAGTTGAAGAATTATAGTAAGCCAAGTAGAGCAGGTGGCACACAATAAACACAGAAGAAATAAATGCATGCTGCACTCTTTCCCAAAACGTGGGGAAATGTGCTGCGGTACAGCTAACAAGACATTGAGACTTTGTTCTTATATGGAAAGAAGAGCCAAAGTTCAGTTTTATTTTAATGTGAAAATGAAAATCCTCTGTCTTCACAAGAAGGAAGGAGAATCAAACTCAACATATTCTATGAGCTGGAGGTCAGATATACCTTCCCCCAAGTATCTTTACCAATTCTGACACCGCCCACACCAATCTCTGCTTCTCTGCTGGAGTCAAAATCCATTGTAATGGCCACATAGAAGTTACAGATTATACTCATGATTATAAGTAAAGAATAATAGGAAGAAAAATGAGTAAAGTTTAATAGGAAAATTGTTCTTGTTCTTAGATGCCATCAAGCCTGTCTCGGCTCATATCAATCCTATAGACAGCAGAAAAAACCACTGCTTCATCCTATGCCATCCTCATAATTGTTCTTTGACTTGGGTCCATCGTTGCAGTCAATCTGGCTTATTGAAGGTCTGCCTCTTTTTCACTGCCCCTGTACTTTACCGAGTATCATGTTCTTTTTCAGGGACCAGGCTCTACTGATAATATGTCCAAAGTACTTGGGATGAAGACTCACTCTCCTAGCTTCCAAAGAATATTTTTGCTGACCTTTGTTCAAGACAGATGTTTGTTCTTCTGGCAGTTCATTGGACTTTCAATATTAGTCATCATTACTATAATTCATTTGCATTAACTCTTCTTCAATCTTATTTATTCAACATCCAACTTTCACATATATATACCACAGCTTGAGTCAGGTGCACCTTAGAGTTCAAAGTAACATCGTTGCTTTTCAACATTTTATAGAGGTCTTGTCTAGCAGATTTAATAAATGCAATGTGTTGTTTGATCGCTTGACGTCTGCTACAGTGAGCATTGATTGTGGATCCAAGCAAGAAGAAATCTTTGGCAACATCAATCTTCTCTCTTTTTACTTTACTTTGAGCTGTAATCCCTAATAAATTCTGCAATCTTTGATCTTCATCAGCAAGTACTTCAAGTCCTCCTTACTTTCAGAAAGCAATGTCGTGTCATTTGCGTATAAAAAATTGTTAATTAGCCTTCCCGCAAACTTGATACTTCTTTCTTCTTCTTAGCATACAGATTGAATAAATTATGTGAAAGCATACAACTTTGATGCATACCTTTCTTGAATTCAAATCATGCAGTATTTCCTTGCTCTGCCTCTTGATCTGTGTACAGGTTTCACATGAGCACAATTAGGTATTCTTGAATTCCATTCTATGCAATATTACCTATAGCTTTTTAGGACCCACACAGTTCAAATGCCTTGGCATAGTCAATGAAAAACAAGTAAACATCTTTCTGGCATTCTCTACTTTCAGCCAAAAGCCATCTGACATGAGCAGCGATATCCCTTGTTCCATATCCTTTTCTGAATCTGG
>NW_022103896.1:90169864-90170752 GCF_000313985.2 Echinops telfairi | reverse complement strand
GAGGTCCTAATGGAATCCAATGTTCTGCAAGGATTCAGAACATGTACTTTAAAAGGACATGGAAGGGCAAAGGAAAGTGTCCCAATAGCATGATTGGAGTCAGATGAACTCATATCTGTTATAAGTGGGATTAGAAAGATCAAGACCAGGATCATAATTGGAGTACGTTCATTATGCTAGATAAAAGAGCTTACAGGATTGGTTTAGGGCCGTCCAACCAAGGCAGTCAGGGTAAGATTCATGGTCATGTGACCTCAGCACCCCAATTACCACTTAGGCTCACTGCCATCAAGTAAATTTCTGACTCTTGGCAGGTCTATACACACCCAGGCAAGTCCCTAAGGGCCATGGCTGTTTCTCTCTGGACTGCGTAGGGGAGTGGCAGCAATCCACTCACCAATATGCTTTGCCTGGCAAAGCTCTTCATACTGCAATTTAATGGCCAGAGGATGTCAAAGGAAGCTGAATTTATGTGGACACTCATAAATGGATTTCTGGCTTCAATGTGAATTGTAGCCTTTCACAAAGTGAGTGCTCAGAAATGCAAGCTTCAATACAAGGCATATAAATTACTGTATATACTCAAGTATAAGCTGACCCGAATATCAGCCGAGGCACCTAATTTTACCACAAAAACTGCACTAAAAATGTGCTGAAAAACTTGGCTTATACACAAGTATATCTGGTAAACCCAAAAAGCAGAAGCGATGGGATGACAGTAAGAACATCATACATGAAGAAAGCAAAAGGTCATGGTGTTAGACAGGGTTCTCTAGAGAAACAAAACCAGAATGCTAATAATTTTATATACATTTATACAGATAGATATATAACATAAGAAATAAACAGTTAATTAAATTATGAAGCAGTACAAATGGCTCAGTGCAA
>NW_022103896.1:90162779-90168293 GCF_000313985.2 Echinops telfairi | reverse complement strand
CTTGCTTTCTTTGTGAATGATTTTCTTGAGCTCCAACAGGTCTTCTGTCATGAGTGTTCAATGAGTTAAATCTGTTCTTTAGATGTTCTCAGAATTCAGATGTGGTGTATATATAATCAATATGGCATTTTGCCTCTGGTGGACTTGTTTTAAATTTCTTCAGCTTCAACCTGAATTTACATATAAGCAATTGATGGTCTTTTCCATAATAAGCTCCTGGCCTTGTTTTAGATGCAGCTTTTGAGCTTCTTCATGGTCTCTTCCCACAATTTGATTTCTGTGTTTTCCAGTAGCTGGTTCTTCAGAAGTGGACAAACTATCCATTCTTCATAGTCTGTTATTAGTCTCAACGCCTTAGTGAAATATGTTCACCTTGATTGACCCTGCTGGCATTTGAAAGATCAGTGACACGGCTTCCAGCATCACAACAACACACAAGCCACCACCGTATGACAAACTGACAGACAAGTGGTGAGCAGGGATATTAATAGTTCTAAATCAGAATCAGAAATGTTCAGGACAGCCCCTCTCAGCCATGGCCTCAGGCAGGCCTCCGTCTGGTCCTTGGCCTCTCAGCTGAGGGATCTTTTGACCTTTGCTCTGCTCAGGCAATGTTGCAAACATCTTTTTGTGGTACTGATAAATGCCCAAACAGCATTCCATTCCATTAGTGAGCCAAAGCCCAAAGTTGCTCAATTCTAGCTCTGTGGATTGGACAATCTTGCTGCCCAGACAAACTCCTGGGAGGACCCAAAATCCACCAGCAAGCTCCCTTCCTGAAAGCACTGAGATCTCTTATTTCTTGGGTTGTGAGTCCCACTGTTCTGCCTCATTCTGCTGAAGAAAGGGGTTCTACTGCCTCTTTTTTTTTTTGGCCATGTCTCTCCTGCCACAGCTCTATGTTTCCTGGAGCAAGGAGGGTTGGTGCAGGAATCTCAAGATCCAAAGGATTTTGGCCCAACTTTCTTGATGGTATTGAGATCCGCCATTCCTCCTCCTGAAATGGCTCATTTTAAACCTACTGTAATGGCAAAATTGAGGTGCGATACATCTTATTTACATAATCTCACCCCACATAGCTGTCATACATTTTATTTACATTATTAGCAAGACATCTAATCCCCTTGATGGCTCACACGTACCTCACATTTGCACGATGCTATCTAATTATTTAGTAGGAGTTACACAGCAATTGCTACTAAGTCACCACAGCAGTGATTTTCTGCAAAGCAGAGATTACTATTGCTAATTCAATTACTACCTGCTAACTCAAAGCTCAGAGTCTCATTTGTCCATCTTCCTCTCACCTCAGCAGAATGTCCCACTTGACTACTGAAAAGACATATCTATAACTTCAAACTGCTGTTGTTATGTGCCATCCATTTAGTTTTGACTCATAGTGATCCTCTGTTCAACAGCATTAAGCATTGCCCATCCTACACCATCATCATTGTTTCGTTTGAGCCCATTGTTAAGTCACTGTGTCAATCAATCTCAGTGAGGGGCTTCCTCTTTTCCACTGGCTTTCTTTCTACTTTACAAAGCACGATGTACTTTTCCATAGACTGATCACTCCTGACACAACTTGTCCAAAGTAAACGAGGCAAAGAAGCATTTTGGTTCTACTTCTTCCAAGACAGATTTGTTTGTTCTTCTGGAAGTCTATGCTACTTCCAATAGTCTTCACCACCACCATAATTCAAATGTATCGATTCATCTCTAGTCTTCCTTATTCTTTATCCAATTTTCAGGTGCAGATGAGGCAACTGAAGCTACCGTGTTTGGGGTCAGTTTCACCTTACTCCTCAAAGTGACATCTTTGTTCTTCAACATTTAAATCTTTAAATTTTAAAAATTTAGCAGATGTTTCCAATGCTAAATGTCATTTCATTGCTTGACTGTTGCTTCCCTGAATATTGATTTTGGACACAAGCAAGAAGAAATCCCTAACAACTCCAATTTTTATCTCCATTTATCATGATTTCATCTATTGGTCCAATGGTGAGTATTTTATTATTTTTTTAATTGACTTTCAATCTATGCTGAAGGCTGCATGTTTTTAAAATTTGATTTTTGTTTGATTTTCATTAGCAAGCCCTTCAAGTCCTCCTTGTTTTCAGCAAGCAAAGTTGTATCACCTGCCTGCCACAGGTTGTTCATAAGCCTTCTTCTAACCTTGCTCTTCATATAATACAGCTTCTCGGCATATTAGTCTCAGATTATGAGCAGATTGGATATGCAGGGTGAATGGATACAACCCTGATGCCCATCTTTGCTGCAATATTTCCTTATTCTGCTTGAATGCTACCTCTTGATCCATGTACAGGCTCCACGTGAGCCCACCGAAGTATTCTGGGACTCTATTCTAGAGCGTGCTATGATCCACCCCATCAAATGCCTTTGCATGGTAGAAAAATACAAAAAACACATCTTTTTTGTGTTTTCTGATTTCATCCAAGATCTATCCAGCATCAGAATGATATACTATGTGCCACATCCTCTTTTGAATCCTACTTGAGCTTCTGACAGCTCCCCTCAATGTTCTGCTACAGCTGTTGTTGAATTATTTAAGGCAAATTTTATATTCATGTGATATGAATGATACCATTAGATAATCTCCTCATGCTTCTGGGTCACCTTTCTTTGGGATGTGTACAAAATATCGCTCTCTTCCAATAGGCTGGATAGATAAGTGTCTTCCAGTTCTCTTGGCATAGGTGAGTGTTTCCATTGTTTCATCGGTTTGCTGAAATATTGAAATTTATACTTCATCAATTTCCGGAGCCTTGTTTATCATTAATACCTTCAATGCAGTTTAAAAGTCTTCCTTTAATACAAAAATCATTGCTGATGCTTTATGCATCATAAAATATTTTGCTGATGGAATCCTTCAATATTTCAACTCAAGTCTTGAATCTTCTTCTCTAGTTTTTTTCAGCTTGAGATATGTTGAGTGTCTTCTTTCTTTTTGGATTTTAATCCCAGGTCTTTGCACATTTCATTATAATACGTTGCCTTCTCAAGTTGCCCCTTGAAGTTTTCTGTTCAGCTCTGTTACTTTTGTCCATTTGCTATCACTACTCTACATTCAAGAGCAAATTTATTCTGACATCTGTTTTTAATCTTTCCTTTCCTTCTAGTCTTTTCAATGACCATTTGCTTTCTTCATGTATGGCGTTCTCGATGGCATAGCAGCTCACCTGGTCTTCTGTCCTTCATGTTCAATGAATCACCTTTGTTCTGGAGGCTTCTCTAAATGCAAGGGTTGTATTTTAGATATCATGAACTTTTCCTCCCCAATTTTGTTGAACATCAAATTGAAATTGCAGATGAGCCTTCTATAATCTGTTGAAAGTCAGTCCATGGCCTTGTTTGGGCTGATTAGATTGAGTTGCTCCAATGTCTCTCCCCACATATATGGTCAACCTGATTCCTGTGCACTCCATCTGGTGATGTCTATGTAGAGTAGTTAGTTATAAGACACTAGAAAAATGCCACAATACTTCCATTAGAATGATTAAAATTAAAAAGATTGTTGACCAGCTATAGAACAGAAAGAATTCTCATAACACTGCTAGTGGAATGTAAGCAAGTACGACCAATTAGAAATAGTTTTTCAGTTTCTTTTTTTCTTTTTGATCATTTTATTGAAGGCTCTTACAACTCTTATTACAATCCATACATCAATCATATAAGGCATATTTGTACATATGTTGCCATCATTCTTTTCTAGACAATTACTTTCTATTGAGCCCTTGGTATCAGCTCCTCTTCTCCCCCTGTCCCTCCATCCTCATGACCCTTTGCCATATTATAAATTATTGTTATTTTCATATCTCAAACCAACCGCTGTCTCCCTTCCCCCATGGTTTCTGTTGTTCTTCCCCATGGAGGGATGTGTGTGGTTGTGTGTCAATCATTAGGATCAGTTCCCTCTTCTCCCCCTTCTCTCTACTCTTCTGGTATCGCTATTCCCATTCCTGCTCCTGGGTTGCATGTGTCATGAGGTCTTATCTCTTATCTATACCTGTGTACATGCTCTGGTGTAGTTCGAAGTGAGAGGCATCACTGGGGTCATGGTATTGGGGGTGAGAAAGCTTCAAGGAACCAGAGGAATACTGTGTGTTTCATTGGTGCTTTACTGCGCCCTGATTGACTCATCCCTTCCCTGTGACCCCTCTGTGAGAGATGTTCCATTGTCTCCAGATGGGCTTTGGGTCTCTGCTCCGACCCCCCTCATTCTCGACCATATGGTTTTGTTTGTTTGTTTGTTTGTTAAGGGTCTTCTGATGCCTGTTCTCTGGTCCTGATGACCTCATGATTGCACAGGCTAGTGTGCTTCTTCCATGTGGGCTTGTTGTTTCTCTGCTGGATAGCTGGTTGTTTCACTTCAAGCCTTTAAGACCCCAGATGCTATATCTTTATAGCCGGGCACCATCTGCCTTCTTCACCACATTTGCTTATGCACCATTTTGTCTTCAGTGATTGTACCAGGAGGGTGAGCATCTCAGATTGCCAATTTGTTAGAACAAAGTGTTCTTATATTGAGGGAGGATATGAGCAGAGACCCACAGTCTGTTCACTACTTCAGTGTATTCAGTTTCTTAAAAGGTTAAATGTACACCTGCATTTGAAGTCTGATGCAGTCTTCCTACTCCTACCATAGAAAAGAAAATATATTTCCATACAATCACTTAAACATAAGTGTTCACTACAGTTTAAACATGAAAACAACCAAAATGGTCATGAAATGGCAAAAGGATAAAAGAACTGTAATACCCATATAATGCCGTCCTACTAAGCAACAAAAGGGAATGAATTTGTGAAAAACACAAAAGCATGGATGAATTTCAAAATAATTACATTGAAAGAAAAAAGCCAAGGGATAAAAGTATATGTCATCACACTGTATGAATCAATGTATATGAAATTCAACAAAATAAAAACGATTATAATAAAAAGCAGGCTAGTGACTGTGTGAGGTGTGAAGGCAGGGAAGGCGGGAAGGGAAAAGGAAGGATTTCTAAGGTACACCAGGAATCTTTGTGCATTGATGAATATGTTCACTTTCTTGATTGTGGTACTAAGTTCATGAGTGTATTTAAGTGAAAATTAGTAAATTTTACACTTTTAAAATGTGCAGTTGACTGTATGCCTATTATACATTGGTTGATCAAGTATATAGATAATGGGAAAAACAGAAGTTGGTGGTGAATGAGCCGTTTGGGGTTCAGTTTTCTTACTTTTATCAAGTGAGGGAAGATTCTGGGCAAAAATGAGAGTGCCAGAGACCAAGTAAATTATTCCAATGAAATGTATAAAGACTGAGTTAGAAAACCAGAAACGAAGAGCACACTCCGCATATGATAAACTTAAATATGTTAAACTCAGGAAAATATTCAAGCCTCAAGTTGCAATCTTGAAAGAGTCCAAGGACAAAATGTTGACTGATGCAGGAAGCTTCAAATGAAGATCAGAAGAATACACAGAGTCTCTGTACCAAAAAGAAATAGT
>NW_022103896.1:90157941-90159798 GCF_000313985.2 Echinops telfairi | reverse complement strand
AGCTTCCCAAGGTTCAGGCTGGGTTCAGAAGAGGACATTGTGATAGTCAGATTTGGCACCTGTAAAAAGATATGGGTGAAGCTTAGCCTGTCAGTTAGGTTGCAGCTTGATGACCTCCTTTTGAGGTGTGATTGAGATAAATGGCTCTCTGGAGGCCAGTCCCTCTCTCTTTCTGACTTCACCTTCATGCCTTCGAGCCACTCTGGGACCTGCGAGAACCTGGTGATGTGTCCACCATCACTGGATCTACACTCTGCACCCACCGGCCTTTGATCTTCCTGCTTCCTGCATCATTGCATGTGGCTGCCTGAGTCTGAAGAGGGTCTTATGGACTAGTATTGGACTTATGGACTTGAATCGGACTGGGCTGGGATGTTTTACCAATGCATAATTACTTATTGATTTAAAGCTCTTTCTTACACATATGTGAGCGCCACTGAATTTGTTTCTCTAGTCAATCTGACCTAACAGACGTGGAATGAGGGATATCATTGCTGACATCAGATAGATCTTGGCTGAAAGCAGAGAATACCAGAAAGATGTTTATTTGTGTTTTATTGACTATGCTAAGTCATTTGACTATGTGGACCATAACAAGCTATGAATAATACTGTATATTACCATGCACAAACTCCTTTCACTACTTCAGACCTGTTAAATGGGAAGAATTCAGTCATTTCCTATAGAGATGACCTGACTAAAATGACAGAATTATTAACCACTATTTTTTCTACCCAACAGGGCAGATATTCAGGTTCTTTGACCACACTCCTGACTGGTAAAGAAAGAGGCTGGTCTTAGATAAGTCTCCGGTGAGGGTTTCCATGAAGAAAACCCCAACATGACCCCAGCTCTACGCAGGGCAATTCCTTTAACTTAGCCCAAGCGGAACTCAAATTCTAAGGATAGGGGACGACTGGAACAAAAGGTGACTTTTCAAGGGTCTGAAGAAGAGAGTTCCTAAGCAAAAGAACCCGAGCACGGTGCAGGTAATTCAGCGGAAGCCAACTGAGGAGCCTCCTGAATTCCTCAAGCGAATATATTAGGTTTATAATAAGTACACAGACCTTGACCCTGAGGATTCACCTGATGCCCGAATTGTAAACATGGCTTTTATCTCCCAGAGAACCACTCCTAGTAGGAAACAACTACGGAAACTTGATGGGCAGTAGGCATGAACCCATACCAGCTGGTCAACATCACCTATAAGAGAGTCAACAAGTGAGAGCACACGAAGTCTCAGGCTGTCACCGCCTTCCTGAAAAGAATGCTAGCCAGTGATTAACGTGCCTATTGCAAAAGTCTGCACACTGAAGAATGAATGCCCAAATCACAAGGGAGCTCTGCTGGGAGAAGTCACTATCCAGCTCCATAGACGGCCAAACAAGCCGCCTCGTCTGAGGAAGCCTCAGGGTGCCCAGGAATCCAACATGATTTGGCTATCCCCACTCTGCCCAACCTCTGCGATGCCCACTGCCCCCAGGAATCCTGGTAAAAATGACAGTAGTGGGGAACAGACTGTGGACATTTTCCTAGACACCAACGCTACGTATTTGGTAGTCAGTATACCCCTGACTTCGTTGTTTTCCCATTCAGTGACTGTGACTGGGATCTCAGGGTGGCCTGATGACCAGTTCTTCCTGAAACCCCTACAATTTTTCCATTGGAGAAAAGAACCTACAACAAATTAAGACCAAGCCACAGCCAATTGCCTATCTCTCCAACCAATTGGACTTAACTTTAGTAGTTTGGTCCCTCGGTCTTCGGACAGTAGCAATGACCCGTGAACTGTTGCAAGAAGCCAGGAATTTCACTGTGGGTCAGTCCCAAACCATTCATTTCCCTAATCAAGTTATT
>NW_022103896.1:90150158-90156893 GCF_000313985.2 Echinops telfairi | reverse complement strand
GAGCATCAGAAGCAGTAAAAGTCCCCCTGTGAGAAATAATTTCTAGGTTTGGATGTCCAGAGTGACAAGGGAGCATCATTCATTGCTGATATGACCCACCAAGTGAACAAACACCTACAAATAAAATAAGAGATTTCATTCAGCAGAAAGACCCCAATGTTTAAGAAAAGTGGAGAAAAGGAACCATGCCTCGAAGAAACCAATAAGCCAAGCTTTGTCAGAAAATGCTCCTACTTTGGGATCAGGTATTACCCATAGAGTTGTTCTGAATTTGGGTATCCCCCAGAAGTGGGCTTAAAGTAAGTCCTCCAGGCAGCTTCCTTCAATGTTCCACCTTAACTGAGTCAGGATTTAAGGGTGCACCTGTACCCACAACACCTCCACCATGTACTCCTCTGTTCCTAGGTTTGTTTCTTCCCCTACAGGTAACCCGCACTCCTTCCAGCCTAGAGATTGTGTTCTGCTCAAGACATTGAACGCAGGACCCTGGGGCAGTTCTATTTTATGTCAACTTGACGATGCAGGAAAGTATGGGGGTGGAATCCCACCTGTCAGTCAAGTCATATGCTGATATGACCTCCTTAGGGATAGGGCTTTCTTATCAGCAGCAGAGAAACTTGGAAACTCCCTCTCTCTCTGCTTCTCGGCCTTCCTACCTCCTGCCACTCTGCCACCTGTTGGAACCCTCTAGTCTTTCCACCACTCTGGATCCATGAGATTCTACCCCACTGGCCTGTGATCTCCCGGCTCCCCTCTTCATTCTCTGCACCACTGCCCTGCGGGTATATGAAGCTAGAGAGGGGTGTATGGACGTGAGTTGGACTGGGCTGGGCTGCTTTCTTGTTATATAATTATTTCTCGATATAAAGCTTTTTCGTATATATACGTGAGTGCCACTGGATTTGTTTCTCTAGAAAATCCGCCCCAGCACAGGGTGGATAGTGGCGGGCTTTTCATGGCATACCTAAGTGCTGATCAGGAGCCCGGTCGTGTTGAGTTGCTAAGCAGGAGGTTGGCAGTTTGAAGCCACAGCCATTGCTCTGAATAAAGGTGAACCTTTCTACTCCAGGAAAGACTTGCAGTCTCAGCAATCCACAGGGGCAGTTCTACTCTGCTTTTGTTAAGAAGTGTTTGCGGGCTTCTAGTGGGTTCATGGCAGAACGAGTCCTTACTGTGTATGTTTCTCCCTGGAGCTTGCTAGTGCATGCCCGCTCTCTTAGGAATTCCCTTTCCCCTTATGGGCTTTGTGTCTTTTGCTGATTGGCAGGCCACTTTAGGGAGCGCCCTCTTTCTCAAAGCTTCCTGCCTAACACCACTTGAGTCAGGAAACCCCATGCTGCTCCCTGTCTGGAGAAATGAAATCCCTTTCTGTTCCTTTTCCGAAATGAAATCCCTTTCTGTTTCTTTTCCTCTTTATTTCAGTTCACTAACAGAGTAGGTCAAAAACCTACATGTTTGGTCAATTAACAAATGCTAGCAAGAATGTCAACCAGTTTGTTCCACAGGCTCAGGAGACTGGGCACAGAATGGTTGGTAAAAGACTCTCTTCAAACCGGACTCTATAAGACAAGCTTTAAGAGTGCCCATCCCTGAGGCCCAATCTTGCCCAGAGGGGAGACCTCGTCTGATTGAGTTAAAGTCCTGTTGGGTCCCCAGTGGTCTGAGTACACTGGAGTACACCCCCACACCCTCACAGGCTTGCAGTCCCACCCAAGAACATATCCTTGTCTCTGTCTCTTCCTCTTAATCTATTAAATAATTCTTTTTTACTTTCTTTCTTTTTTTGATTCTATCCTGTATGATCCTCTGGGTGTTCATTCTGGTTATTATTATTATTATTATTTTAATCAAAACCAATCTGATTTCCTAACCAACACGGCATAGTGAGAACCCACATGTTTTAATGGGTTGACTGGAACCTTCTCAAGCATGGAGACTTTTTTCTAGGAGGAGCAAGTTCCAGGTGGTGAGTGTGGGCAGCTGGCACCGAGCATGCTAGGAGTTTAAGGATTTCCAGCGTGACTCAGAGGGACACTGCTCTGTCTGTGGGCACTAGGGAGCAGTGTCAGATCCCTGAGAGAGAGCATGGAGTGAGGAACTCTGAGGACACTTCCAGAGCCTGTGATTCCTTGTCTTCCCATCCTTCAGGATGCGGTGACTGTATTGTATTTTTCAAGTCCAAGGGTATAAGGAAAAACAAAATAGTTTTGTGGGTGTTTTTTGCCCCCATAGTTTTGTCTGGCCTCAGTATGAATTGGAAAACCAGTTGCGGTAGCCAGCTAATTCTGATACTATCTTACAATTAGTCTTCCTTTTGTAAATGAGAGTGGAAATGGAATGGAACTCCACGTGTGCAGACTTTTCACCCTCCTTAAGGCCTTTAGAAATCATGTAAGATTTTGAGAAGGATGAGGGCAATGCATGTACAAATGTGCTTTACACAAGTGATGTATGTGTGGATTGTGATGTGTTGTATGAGCCCCTAGTAAAACGATTAATAAAAAAAGATTAAAGATCACAATAAAAAAAAAGAAATCGTATAAGACTATGGTCCAGAAAGGCGCTGATAAAACCAAGAAAGCTCCCGTTTTGTCACATCCCAAAGACCCTCTGACTCCCACTCTTTTTGCATTCTATCAACCTTTGTGCCCTCTTCTACCTCCAAGTGACCCTAGTGGACTCAGTCAGGAAGGGAAGGGAAGCACACACACAAAAAAATTGATACCGGAGTCAGAGGAAGGGTCTCTCCCTCCTAGACCAGGGGTGAGACATTTTGGGGATAGGGACCCCTACATCCTCAACCACTAGAAGAGGAACAGTATTCTCTAAGCCAAGTCCTAGTCATGCCAGACAAGATATGTCCCGTCACCATCTTCACTATATTTAACTGGAAAAAGAATTTGCGCTCATATTGAAAGCACCCCCAAAAGAGGCATTCCCGTCAATACTCAGTACATATACCCTCACCGGAGTCACTGCCAGCCCCTTTGAAGAAGACTCCTGAGAGCCGAGGAAGGGAAGACGGTCCCTGGGAAAGCACAACCACAAGCAGACCAGGAGGATGTCAGGAATCTTCCAACCCAGGCCATGTGTGTGCTGGCCCTGGAAGTCCCGGGAGTGAATTGCAACTAGAACACAAATGATCAAGATGGGAGTGGCTGATTGTGATAGATATTGTATGGGGGAATATACACGAATAACAATGAGTACAGGGGAAAAGAAAATGTTCTAAAATTAATTGTGGTAAAGATAGTACAACTCTTCTTGATATGGTTAAACTACTGAATTAAATGACATTATAATATTATCTAATGGGACTAAGTGCCAATAAAACTTTTTTTAAAAATGGGAGAAGCATGGCCTGGTTGAGACATTACCAGACATGTCTGCTTTGCAGGATTAAAAGGGGATGCACAGCAACAAATTAATTATCAATGATACATGAAGTAGTGAAAAACAAAAGAGAATTTCTCAGAAAAGTGTTTCAGGCCTTCCCTCTTCACCCAGACATAGACCCGGAAGCATCAGATCGTCAGAGGGTGATTAAAATAATCTTAAGCGGGCAGAGGAAGCCAGACATCCAGAATAAACTCCAAAAGGTGGGGGACAGACCAGGTTTGCCTATTTCCCAAGTCATTGAAGTTGCTTTTTGAGTTTTTAACCATAGGAACCAAGATTGGGAACAGGGAGAAGGTCAAAGAATGAGGAAGCAAGCCTTTTTACAGGCAGCTGCCGTGGCTTCTCCTTCAGGACTCGCCAGAAAGTGGAGACTGGAATCAGGTGCACAACCCAAGCCTGCCTGAGACCCAAGGGCTTAACTCTTGTTGAGATCTAACCAACGTGCAAACAAGAAGGGCATTGGCATTCTGATGGTCCCCAGAAAAAATGGTATAGAGAAACAAAGGAGTGTCCAATGGTGTCCTAAGACCTAAGCAACAGTAAAGGGGTCCAGGGAAACCCATGTGTGTGTTTGGGGTGTGTGTGTGTCTCATGGGTACACAAGTTACTTATTCCATTTTGAATCACACAGCAGCTCCATTGTCTCAAAAGACAGCCCAAGTGATTACAGTGACTGGCTGATGAGCAAAAAAAAATTTTTTCAAAAGTCCCTTGCTTGTAAGGTGGGGACACATGAACTGATTCAGAGTTTCCTTTGTATGACAGATGATTCTACCCCTCTGCTAGGGAGAGACATTTTAATCACACTTAATTCAAAGATAATCTTTGCACCACCACTTGTGAAAGTATTTCCCTGGTACAAGGCTGAGTCCTCCAGGCATTCCTTATGGGAGGAGAGACTCAACGAAGTTCAAACGTTCCCGAAAAAAAGAGTAAAATCTATTAGTATAGGCTGATGGTCTGCTCCCCACCTGGCAGTGTCCACACAACTCATTAAAATTCAGCTTAAAGAGGGGGCTATAAATCCCCAACTCTGTCTATACCTTCTCAAGCTAATTGTCCAAGAAAATCTCCAACTAGTGGTGAGTGAGTATTTCTTACATAACCTGCTCATGCTGCATCAATTAACCTGACTCTCCTGGTGAAGAAAAATGAGGGGTTCTGGTTTTACAAGATCTAAAAACCATCAACCAAATCATGAGCGACTCATACTCTTCATGGCCATGATGCCTGGGGACAGTATATGGTTTCCTACTAAACAAACTTTTCCCCACTTTAGTCCAGGCTTCATGGATGAAATGACTTAAACCATCTCTTCTGCACTGGGAGTCTAATGGACACTCCATTTGGCATGGAGACCCTTATCCTCAGGCAAAGCATGAGTAAAATAATGAACCATACTTTCCAAAGACCATCACAAAGTGATGCCTAGATTCACTTCTCCTGGATCAAGGCTCTCCCTCTAGCTCTCATGAAAATATGAGTGGCCCCTGAAGTAGGCTTAAATTAAACAAACCCCATAGGAAACGATGTACTATCGAGTCCTTCTCCAATACGCAGGGTGGGGTTGCCATTTAGATCAGCAGAATTCCTTGAGAGAGTATTTGAAGTCTCTACAGGCTCTTAAGGTTTCTATGGACCAGTATGCTGAAGATAACTTTTATTTTTTCCCCAACAGACTGTCTCTCCATTCTTTCCTACCAAGTAACTGGATATTAATGACCACTGTGAAATAGAGATCACCGAGAAACATGGGTAGAATCATACTGTGATTTATTAGCCACAAATTCTTCTACTTAGGTAGAAGGCGTAAACCCTTGGGTTCACTGTACCAGAGACAAGAAGGCCACACCTGAACACCACGCAATTGAGCTTCCCCTAGATGACTCAAACCATCCAACCACTCGGGACTTCTGGGAGCGCACACCAGTTGAAAGTCTCCAATTCCTATTCAAGAAATCGACTCGAACGCAGCTTACATAACTCTCGTCTTAGAGAGGATTAAGCATTTGAGTATGCTCAAATCTTGTTTCTATGCTGTTTATTTAGCATTACTATACATGTTGTCTCTAGTCTAGTCATGATGTATACATTTTTATGTTTTCTTTTTATCATTTTATTGGGGGGGGGCCTCTTACAAATCTTATAACAATCCATCATTCAATGGTATTAAGCACACTTGTACATATGTTGCCATAAACATTTCCAAACAATTTCTTTCTACTTGAGCCGTTGGTTATGAGCTTCTTTTATTCCCTTTCTTCCCCTACCCTCATGAAGCCTTGATCAATGATATATTATTGTTGTTCTTTCATGTCTTACACTGTCTGTTGTCTCCCTTTACCCACCTTTCTGTTGGGGCCGTACATACAACCTTGTGATGAGTTCCCCCTTTCTCCACCCTCCCCCACCCATTACCATCCCTCTATTCTCATGATATTGCTACGTGAGGGTTTTATCTGTGTCGAGATAAATTCCATGTGTTGAGAGTTCTTATCTGGGCCAATGTGTGTACTCCGGTCTAGCCAGATTTGTAAGGTAGAATTGAGTCATGGTACTGGAGGGGAAGATCTATTCAGGAACTAGATGAATGATGTGTTTCATTGGTGCATTACAATTAGACATCCCCCACAGAAGGATTATAAGGAAGGGGTGATTCAAAATTTTGTTTTCCCTTAGAAGTTTTAATTATTTCCTTTGTAAGCAAGGATGAACAAGGAAGTTATTACTTTTTATCCCAGTATTAACTTCAGTGGCCCCAACACCTACACATAATGCTTCCAACCAATTTTACTAATTAGTCCAGTCTGTTACAAGGATAGGGAACTTTTCTGATAGTTGAGTATGTTTTCCCAATCCACAGTAACTGCTCAGAAGATCTGGGCCTCCCTTGCTAGTTAGGGGAAAAGGGAGTTTCCCCCCAATTAGCAAGTAAAACTAGCCAAGTCTTCAAGGAAGTAGGAATGCTCTAAGAGATTGGGCATGCACTAGAAAACTACAGGCAGGAACCAGTGACATCACATGCACACTTACACATTCACTCAAAGCCTGAACATGCTGGGTAGGCACCAGAATGTCATACATCACATTCATACTTGAGCACACCAACGGAGAGTACACCAGCACACACAACTGTGCCCTCCGAGTGGATGTGAGAGTAGACCGGTTTGGGAGGAAGGGTATAAAGGATCAAAAGCTTTACAACCACACATCCCAACAGTTTCCAGAGATGTCTCTCTCTTAGAAGCAAAAACCAAGGAAAGGCATTTCATTACCTAACACCCTTACTTTGATTTAAATGCTATTTAAATGCTAAATCCATTAACTCAAAACCTA
>NW_022103896.1:90146773-90148628 GCF_000313985.2 Echinops telfairi | reverse complement strand
TTCTGAACATCCTGGTTTACAGAAGGCTGTGTGTTACAGTGACAGTCTAAAATCTATTTGCAGAGTTCTCACATAGTTTAAGCCTCCACGGAATTGTTTTCTTATCATTAACCAAGAAGAAAGACCATCTTGCCCATAGGCAGAGTGCCTTGGCAAATAGATCACCTCCATCCCTCTCCAGCCAGCTCAGGGAGGGGCAGTCTTTCTCAGGCACTTGCCTGGGTGTGTCCTTGATGGAGATCAGAGGGTCACATAGTCATAAGTGAGGCCTGCTAGTCTTGCCCTGACTGCCTTGGTTGGAAGGCCTTGGCCAATCTTGTAGACTCTTCTGTCCAAAGTAAAGTTACGGTCCCAATCATGGCGCTGTTCCTGCTTCTGTAGTCTCGCTTGATCTGCTACCAATCAAGAATTTGTTAGCATTTTCTTTTGTTCCATGCCTATTTAATTAGCATCCCAACTGTGAATCCTCATACCATTTGACCTCATACTAATAGCCTCCCTCATCTGGATAATGTGTCTGTGTTTTCCTGTTGTTTTTATCTCTTTTGAGACTCCAATGTTTTCCTGAAATGATGTTTGAGATTGGTGACTCTCTTGTATCCTAAAACACCAATGTCCCCTTTTCTATGATTCATTCTCTGCTTCCTTGGTACTCTGTGACCTACCCCTTTAGTACTCTGTCACTCACCTTTTTCTTATCTAAATCTTCCTCAAGCCACATTCTTTCCCAAGACTCCTCTGAAAAGAATGGCCCAGGGCTGTTCCAGTTTTGAGGTCTAAGTGTGTGCAGTAACTACACCAGTATTCTTCAAATTCGTGTGGACCAAGAGTCACAAAAAAGAGCCACCTTATCAGGCCCACTCTTCTCCCGAAGCCTATTTTTTAACTGAGCAGTCTATCTAGAGAACCTGACTCACCAACCAGACTTCCTTTTATGGACTGAGGGTTGAGAGTCGGGGAAGGGTTCAGAATTCTGGAAGCTAGAAGAGATAAAGCACCGAGCTCCCTCTGTTTGGAGAGCATTGAATTTGGTTTGGGGTTTTTGTTGGGTGGCGGTTGGTTTAGGAGACTCCATGCGCCTTAACTTCCCAGACAATAAAATCCTTTTCTGTTTCTTTTGCATACAGTGTTCTCTTTATTTCAATTAGCTAATAGACTACAGCAATGACTGGAAGGTTTGTTTGGTCTACAATGTACCAAGTGAGTCAGCTCAAGTCTGGGCTGACAAGGCTAATGGGTCATATAGCTTTCCATATCTTTTCAACAAGATAAGAAAAGTTTCTGTGTCTACTTCCCACTGAAACTTGATTAAAACATTTCCCCGGAATTTTAATTAATATCATTGGGACATTTTCTCCCAACATTTCTTTAAAACATGCTATCAAGGATAAACCCTTTTGCAGCTACTATACTCCATTCCAACAGCACTTCACATTTGTCCAGGTGATGCTTCCTAGGTGAAAAGAAGATATACGAGTGGGTACACCCCCAAAACCGGAATAGTGCTGGGCAGAGTATAGCTTTCGTAGTAACCATTTTCCTGCTAGACAAGCACCAAGCCAATCACTCTGGGTTAGTGCAACCAGTGGCGTTGCATGGGAAGGTTCTCTGTGGTTACAGTGAATTTTTTTCATCAAAGTAGTTTTGCTCGAACCTCATTTTTTGTGATGGACGATTTAAGAGAACAATGTGTAGCTGTGAAATTTTGTTTCCTACTTGGGAAAGAGGCCACAGAAACTGTTGTGATGTTGAATCACGCTTACAAGGACAGCACTATGGGAAAACTCAAGTGTATGGGTGGTTTTCTCCTTTCAAAAATGATGAAATGTCCACTGATGAAAAATCTCATTCTGGA
>NW_022103896.1:90144076-90146197 GCF_000313985.2 Echinops telfairi | reverse complement strand
ATCATCCTAAGAGTTTTGTTCATCCTCTTAATGAAGATGTTCTTTAGGATTGCAATAGAAACAGCCAAGGCTTTTGCTGATTTAGCCCAGAATATCATTCTTTGATGGTCAGTTATGAGATATCTGAAATGCTAAGGGTTAGTACTATTTTTCTCTCCTGTCTTTGATTGGCTTGAAACAAGGACTAAGTAAGAAATAAGCCTATTTATATAATGAGAAGACTTAAGGATTTTAAATGTTGCTCATAAACTTAGTTCAGGGAAGCTTTGTAATTGAATTCCATCTTTCTACAAAATTGTACCTTCCACCCTTTATTTAGAAGCAAGATGTGTGTGTGTGTGTGTGTGTGTGTGTGTGTGTGTGTGTGTGTGTGTGTGAAGTGTGCTGTTATGGTTAGTCAGGCTTGATCTGTAAAAAGTGTTCTAACAGCTGATGAATCAAAGAAATTCCCAAGAGAAGAGATGGAGCATAGAAAATGCTAGAAATTTGCTAAGTTGAATACGTCAGAACAATGTGACTGTTGTGTTGACTGAGTCCATGCCTCATGGTTTCTGAGAGCAGAAATAGCTAACACGAACTGTAGATAAGGTTTTGTTTGCAACCAAAATGCTTAGTAGGCAGTCATGTGGGAGTAATTGTTGCTTTGTTTGGCTCTACTTTCTGCAGACCCTCTAATTTCTGCTTGAATGGAAAGAACTCTTGCTGCTCTGGGAGCTTCCTGGAGAGGGCCGGAGTAGGGGAGAAAAGGTAGCTTCACTAGCAAAGGCACAATTCTGACAAAAGCCATTGCATTTACCTTTCTCTGAGTGCAGACAAGCAGGAAGATTGCTGACAGTGATTGACTAGATAGCTCATGACAGCTCCTATGCTAGGTGATTTCCATTTAAGTATCTGGCTTACCTCTTTTGATGTCCCATAAGGATGGAATTATTAACTCCATTGTTATAGAATAAGGAACTAACCTCAGGAGGCTGAGTAAGTTGCCAGAACTTTGAAGATATTACGTAGTGGGCTTGATATTTATTTCTACAGCTGTCTAAGGTGACAGTTGTCTCACCATTAAGGAAGATGCAAAAAGCTTATGAGGTTGAATGTCTTAAATTATGAGAGCTGAATATTTGGTGACAAATGATATCAAGCAAGACATTTTCATATGATTTCTAAGAAAATAGGACAAAGTGAACAGTTTTGGGGTTTTTTTGTTTGTTTTTATCATAGATTTTTCCTCTTTAGTAGTTTTTTAAGGATAATATTGGAGATAAAGATTTTAAGATGCTTAATCTAGGCAACAATGAGATTTAAAAAATTTATTAAACCTTCTGGAGCTTGCCTCGATACTGTTCCAGAATTTTGGTTCCATAAGGTTCTGAAGGTAGGTTTTCTATGTCTCTAAACTGCCACCGAAAGGCTTACACTTCAATTTACACTATATAAATCATGTTTCTTTTAAATGCTCTTTGAGTTTTGGAAACAGAAAATAATCTTAATGAGCCAGATTAGATCTGTAGGGTAGATTAAATTCTCATAGAAGATCCCTTGCTACCATCAAACATCATCAAGTACTTTTTCATAATGGGGAAAAAAATTAATGGCACAATTACCCTCGTCTTTTTTCTCACAGTTTTAAATTTTCATAAATTTCTTCCAACTAAATCCCCCTGATTTTCCTGTGTCCTTTGAGAAATGACATCAAGATTATTTCTTTGCAGTCCCAGAAGCAGTCGCCGTAAACTTCGGAGCTGATTTTTCTGCCTTGAATTTAAGTGGCCGAGTCTAGCATTTACCTTCAGAAGGCATTGTTTTGATTGCATTGGGAATTCAATCAGAGAGCTATGATTTCTGGATTGTATTAGTAAAACCAAGACTCATCCCCAAGTTACTATTAGTTCCATAAACCATCTCCTTGAGCTTTGATCTTGTTTAAAAGATTGACGGAATTATCAGTTCTTTGAGCTAGCTGATCTTTGCAGAACTTTTTATTGTTTTTAATGAACCCCAGTGAGGCTAATGACAAAAGTTCGATGAACTGGGGAGGCGCTCAAGAACAGTGTTCATGAAGAAAGTAAAACATCACGAAAAAGAAAGTTAAAAATGAATTGTTAGAAGATCTGTAAGAGCCCC
>NW_022103896.1:90141932-90143702 GCF_000313985.2 Echinops telfairi | reverse complement strand
GTTACTGTGAGTCAGAAGAGGCCCATTAGCACCTAACAGTAACAACATAAAATAGAAACCGAGTTGAACATATTGATCATGAAGACAAAACAATTCCTTGACTTCGGTGCCATATAGAAAGAATTACTGTAGTTTTGGATTGAGTACAAACTGAAAGCAGATTATGACAACACACGTTGTCTGTATTCACCTTTTGTTGTGCCTGTATTGCGGAGCGAGGCTGACACACGATTTATGTATGCTCATGTCTTAGGTCTGTTAATGCTTTCTTTGGCATATGCCACAGCACACTTGTCTTTTGGAAGTTTTGGAAAACAGCTCAGCATTTCATGCAACTTATTCTTTTTAAAAATAAGCCAAAAATTTTAAACTTGCAAAATGCACCATTATCAGACACGTTAGCTAGCTAGATGTGTTTATTTATTTGGACCTCCAAATAGCTATCATAAAATTCTGTTTAATTAAATTAATTAATCTTTTTACATTAAATCTAAGGCTATAATCTTAGATTTTTATTCAACATAATTCTATTGAGAACACTTAATTTTCTCAGGGCTTTGGTAATTGCTTTTGCAAACTTGTAAACATGAGCCAAGGGAGCCGTCAAGGGGTTGACTCTATGCCTCACTCTTTGGGAGCCATTCAAGCAGTGGACTGACTCACTCTTGATCTCTCCAGGGGTGGTGCTCATAAGGTATTAGAGAAATAGACTAGACAGTTAGTAGAAAGTCCAGGTGAAAAACCTCTAAATTACCCCCTACTGTGAGCTGCCCAGGATAGTATGAAGTTTTAAAAAAAGAGACAAACCCAGCCTTAGAACATTTTATAGCCCAGCCCTTTGATCCTTTTCCCTCCCCAAAACCCTCTTCTCCCATAGACACACATGAGAAGAATTCACTGCATGAAACCATTGGTCATTTCCGTAAACAAGATTAGGCACCAACAGTTAAAATATTATAAAATAAAGTAACAGTACAACCCATAGAGTTGAATATAATTATCTAAAAAATAAATGCTTATGCTAATTTGGAAGCTACTTGATCAGAAAACATGAAAGAAAAGTAAGAGACTTCTGACTTTTTTATTTATCAAACTTTAAATACATCATTAAGGAAGCCATGCCTAGGCATATTCTTTTCCAGTAAGCCAGCAAATACTTCCCAAATACAAAGTTACACACCCATGCTGAGTGATTTACCATTGTGTAGCAAAAATTTGCAGTGGGCTACGGTTTTATTTGCAGTTTAGTGAGAGAGGAGCTATATAGCAAGATTTTAAAATCCAGGTTGGAAGCGAGAACCTAAGGTATGTACCCATAGTCTGAGTGGAGACTGCAGTTTCTGAAGTCATGTTTGGAGAATCAGAAGAGAGGATAGGATAGAGGATGTCTTCGGTTTTAGAAATGCTGAGGCACAAAGCACAGGTGATTGTAGTATTCTCATACATGAAATCCTTTCTCCTGTATGTGCATCATATGTAAACGTAAAGTCTGTATACTGCTGACAAAAATAAGAAATGAGGAAGTCAAAGAGTTAAACAGAAAATTCCAAAGGGCAGCTTGAGAAGACAAAGTCTAATATGTTAATGGAATGTGTAAAGACCTAAAAGGAAGAACGCACTCAGCTTATCTTAAACTGAAAGAACTCGAGAGGAAAAATGCAAGCCCCAAGTTACAATTTTAAAAGATTCTCTGGGAAAAATATGGAATGATGCAACAGGAACCAAAATCAGATGAAAAGAATGACGGTCCCAGCCTGGGCAGTATTTCAC
>NW_022103896.1:90132281-90139981 GCF_000313985.2 Echinops telfairi | reverse complement strand
AATGAACATGTACATTGGTGAAAAATCCGAGTCCAGTTCAGTTTTATTTTCCTCTTATTGGCAACTCAGACCAATGTTTAGATCTGGTGGGTAAGAAATTTGGAGGTTTTTTAAAGACTGTGTTCCATCTCTCTTTAGTATATATATATTGGTTTTTATTAATCTATATTTTTCCCCTTTGTGGACTATAATAGTTACAAAGAAAACCATGTTCTGTGTAGTTGGACAGTCTATCCCATCATATCAGATCAGTTGCACTATCCCAATAACCCTTCAGCCTATAAATGGTTTTCTTTTGTTTTTACTCCCTCTCTTACTCTTTCCTGCCAAAGTTTCCTGTCCCTCCCCTGTCTTCTCCCCTGCTCCTGCCCCTGTCCTCTTTGTAATCTTTAAAGTATTACACTTTGGTGTGAAAACCATTTTTATTTTTCTATATAATAATAGTGTCATCAAATATTTATCTTTATGAGATTGACTAACTTTGTGAAGCATAATGTTCTCTAATTGTATCCATATCAAGCTATTTAACATTGTTTTTTATGATGCATATTATTCCATTTTATAATTATACCAGAGTTAGGTAGGTTTTTATTGTTTCCATCTTTTTGTTATTATAGGAATTGCTGCAATAAATATATGTGTGCATGTCTGTTTGTGTTTTGTTCTTTATTTACCAAGGTTATGTTATAAGTAGAAGGATGGAAGGATCATATGGTATTTGTATTTGCATTTGTTTAAGGAAGCTCTATATTGATTTCCACAGTGGTTATACAATTCTATAGTCCCAGCAATGTAAGTGGGTTCTAATTTATTTACTATTTACATTCTCAATAGCATTTAGTACTTCTGTATTTTTAAAATTTTCTAGAAGTGTCAGTGTGAAACGATACTTCATTGTTGTTTTAATTTGTATTCCTCTTACTGCTAATGAAGATGAACATGTTTCACATGCTTGTTGGCTACCTGGATTTCATCTTAGTAAATTGTCTATTCATGTCTTGTGTATATTTTTTATTATTTGCATTTTCCTTATTAAGGTGTTGCAGTTTTCTATAAATTTTTGAACTTGGTCCTTTCTCTGATATATCATTACTAAAGATGTTTTCCCAATCTGTGAGTTTTATTTTAGTTCTTTTGATGAAGTCTCTTGGAATACATAAATGTATTTTTAGAAGGTCCCAGTCTTGTACTTTGTCTTCTATAGTGTGGGTATTTTTCATTTTGTTTGGTGGTGTATTTATGCCTTTATTTTGGCACTTAAGTTTGTCCCTATTTTGTTCACTGGTTCTTGGATTTACAGCTAGGTCTTTAATCCATCTTTAGTTTGTATTTGTACATGGCATGAGGTATGGATCCTGTTTCATTCTTTTGCAGAAGGAGATCCATTTTTCCAGTAACATTTATTTAAAAGGTTATCTCTTCTCTACTGAGAATGTTTTAGGTCTTTATCAATGATCAGGTATCTGTAGGTACTTAGGTGTATTTCTGGGTTTTCAATTCTAATCTATTAGTCTTTATGTCTATTGTTGTACCATTACCAAGCTATTTTGAATACTATGGTTATATAGTAGATTTTAAAATATGAGAGTAAAAGGCCTCCAACTTTGTTTTTATTTTAAATAGCATTTTATTTATCCTGGGTTTCTTTCCTTTTTGTATAAACTTGGTGATAGTTTTTCCCATTTCTTTGAAGAATTATATTGGAATTTGGATTGTAATCACATTGAACTTATAAAAAATGTTTTGGCATTATTGGCATTTTCACTACAGGTAATATTCTTATCCAAGAGCTAAGGTGTACCTGACCCAAGCCACGGTATTTCTCCATTGCCTTATATGCATGTGAAAGTTGAATGTTGAATAAGGAAGACCAAAGAACTGATGCATTTGAATTGTGGTGCTGGAGGAGAATATTGAAAGTACAATGGACTGCTAAAAGGATACACCAATCTGTCTTGGAAGAAGTGCAGCCAGAGTGCTCCTTAGAGACAAGAATGGCAAGGTTTCATCTTACATACTTGGAACGTGCTGTCAGGAGAGACAAGTCCCTGGAGAAGGACATCATGCATGGCAAAGTAAAGGGGGACTGAAAAATAAGAAGGCCCTCAACAAGATGGACCGACACAGTGACTACAACAATGGGCTCAAACACAGGAGCAATTGTAATGATAGCTCAGTACAGGGCACTGTTTCCTTCTGTTGTGCATAGGGTCACTATGGGTCAAATTGATTCCATGGTACCTAACAACAACAACATTTTTGTAAGTTGCTAAGTTTTTCAGTTAGTTACAGCAATTTTTTAGTTGAGGTTTTATTATTTAGGACGATATCATATGCAAAAACATGTTTTGTTTCATTTTTGCCGATGTGGATGCCTTTAATATTTTTTGATGACTTATAACTGACCAAGACTTTCAGGGCTTTATTAATTAAGAGTGTTGATTGAAGGCAACCCTGTCTGCATGCCATTTGAAGTGGGAATATTTTCAATTTCTGTTCATTAAGTGAGATGTTAGCTGTTGATTTAGTATATATGGCCTTTATTATGTTGATGAATTTCTCCTATTCCTATTGAGTATTTTTTTAAATCAAGAATAAATGTTAAAGTTTATGAAATGTCTTTTCTGCATTGATTGATATAATCATATGGCTATTATTTTGTTTATGTGGTGAATTGTGTGTTAGACAGGGTTCTCTAGAGAGATAAAACCAAATTGCTGATAATTTAATATATTTATTTATAAAGATAATTAGATATATAACAAGAAATGAACTGTTAAATCATATACAGATAAATATATAATACAAAAAAGAAACAGTTAAATTATAAAGCACTACAAATGGCCCAATGCAACTCACTCCCATGAGAGACTTGTGAGAGACTAGCAGTCCTTCAAGTCCTGTCTGCTGCCAGATTTTCCTCTATTTATAGAGAGAGGTAGGCTATGTCAGCACAGCAGCCAATCAGAAGTCAGGTCACCAACTGCCAGCCAGGTCACCAACTGCCAGTCCCCAGCTCCAGCGATCTCTTAAAGGGACCTCAACTTACAGCGACACAGTCCACGGGCTAGGCGTCCCACAGGTAGTGTAGCCTTTAAATTGAGGCACAGAACAAGCAAGGCAGCCGCACACTGGTCCGATGATCAAAGAGTGAGAGATAAGAAAGGCGAGACTCACCAAGCCATTTATCTCTCTGCCCTTCAGTTAATCCCACTTGTGTTTATCGGCCAGGCTGGCACAAGAAACTATCTCAAATTTCATTGATTTTTTTCTAATATTAAACCATCCTTGCATATCTACTATGAATCCCATAAGATCATGATGTATTACTATTATTATTTTTTTTGTTGCTTTGTTGAATTCTGTTGGTTAGACCTGTCTTGAAACATTTGGAATCTTCATTCTGGTCTATATTTTTCAATTCTGGTGATGTCTTTGCCTAGCTCCGGTATCAAGGTTATACTTGCTTCATAACATGAGTTTGGTAACATATTGTCCATTTGTACATTGTGAAGTAGTTCAAGGAGAATTAGTGCTAACTTATCTCTAAATGCTTGTTAGAATTACCTAGTAAAAGGATGTAATCCTGGATGTTTTGATGTTAGAAAAAAAATATTTTTTATGACTAGATCTATTTCTTCTCATGTTGTTCTCGCCAGTCCTATTCTCCTTACAGAATCTCTTTCCTTCAACGTCAATAGCTACAATTGACTGAATTTCTCAGAATTTTTTCACTTGAAGCTACAATGCTTAAATAAAATTTCTTACTTAACCTCACAACAGCCTGCAATGAAACAGATATTCTCATCATCCCCATGTTAGAAATGAGGAAATGGAAGCCCTAAGAGGCTCCATCATTTGCCCAAAGTTACCCACACAACTGAAAGTTCAAGCCAGGTGGCCTGACTCCTAAACCTTTATCTTTTGCTACATCCCTCCTTGAGAACAGCTGACCTCAACAAAATATTTAGAGAATGTGGCTGAAAAATCTGAGGAGTGGAAGATATAATTGAGTCATCTTTCTAGGCAGGGACCTTCACAGCACCTTGAGAAGGATAGTGCCTGCCACATATGTGCTTAGTGAATACCAATTGATTGAGTAAATGCATACTTAATGGAGATACTGATAGTTCTTGCCTTCCATGTGAGAGATGCGGGTTTGTGAAGGGAATGAATGCATTAACTCATGGAAAAAACAAGTCCTACCAGTTTTGTGGCTTAGCCCAATGAGAATGTCTGAGCACCATGGCTTCTGGCTCACTCTCATGTCGTCAAGTTGATGCTTGCTCATAGTGACTTAGAGGACAGAGTAGATTTGCCCTTGTGAGTTTCTAAGACTAATAACTCTGTGCGTCTCCTGCTGAGTGAGCTTTTGGTTTCAAACTGCTGACCTTGTGGATCATAGCCTATTTTTTTACCACTACCCTACCAGAGCTCCTAGCTAGGAAACCATTTTTGCTTCATAGTCCCACCAAGGGCAAGGAAGTAGCAAAGGGATTCCTGGTGATTTAAAATTACAGGCTAGAAGTACCACATTTCCCTACCACTCACATCCTATTTTTGCTCACTGTGCTACTTTCCTTCCCTCCTTCCCTCCCCTTCTTCACTCACAGTTGGGTCACTTCCCTGAGGCAGCCACAGTCTGCTTGCTCTAATGTCATGCTCTGTGCTGAGGTGACGCCATCAGATATTACAGGGAAACCATGCCCCACCATGATGTAATGTGAGCTCTTGGCACTATTGGGTGGTTCAAGGAAAATAGTTGGCACTTGTTTTAGATTCCCGGGGAAGCCATAAGAAAATACCATAAACTTGGAAATGTATAAGAACAACACTTATTTTTCTCGCAGTTCTAGAGGTTAGACACGTGAATTCAGGATGTCAGCAATGTTATGCTCTCTCTGAAGACTCTAGAGCAACGGTTCTCAACCTGTGGGTTGAGACCCCTTTCACCTATTTCTGATAGTCTTAGGAACCGAGACACCGCTCCTCTATCCATCTCCAGGCAGGTCTACCCACATGTAGATACACTCACACATGAGTACCCTGCATGAAGACTGTTACCCAAGCTACATCATGCTTCAAGACAAAATTTCATTATTTTTAATTAGAAATAAATATTTCAAAATATATAATTACATGTTGTTTTTGTGATTAATCACTATGCTTTCTGTTCAATTTGTAACAATGAAAATACATCCTGCATATCAGATATTTACATTACAATTCGTAACAGTAGCAAAATTACAGTTATGAGGTAGCAAGAAAAATCATTTTATGGCTATGGGTCACCACACCATGAGGAAGGGTATAAAAGGGCCGCGGCATTAGGAAGGGTGAGAACCACTGCTCTAGAGGAAGAACCTCTTTCTACCAATTTCTAGGAGCCCCAGGATTCCTTAACTTCACATAGATACATCTGCACATGGCACATTTCCTTTATCTCTGTGTATCTCTTCTCCTTTTTATAAGAATAGTTGTTGTTAGCTCCTAGACATTAGTCAGACTGGATTAGAATCCACCCTACTCCAACATAAGCTCTTGCTAACTTACATTTTCATAGACTCTATTTCTAAACAAGGTGATATTCACAAGAACAGTGTTAGAACATCAACATATCTTTGAGCAGGGGCAATCTATAATAGCCCTTTTGTTCCATGTTTAGCCCCTTGTGAATTGATACTGCCCAAGGATGAATTGAAGAAGAAACAAAATTGGGAAATGAAGAGCTATAGCAAGCAAAGGTGTAGATACAACAGAGGAGAGCTCACAAGATAGGGTATGGGAGACAGGTGATGGGGTAAGAGCAAGTGGAAAGCTAAGGTGGAGCCAGAGTGAGGGTCGGGGTCAGGATTTGGAACACAGGCTATGGGGCAACCTAGAGTTCTCCCAGACCCTCTTGTCCATCTCCAAGTATATGCAGATATGAATTTAGAAACCATCCTCATTGGAGTTGAACTGGATATATATTCAAGTGGACCCTCACTAATTAATTTAGCAAATCAGCCTGAGAAATTAACATGTTCCAAGTATTGGGTACAAATCAGTATTGGGTCTTGCCTTCATGGACCTTACAGTCTGATGGTAGAAACAGAAATTAAGCAACTACTTAATTATGGAAATACAGGTTGCCACTCCTTTCCATGCCCCAGCTGGGAAGACATAAATGGAGCCTTAGTCATTTTTTTAATCTACATATCCTAATAACATGCTTGAAATATAAAAAATAATAAAAGTAAATAAAATAACATAAAAGCAAAAAGTAAAATAAATTTAATAAGAGCTAGAACTCATGAAGTCAGGATACCTAGAGACCAATCTCTCCATAGTGTCACATTCAAATTAGCACTACCTCCAGAAAACCTGGGAAATGACGGCAGTTTTTAATGAACATTTATTTAGAAGATGGTGGAATGGGAATAGAGGTGAGAGATTGCATCATATAATCCATGGTGAAAATATTGAGAAATCTTTGGGAGGGGCGTCCAAATTCAGACATGTCAATAAAGATGCATTTATTAAGCCTTAAATAGGACAAAGACAGAGCCTTTCAATAAGCTACAGTTGTATTTAAGGATATTCCAATTCTCTTAGTGGGTTTTCCAAATTGTATCCTTCTGGTGTGGCCTATGAAGGACCTTGTGCACCTCAAAAGGAGTCTAAAATCCTGGTTGTCTTATAGCACTTAGTCTGGGTCACCAAGGGTTGGATAGAAACTACTGTAAATGCTCAAGTATAAGCTGACCTGAATAGCAGCCGAAGTACCTAATTTTACCACACAAACTGCATTAAAATGTGCTGAAAAACCCGGCTTATACACGGGTATATACGGTAGGTTAAAAGTGTCTGTGTTAGGCCAGGCTGTCCAGAGAAAAAATTCCATTGACACTTCTATATGTATAAATAAGAGCTTTAACTGTTGGGACCCAGGCCATGTGCCATAGAACACGGGACATTGGATCCTGGATCTTCAAGGAGCACAACATGCTTTAAAGGTTATACCAGAGGGATCTGATATGAGAACCACCCTAGGTGAATTAGAGTCTACCGCAAATGCATTGATAACCTAAGGACTTAAGACTGAAATTGCATGGCACGTGAAGAAGCAGAAGACAGCTATACCAAGAGTATTGAACTGTCAGTAAGCAAACTAACATTTACTTAGTAATCCATAGCCCTACTCGCTGTATTAAGGTTTGTATTATTTTGGCAGACCTGTGGCTGACTTGTCAGTGAACATTATTATAAGTTTTGCCTGACCACAAGCTCCCATTTTGTGTGTGCAAATAGCATCCAGTTATGTAAAGATTTATTCTATACAAATGAATAATCCAGGTATTGTGATATGTAATAAGCCTACACTTGTTTATCCCCCTCTCTCAATAGAGTTTTAAAAATTAGTACCATGATCTAATTAATGACACCATAAAAAGACGGTCCTTATGCTCTTGGGAGATGATTGATAAGATTATTATAAATTAACAAGGATGTTTCTAAGGTGAGCTGAGGCAGATTAAAAATATATAGATTTAGGAATGGATTTGGGGTTTATACTTAATCCTAGCTGCAATCTAAGAACAATCAGTTCTTATGACATTGCCATGCTCAATATTTGCCCTCAGGAAGGAAACATAGAAGATATAAGTGCTATAGCAATAGATGATGAAGAAATTAGAAGATGCCCTGCTATCAGATAGAAT
>NW_022103896.1:90124202-90132159 GCF_000313985.2 Echinops telfairi | reverse complement strand
ACTTGGAAATTATATAATCCAACTCTGAAGGAGGGAATAGTATCAGAGTTTGAACTGTAAGATTCTGATGTGCAGAAAGCTATGGATGACAGTGGGTCGGCTTATATTCAAGTATATATGGTATATAAGAAGATAGTTTTATACAGTGAGAAGGAATATAACAGATAATTAGTCCACACAGCAGTATAGAAGGTTCAATTCAACCCACTTCCATGGAACAATTAATATACTGGAAGTCTCTCAACTCACGTGGGCTGCTGGGTCCAAGGTCAAGGAAGCGTGCAGCATAGTCCTCCCTCAGGCAAGGCAAGCAGCAAGTAGCAAGCAGCATAGTGGGTCACCAACAGTCAGTCAGTAGCTCTAGAGCTTAGCGAAGCAGGCCTGGATGGGATGTCAAACTCACGCAATACAAGGAGACAGGATCTACCAGCCGAAAGCTCAAGGGATGTATGTGCTAGCAGTATGGTGAAGTAGGTCTCAAAGGGGCCTCAAGCTCTAACAACATGATACACAGGTTGGCCTGGCCCAGAGGTAGTGTAGCTCACAGGTTGAAGCAGAGAACTAACTAAAGCTGCAGCACACTCCAGCATGCTCTGATCACCAGAGAGCAAGAGAGAGGTGGGTATGCCTTGCAGAGCCATTTATCTCTGCCTTCCAATCAAACTTGACCTGATTAATCCCACATGTTCCTATTGGCCAGGTTGGCACAATAAAACTATCACAGTCCATCTCTTGCCAACTTGGCACCTGTACACAATTCTTTAGCCACATATAATTTCCAGACATTAATGAAATCATAGTTGCACCTAACACCATCCATCTATCATACATATAAAGGAAACACTCTGAATCTAATTGTATCTGGTACTTTTTACATGAACAAAGGAAAGATATTCAATATGCACATATAAATAAGAAATCTGACAATTGCAACCTTACTTTTGCAATTGATCACGTGGTTGTAATTGATAGGTAGAACTACCTTCTTCTACTACCCATTTTGTATTGCCTTTGCCCTCGGCCAGCACCTCAGCTGTCCGTGATCCTTTGCCTGATGGGGTGACCCAGACCTTTGTTCCTGAGGGGTCTGGGTCATTAGATGTTTTGTCAGGATTTGGTTGTTTTAATTGACCATTTACTTTAATCACAGGGCATGGTAGTACTAAAAGATGGCCCATGGATCTCCTGGATTCCAGACATATTCTTCTTTACCTCCATTATGTAGCACCAGTCCAATTTCTCCTCAGCAATCAGGATCAATCACACCACTCAGTACAGTGACACCCTTCCTGACCTGTTGATACAAAGGCATGAGGAGCCCAGAGTGGCTTGGGGGCATTCTCAGCTGCCAGGTCAGTGGAACCCGTGCTGTGTTTCCAGGTGGGAGAGTTCCTTCCTTCAGGACTAGGACCTCCAGGCCTGAAGAGCATAGGACTGTTGGAACAGGAAACAAAAATACTGCAAAGAGATCACTAGGAGTAATAGTGAGTACTGCCACGCCAAATAGGCGAGTTAAACGGGGATGTGGTAGGAATCACCCACTTGCATCCTTAAAGTCTTTTATGGTGGCACTAATCTCTGAAATCCCTCCAGAAATGTGGTATTGCTTTTGGTTTACTGTTTTCCTAGGCAATGGGAGTTCTAATGGTGTCCACTTGACTTTTCCTACCATAATAGCCCTTATTCCACATTTTAGGAATCCAATATGGGGTTCTACGAGTTCCTAAGTATGTCTGTTTCAATGATGCATTCTTGAACTGGGGAAATAATGACAGGATGGGTTTAGGGACCCACTGGACCCATGGTGAGGCATACCAGAGTTAAAAACTCCATTGATAATTTGATCTCCATATGCCCCCACTCTGCCTGGCAGGCCTTGCAGAGCCATTTATCTCTTTACCCTCCAATTAAACTGCGACCTGATTAATTCCACACGTTCCCATTGGTCAGGATGGCACAACAAACCTAATGGTTTCCAGGTTCAAGGTGTTTTGTGGTTTTATCACTGTTTTCTAGGGACGCACAGTATTCCATTGTGTGTATGTAGCAATTTCTTTATCCATTCTTCCATTGTGGGCATTTGGACTCTTTCCCACTTCTTGTGATTGTGAACTGTGCTGAGAGGAACCTGAGAGAGCATGTGTTGGTTGGCCATGTGAATGTCATATTTGGTGAATTGTCTGCTCATGTCTTTTGCCTACTCTAATTGGGTAGGGTTTTGTTTGTTTTTTTCTTATTGAGATGTTGCAGAATTCTACAGACTTCCTCTATAACATTTGTTGTTTCTAATATTTGTTGGGTTTTTTAAAAATTTAGTATATTAATACCATCATTTCTTGATTATATACTACCCTTAAAATGGTTCAATGTCAACCAATTATTTTTCATACAGTGACTCATATTTCCCCAAACTTCTTTTGATGCTTCCTACATTTTTCTATATAGTGTCCATAGAATTTTGAGGCTTGACATTTTCCTTCACCGCAGCATACGATATTCTGCACTATTTCTTCTTTTTGGCTCTTTAACTTCAGTTTTCGCATTTCATTATAATGCTTTGCTTTGTTTTCTTGAGCTGCTCTTTCAAATTTTCTTTTAAAACGTTTAACTTCATGTCTTCCATTTCCTTTAGATACTTTACATCCATGAACAAGTTTCAGAGTCTCTTCTGATAACAATTTTGGTCTTTTCTCTCTTTCTTGACTTTTTACGGACCTTTGGCTGTCTTTGCGTGCGATGTTCTTCCTGCCGTCTCACAACTCCTCTGATCTTCTGCCACGAGTGTTCACTATGTCAACCTTACTCTTGAAATGGTCTCTAGTTTAGGGAGGATGTGCTGAACATTGTATTTTGGCTCTCATATACTTGTTTTAATTTCCATATGAGCAATGGATGAACTTGTTTTGGCTGGTGCTAGTGGACTTCTCCATAGTATCTTCCCACAGGTGTAGTCAATTTGATTCCTCTGCTCCCATCTAAGTCCAGATGTATCGTCACTGTTCACATTGTTGAAAAATTGTATTTTCAATCCAGAAATTACCGGTCTTGCAAAATTCTCTTGTGCAACTTCAAAGTTTGTTTCAACCACTGAGGCCATATTTCCCAACTACTAGTCCTCATTGTTTCAATTTTTTTATATAACAATCACCAGTAATTTTCAATACATCTTGATTGCATGCCTCAGCAATTTCAAACTGAAGAATTGGTAGGATGTTCCTATTTCTTCACCACTGACTTTAGCAACTGGTGCACAGATTTGAATAACGATTGTATCATCTGGTGTCCCCTTTGACATCTAGCTATTACCCAATCACAGACAGCAATGTGCTTTGAGATTGTGGACTGGTTTTGCTGATGATGAATGTGATGCCATTACTCTTGAATTTGCCATTCTTATCGGATGGTCAAAATCAGTCTATTCTAGCCACTAATGCCTAGCATATTGATCTTTGTGTGTTCCGTTTCATTTTTAACAACTTCCAGTTTTCCTAGAATCATACTTAGTACATTCAATGTTCTGATTATTAATGGATGTTGGTAGGTGTTTCTTCTCATTTTGAGTCATGACCCATTAGCAAATGAAGGTTCCAAAAACGGTTCCATCCATGTCATTAAAGTTGACTCTGCTTTGTGGAAGCAACTCTTCTCTAGTCATCGACCCCGTGTCTCTCACCCTGTAGGCCCCACTTTCTGGCACTCTATCTAGCAGTGTTCAACTGCTATTCATACTGTTTCCAACAGCTAGCCCCCTAGACTGCTCGCAGTCTGGGAGCGCTCCTGAAACCTGTTCATCATCGCTGACCCTGCTGGTATTTGAAACACCGGTTGCATAGCTTTCATCGTTACAGCAACAAACAAGCCACCACAGTACAACAAACTGACAGAAGACTGGGGTGGGAACATGGGGGGTGAGCTAATTAGAGATGATGGGAGTCATCACAAAATTGCTTTGGTGACAGATCAATCCAATGCTCTCACAGATGGGATTGCAGGTTTTCAGGAAGAACTATGAGTGGGATACATACATAATTACTGATTTTAAAAAGCTTAAAGGATTGATTCTGGGCCTTGGACCACTGGCTATCTGGTAGTTTGGGGGTATTGCTCATAACCACATGGCCCTGAGTCACAGTCACCAGGACTACATTTTTTTTTTTTTGGATACATGGAAACTATTTCTGGTAAATTATTAAGGACACACACAATCAAGTCATCTGATTATCCCTAAGGGCAAGATTGCCTCTTCCTGGGCTAACCTGGGAGTTGTAACCTGCTTTCAAACACATTCAACCTGAGGTCTAAGCTGCCACTTTGCTGGTAAATGGTCAGAAAGAACTGAAATGGATACTGAACTTAGGTCAAAACACAAAATAAACTTGGAGCTCCCACTGTAAACTGCAGACTTCCACAAACCAAGTGCTTTGAAATATAAGCTCTAATGTAGACCTCTTTTCTCTCCATAAAGTTCTCAAATATCTTCCTCTCTGACCAGTCTCTCTCTCTGATCAAAGAAATTTATCCTTTCTTCCCTCAGCTGCAAGGATCCTACTTAGATACAGGAAGAAGAGGAGCTATTTGGTATTTATACTTTATTTTTAAATTCATATCGTGAATTTTAAGTTATCAAATAAATCAACATCATATCCAAGTGGCCTCAGGTCTCTGATTTTTTTTTCAAAGCAAGAAAAATTTTGAAGTCTTTAAGTTGACATAGAAAACTCATAATGAGGCAATTACAATTCAGTGGTAGATTTCCCATCTTCTGTATGAGAGCCCTCAGTTTAATTCCTGGCCAATGCACTTCATTCTAGCCCTCATTTATGCATTATGTAGACCTGCATGCTACTAAGATGCTGAACTATGAAGTTGTTACCATGATGTTACTCAAAGGCACTTCCAGACTAAGATGGAGTAGGAAGAAAGATATGGTGTTGTACTTCCAAAAGTGGTTCTACTACCAATGAAAACCCAAAGACATCGCAATGCTCTTGGGCAGGGCTGGGCAGGATCTACCTTTGGCATGGTTGGAGTTGGGCTGCAACTCAACAGTAGCTAACAACACAACTCGAAGGTTCTGAAGGGGCGCCTTTGACCAGGTGACAATATCATCTGAGTCCTAGTAGGGGTGTGGGTCATGCTTTGAGCTACTAATCTCAAAGTTTGCAGTTTGAAACCATTAGCTGCTCCTCAGGAGAAAGATGAGACTTTCTACTCCTGTGAAGAATTACAGTGCTGGAAACCCACAGGGGCAGTTCTACTCTGTCCTTTAGGGTTGCTGGCTGTAAGTCCGTGTAAACTCCACAGCAGTGAGCTTGAGTCAGAATTTTTATTTTCCCATAAAATATCTCATATCAACTGGCTACTTACACAGGGTTAATGGTAACACCTGTGGATCTTCCTCATTTTCGCTTCAGGCCACTGCTTGGCCAAAGAACCCTATTGCCATCAATACACAAGGACTCTGAGCCAGAAGTGTGCTCATGTGTCTCTTCTTGGAAACAAATACACAGGCCAAGAATCTTTATAAGCACTTTGCTAACCAAAATCTAGTAGTTTGCTTTCGCTGGTTAGCATTTCTTTGATAACTGTTCATAGTTGCTACAATAGGTTCCTTGAGGTTCCAGCCCCATGGAAGAGCCCAGTGGTTAATCGCTGATCTCAGCACATCTGGATCAGTAAAGCCAAAAGGATCGGGAAAAATTTCTGGGACCCAGTCACATGGTTACTCATATGGTAAGAGGGAATCACCGATAGAATTGTGCTTGCTGGGACTTGACACTTCAGAGTAACCATGGGATTTGCTGTTCTCAATACTCGAATTCCCAGAAATCTAGATGTCCTATCATTATTAATACATTTAGTATTCATTATAAGTATTACACTTGTAATGAATTCATTTGGCATTAATTTCTATGTCAAATGTGCAGCTCTTTCACAAAAATTACTTTATGAATCAGCATTAATTAACCTATCTTTAAAGTGAAATGTTAACAGTCAATTCGTATTACTAGGATTCTTAAACAACTAGATGAGCTTTTATTATAATGACTATTTATGAACTGTAGACAATATTTTCTAATATTTCTATTCACATTTTTCTTCTAAGATTCCCTTCTCTTATCTAACTATCACTGCTGCCTTGCCAAATAGATTTACCTAATCAATACTTTAATGTCCTTATCTTTATAGCTGTCAGCTTGGGCTCTTGGACCTTCCTTACACATAAACCTTTCTGCACTGCTCCTGTAGCAGCGAAATGCATTACATTTTTACACCACATTCATCTAAAGGATCATCCAGCTAAGGGAAACTTCAGGGTGTTTCCCACTAAACCATGAAAATAATCTCTTGGTTGTTCAACACACCTTACCAGAACGGTCAATTCACCAATAAATGAAATCCCACTTTTCAATGTAAGAAGTAGAATGAGAAGATGGCTGCCAGAGAACAGCAGCGACCAGAGAAGGTCCCCGAGCAGGGATAGCCACACTTCGTGGCAGTGAGAATCTCAACAGAAATGAGAAGCCTTTGCATCCCTGGTCCATGGCCACAGTAAAACCAGTTAGGTTAAAATCTCACACCTAATAATTGCCCTCTCTTTTGATCCATTTTTGTTTTCTTCTATTTTCTAATAGTTCCTACTTTCTTTTCTATTGCTCATTTCCTCTGGTTCATTTTGTTATTCTTGTTGGGTTTGTTTTGTTTTCTCATATTTTCCACTATATGAAATCCAGGGTAGATAAAGCTATAGAGACAGTAACTGGATTAATGGCTTCTTGGGGGTATGAGAGGGGAGATTGGAGGAAATGTGGAGCTAGTGGCAATGAGTACAAGAAGGAAGAAAATGTTCTAGAAATGATTGTGGTGATGACTCTACATTTTTCACATGACCTAATTATCAAACTGTATATTATCTGCATTATATGCCAATAAAATTATTTTTAAATTAGAGTGAAATTCCTTTGATAAAAAATGATATTTTATCATGTGAATTCATATGAATATGAGATATGCTACCTCATATGTCCTGGTGATATATGGAAAATAACCATGACACAATTCCAACCGATACTTAATACTGTAACTACTGAGCCCATCAGTTCTTTGGTGTAAATGGAAATAGTGAGAGACAGACCACCATAGTGACATTCAGAGAAAACCCTGGTTACCCCAGGGAAGGCTCTCCTTGAAATTCTTCCTGAAGACCTCAAAAGCAAGTTGATATTTCAAAGTGGGTCAACACTACCAACTTAATTTAGGCATATCTTAAGACAAGAACCCAAAGCAAAGGTGATATGTAGATAAACATTTGAATAAGATCATTTATTTTATTAATTTGGCTCCAATTTTAGGCATTGGGTTAACTCTCATAGTATTGTATAACAGTTTTTTGGCATACAATTCAAGAGTTCAATTACATCAAGAAGAGTTATACTACCATCACCACAATCGGTTTTAGAACATTTTCTTCATTTTTGCACTCCTCATGACTAGCTCCTCATTTCCCCTCAACCTCCCTTACCATCTCCCAAGGAACTCTTACTCTGTTCATCTGTTTACTGACTCTGGTGGTGTAGTGGTTACTCACTCAGCTGCTAGTTGCAAGGTCAGCAGTTTAAAAGGGAGAAAGATGGGGCTTTCCATTCCCACAAAGAATTACAGTCTTGGAAACTCACAAGGACAGTTGTGCTCTGTCCTGTAGAGTTGCTATAAGTCAGCATCAACTCAATGGTAGTAAATTTAGAAAACTGATCTCTCTAGATTTACATATTCTGGATTTCATACACACAAAAACATTTGAAAGAAAACTAAAAACTAACAATAACAAAGTAAAACAGATTAAAAAACCCAATGGAAAAGAAAGTAGAAAATATCAAAAACTAGAGTAAAATTTAAATGGGTCAAAAGGGACTTCAAATAACAAAGTGTTAAATTTTAACCTAACTGCTTCTGCAAT
>NW_022103896.1:90121572-90124091 GCF_000313985.2 Echinops telfairi | reverse complement strand
AACTGCTTCTGCAATAATCCACTTTCCAATACACTCTGCATGATAGCAAGGCTATTCACATGCCTGTTCTATGGTCTGAGGAGATTCACCAGGATCTCATGGTATGTAATTCCCACATTCCAGAGGTAAATTTCCAAAGAATTCATTTTATTCCATGATGCGTATGTGTGTAACACAGTCTAATATAGGACAGTGAATGGTTTATTGTAAAATACAAGATCAATATTAAAATAGCACACAGTCTTATTGGGTGTTGTTAAGAACACAGTGTCTTCTGTCTCATTCTTGGGGTGTAGCAGTGTGACTTATAGGATCTATCATGGTAATTTCCTTCGTGAATTCTTGCCACAGGCACCCCGTGCTGGTGATCTTAAAAAACTTAACATATTTGTTACTAGAGGATTTCGTTAAGGCCACCACCTGGCCTATGTCCACTAGTAACCTCACAAATTCTGAAATGGACACTGGAAACATCACCTGATTTATTTTTTAGTTCTGCTGAGTTTTAGTAAAAAACTTCTATTTCCTCCACTTCTTTACCACCTTCTTGTTTATTTGGAGATTCATTTTTAGATTTATTCACTCCTCCACAAAGCATTTTTAGGACTTCTTTAATAAGCCAATGCTAAATAGTGCGGTACACATTAAAGGAAAAAAATATTTTTAATTCTCTACAAACGTTTTCATGATATTGAATTCTCATGATTGGACTTTATCTTAAAATGTCTGTTTCCTAACATGGAGTTAGTAAATATAGCCAAAAGTTATAGCTAATTCCTCTTATGTGTTAAACAATATCCATAGCACATAATAGAAGAATTATTGTGTTCCTTGTTTTTCTCCAGTTATCAAACTAGCTTCTGTAAGGTTGCTAAGAAGGTCATCCGGAATAAACTCAATGCCGGTGCTATTTTGCAAAGTAGTAAGAATTTGACCAAAATCTCCCTGGAAGAAAAAGCTCTATTGATGGAAAGAGCAATAAGGTTAGTCCTTTAAGAGCATTGAGTAGGCCTCACCCTTCAAGCGCACAATCAAAAATTTTACTTGATCTTTCTGTCTGGGTGCCATAGACAAGCATGTTAATACTTCCAGGATTCACTTTGCAAATCCACAGAGTTGACGTCTGTGTTAGGCCAGGTTGACTAGAGAAACAAACACAGTGACACTCATATATGTGTAAGAAAGAGCTTTATATTAAGAAGTTGTTATATATCAGGAAAGCATCCTATCTCAATCCAATTCAGGTCCATAAGTCTAATACTAGTCCATAAGTACTTCTTCAGACTCATGCAGCCACATGCAATGATGCAGGAAGATCACAGGCCGGTGGGTGCGAAGTCATGTGAAGCCAATGACCTTGGCTCTGACAGCAGTCAGGTCAACCAGCAGGAAGGTGAAGGCAGAGAGAGAGAGACAAGAGAGAGAGAGAGAGAAGGGGAGGTTCCCAGGGTCCTCCATCTGAGAAGGCCACACCCACAAGGAGGCACCATCAGGCTGTGACCTGATTGACAGATTAAATACCACTCCTACACTTTGACCTCTCTTCAAGTTGACATTGACATTCACAATTATATTAAAGGTTTGCAAGAGAGACACATGAAACATTGTGTTAATGAAGAGACACACGAAACAACGGTTTGTCCTCAGGAAAGTGCTTTTTGTATCAAGATCTATGAAGCTAAAATGGCAAAACACAAGCTGAACCTGTTGCTACAGAGTCCATTCTGACTCATAGCATCTCATGTGTTCCAGTAGAGCTCACCACAGGGCTTCATTGGATGCAATCTCTACCGAGCCATACGGCCAGTTCTTTCCTCCATAGCACTCACTCAGGTGCCGTGGAAGAACTATCAGGTGGCTCCATGTTTGTTGGTCAGTATCCCAATGCTTAACTGTGTGTACCAGGTAGAGCTCATATGAAACTAAACAGAAGACAGTTATTGCTACATGGTAATAATGTTATGCAAAGTTCGGCGCTACAGTTATGGATGAACAAGTATCTATGGTTAAATTAGGTGGGACCAGGAAACTTCCCAGCACCTCATCTAGTGTACTCCAGAGAATTTCAGCAATTCATATCGCATATCTATGCCTGCAAAGCCGAGTCCTGGGCTCTTTGTATTAATGGAAGTCTTTACTCACCTTATAAATGTTGAATTTGTTTTCTCAACATTTTATCACTTTGTTTTAGTTACCTAAACCTGGAACAACAACAACCATGAAAGTACTGCAAATGGGTGGCTTTAAAGAATAGAAATTTATTTTCTCATAGCTTCAGAGGGTAGAAGTTCAAATCAGGGTATCAGCTTTAGGGAAGTGTTTTTTCTTATCAGTAACTCCAGAATTTCCTTGGAGCCTGACTCTTCTTACCCAAATCCCCTGCCTCTATTCTGCTCATTTTATAAGATCCTGCTCAGAAGTGATTAGACTTAGAACCCACTTGTGTTAGTCTGGGTAGACTAGATAAAGGAATTCATAGACACATATGTATAAGAAAGATATTTATATACAAGATGTTT
>NW_022103896.1:90118514-90119911 GCF_000313985.2 Echinops telfairi | reverse complement strand
AATACCCCAGACACTATAATCTTTTGATAGCTGGGCACCATCAGCTTTCTTCACCACATTGGCTTATGGACCCATTTTGTCTTCACAATCACGTAGGGAAAGTGAGCATCACAGAATGCCAGGTTATTAGAACAAAGGGTTCTTGCATTGAGGGAGTACTTGAGTAGAGGCCCAATGGCTTTTGACTCATTTTTAATTTGTTCTAATTTTTATTGTTTTCTTTCATTTGGTTGAGGTTTTTCTCTGTTTTATTTTGTTATTATTGTTGGAAATTTTGGGTTTTGTTATGTTTTTTATTATGTGAAATTGAGGATAGGTAAATATATACAGGTAGCAACTGGATTAATAGTTTAAGGGAAAAGTCGGGGAAGTTGGGGTTAAGTGGGGCTAATCATAATGAATACAGAAAGAAAAAATATTCTAAAATTGATGGTGGCGATGATCTTACAATCTTTTTAATGTGTTCAAATAAAACTTAAAATAAAAAATAAGAAAAACCCCCAAAATACTGCCATCAAGTCAAGTCCAACACACAGTGACCCTATTGGACAGAATTATTCTGCTCCATAGGATTTCCAAGACTAAATCTTTATGGAACAGATAGCCTTAGACTGGCTAGTTGGTTCTAACCACCCACTTAGCAGTTAACAGCATCATGCTTTACCCACTGAGCCACTAGATCTCCATGTCACTAAGTGGTACATGTAAAAAGAGCTAAAATGAACAAATGTTTTTGTAATATAAAACTACCACAATAAAACAAAATTTTATAAAGATGACTATACGGTTTCATTTGAATCTATTGATGATAGAAGGGATGTATCATCACAGTCATCTTAAAGCACAAAGTAGATCATCCTGAGCACATAGTAGGAGTCCTGGTAGGTAGTGTGTTTTGTGTAGGGCTGATAACCAGTGTCAGAAGTTCGAATACATGAGCCAGACTGTGGGAGAAAGATGAGGCTTTCTATTCTCATAAACAGTTATGGTCTTGGAAACTCAGAGGGGTAGTTCTACTCGGTCCTATAGGATCACGATGAGTTGGAATCCGCTTAGTAGCAGTGAATTGTTGGGGTTTTGTTTGTTTGCTTTTGAGAAGCACACAGCAAAAAGCCTAAATAACACCACCTGTTGCTCTGTTGAAAGGGGCGGGGCAGGGAGGGTGTTTGATAAATTGGAAAGCATTCATACATAAAATATCTACTCTAATCTGTCTTAGGCTTCTCAAGAAGAGTACTTCCTAGCTGAATTATTAGAATGCTTTAATTCTTACATTTGTAAAAATGTGTGAAAGCCGCCAAAGTGGCACATTTATTTAACTTTACTCAGACAGATTAAACTAAGGTGTCTGAGAGTTGGAAATAAAGAATGTTTTGATGATGTGTTGAAGGATTTTT
>NW_022103896.1:90115580-90117854 GCF_000313985.2 Echinops telfairi | reverse complement strand
TAAATTCTACTTGCTGAACAACACTAATAAATGAAACTGACCACTGGGCACCATAGAAATGAACTTTAAAGGCCCAATATCAAGTTATTTGAGATGAATTTTATTTACTGAATTGGGATAACTTGCAATGGAACTGAGCCTGGCATGGGCATTTAGGGTTTATAGCTTTCTAAATGCTTCTCTTTAGGGTGATTGTGCTTAGTTGCATGATCACCAGAGACCTCTATCCCTGTCTCCAAGCTATATAAAGAGATTAAGAAGGGAATCGTTAAACAATGGGAGAAAGGCAGGGAGGCTTTACGGAGGGGACTGGAACCGTCCCAGGTACAAGATTTCACCCATTGTCAGAAAATAAATCACCGCCCAAGTCAGTGTTAGAGACTTTGTCACTATACGCACAGCAACTGGGTCTAAGCTCAGCATATTCCAGGTGCTTTTTAAAGTTCAAATCTCTCTTAACAAAACAAATAAGTCTATAACATTCAATGCGGGAGAAAGATGGGGCTTTTTATTCCATTAGAGTTACAGTCTCTAAAACTCACAGGGCTGTTCTACCCTCCTTTACAGGGTTGCTATGAGAAGGTATCCACTCGATGGCAGTGAGTTCCATGTATATACTAAATCGATCTGTATTCAATATTTACATATTTTATATTTATGCATTTGAATATTTAACGATATATCTTCAAAATGTATATACACATTTACACTTTTTAAGTTGATGAATGTACATTCCATCAACCTCCATACAGACAAATGCCAACACTGCAAAATCTAGAAATGAGGTTCATCTTTTGGTCAAAGAAAATATTTAGAAAACAATATAAAAATCGTTATAAAAATGTTCCAAGATGGAGGAAAAATCTATTTTCCCATATCTATCAGTTCTTAAAAGCACTTTGGTCCATATTTTTCATTGGCATATTTTCCCTTTTTTTTAAAAAGGTAAGGTATCCACCCTAAAGTCAGTACAAGTTGTATATTTTTAGGGTGGAGTGTAATATACAGAAACTGGCCTTCTATTTATTCCTTTCAAAGGACCTAGATAGCACAATTAGAGAGTTTGTGCCATCCAATCCACAAATTCATAAGTATGTCAAGCTTTTTAGCTTGCCCAAATGATTGCTATCTTGTCTCTAATTTGTCCAAATGTATATGTTATACTAGATCGCTTAGCTGCCTTGCATGTCTATTCTTTCCCACCCTCACAAAAAGGCCATAAAAATGATACATTAAACACCCTCTGGGGAACCTGATCTCTAAATTTTGAAATAGTATAAAGAAAATTCATTGGTGTCTCATGATTGAGCTGGCATTATTTGCCAGCTGGAAATTTAGGATGAAGTAAAGAAAAAAATGTTTATAAAGCCATCTTTGATCATTCAAAAATAAAGGTGAAAAATGTCCCCAGATGTAAAATCCCTTGTAAACATTATATGTTTGCAGAAATGTGCATATGTGATTGGTAGTTACATACACACATATATGAATTCAAATATTCATGTGTGTGTACTACTTATGAGTATACATCCTGTCTGTGTATCACTCCCCTATTGTTTTCAGTGTAACTGATTTTGGCACCAGCTCTTTCACACTTTGGAAAGGCCTTCATTAACACTGGGATGGTATCCAAAAAGGATCCAGAAAAATCAACACATGGCTGCTCTTGTTCTCACGATAAATGACAGCTTTGGTGGAAAACAACAACAGCAATCAAGAAACAAAACAAAAACCTAAAAGCAACAAGAGTAGCAATAACATGTATAGAGGATGTCAGAAATCACTAACTCAGATTTTTAAAAAATCTAATTTATGTATTAGTTCAAATTTTACAACTCAATTTCTTTGCCACCAACCTTTGGGTACTTTCACATAATTGAAAGTATAAATAATGAGACTCTATTAAGAGCCCTAGGAAAACCAGAAACCTTCTAGGTTTAAGCCTCTTTATAGACACAGGTGTGCTCCAAATCTGTATGCCATAACCTTCCTACTAACTAACCTATGTTACTGTGTGTCGTCAAGTGGATTCCTACTCATGCCAATCCTATAGGACAGAGTAGAACAGTCTGTGAGGTTTGTTAAACTTTCCTTAATTAAAAAATTATTAAAAGGTCATTTTATTGGGGGCTCTTATAAAAATGCATATATTAATTGTATCAAGCATATTTGTACATGTTGCCATGATTATTTTCTAAACATTTACTTTCTATTGAGCCCTTGGTATCAGCTCCTCTTCCCTCCCCCACCCTTGTGACCCCTTGATCAATTATA
>NW_022103896.1:90112330-90114222 GCF_000313985.2 Echinops telfairi | reverse complement strand
TTTTTTTTCTCAGTGTTCTGAAACACACTGCTCTCCTTTTCTCTCTGTCCTTACAAGTACTATTCTCTCTGCAAGGTACATGTCCATTCCCCAACCCATCATTCTTCTCTATCTGGCCAACGTCTGTTCATTTTTCAAAGCTCAACACAATGAAGTCATCCACTATCTCCAACGCAGAATTGAGTACTCCATCCTCTATGATTCCATATGTAAATATTGTATGTCAATAAATACATGTACCTATACACAGATATTTAGCACTCCTAACATTACAAGGCCACCACTTGCCTGTCATTTTGTCACGCTGCAGCGGCTTGTGTGTTGCTGTGATGCTGGAAGCTCTGTCATTGGTACTTCAAATGCCAGCAGGGTCGCCCAAAGTGCATAGGTTTCAGCACAGCTTCCACACAAGAACAGACAAAATAGAAGGTATCAGCTGCCCGCTCTGAAATGTGCTCTTAATCAGAGTACTTAAAGTAAATGGGAGAAATGACGAAGTCCAAAAGCTGAATAGAACATTTCAAGAGGCAGTCTGAGAAAATAAAGTCAAATATTATAAAGAAATGTGCAAAGGCCTAACATTAGAAAACTAAAAAGGAAGAACACACTCCGCATCTCTTAAACTGAAAGACCTTGTGTGAGACAGGGTTCTCTAGAGAAACAAAACCAGGACACTAAAAATTATATATATTTAGATAGATAGATAACAAAAGAAATAAAGGTAATTAATCTATGAAGCAGTACAAATGGCTCAGTGCAACTCACTTCCATGAGACAGCTAGTACACTGGCAGTCCTTCAAGTCTTGAGGCCGCCGGTTAGTCCTCTGTAGACCAATTCAGGCTATCCAGGCACAGAAAGCAAACAGCAAAGCAGGTCACCAACAGTCAGCCAGATGACAGGGTCTGACAGTCCCCAGCTCAAGAGATGTACCTTCCATAGCATGGCAAAGCAGGTCTTGAAGGAACCTCAAATTACAGCGACACAGTCCACGGATTAGGCATCTCACCAGTTGCGTAGCTTGTAAATTGAGGCAGAGAACAAGCAAGGCAGCCGCACAATGGTCCGATTATCAAAGAGCAAGAGAAGAGGCGAGGTGTGCAGAGCCATTTATCTCTCCACCCTTCAACTAATCTCACATGTGTTCATTGGCCATGTTGGCACAACAAACTTACCTATTACAGGCCTCAAGAAAAAAACACAAGCCTCAGGTTGAAATCTTCTATGGACACAATATTGAATGATTCTATGGGCACAATACTGAATGATGCAGGAAGCATCAAAAGAAGATGAAGGTAATATACACAGTCACTGTATCAAAAAGAACTAGTCAACATTCCACTATTTCAGGAGATAGCATATAAGCAAGAACTATCAGCCTAAAGGAAGAAGTTCAAACTGTACCGAAAGCACTAGGCAAAACCAAGGTGAGGTAGTTACTTTATTGTGCCAACCTGTCTGATAAACATGTGGGATTAATTGAAGGGCGGGGAGATAAATGGCTTGGCGAGCCTCACCTTTTTTGTCTCTTGCTCTTTTATCATTGGACCAGTGTGCAGCTGCCTTGCTTGTTCTTTGCCTCAATTTACAAGCTACACTACTTGTGGGACACCTAACCCGTGGACTGTGTTGCTGTAATTTCAGGTTCCTTCAAGACCTGCTTCACCACACCATTTGAATTTATATCTCTTGAGCTGGGGACTGTTGGACCCTGTCATCTGGCTGACTTTTGGTGACCTGCCTTGCTGTTTGCTGCCTGTCCCCAGATAGCCTGAATTGCTCTACAGTATCCACCGATAGATGAGGTGCTGGTTAAAGGAGAGGCTCTGGGTGATCGTATGTTTGATATTTTCCAGGAGTTTTGTCAGGATGACAAGTATAGGGAAGTTGGTT
>NW_022103896.1:90109853-90111661 GCF_000313985.2 Echinops telfairi | reverse complement strand
CAAGAAGAAGCGTGCTATACTCACAAAGATCTGCTTGAGCTTTCAAATATGTCATGCAGAATCCTGGGGAATATCCCTGGGAATGGTTAATAAGGGCGTGGGACACTGGTGCATGACATGTAATATCAGACTGGTCTGAGTTTCTGGATATGGGACACCTAAGCACAGATTCTTCTTTCAATGTCTCTGCGAGAGAGGCTAAGAGAGGATCTAATTGGTTTGCTGACGCATGGACTGCCAGATGGCCTAGATTAGACCAACTTGAAGTACCTGACCTACCTTGGTACACTGTGGAGGAAGGCATCCAAAGCTTAGGGAAATTGGTATATTGGAATGGATCTATCAGGATATTCCCATAGACCCAAAAAGGGGGTGTCCTGAGGACATACCCTTTACCACAACCAAAAGAACAAGTTTGGAAGTGGGCCCCCCAGCATCTTTTAAGACTCCTGTAATTGTTATTTTAGGTGCACCAGGATTAACAGTGGGAACTGCCCTAAGATAACTCCATCATTTGCCCACAATGGGGCTGATTGGTCCCCGTGGTGGTAGAGGGCAGGTGTCAGCACTGAATCAACAGAAACAGGGTGGGCGTGGCTATAACAGACAACAAGATTTCCATAGTAATCAAAGCAGTCTCTTGTGGAATTATGCCATTGACTACTTAGCCACGGTGTCCCTAGGAATGAAATAGATGGGAAACCTACTGAATACTTACGTGATCTATACAAGTGGAAGAATGCTAGATCAGGTGAACAGCAGAATAGACAGTCATGGTTACTCAATCAATTCCCAGACCTGAGCCAGTTTACAGACCCACAAGCCCTTGAATGAGGGGAAGGCTGGATCCCTTTGAAGGAAGACCCTGCTACATCACTGAAGGTCTATACTGTTAGTCTTTCTTCTAGTCTTCCCCAAAGGGGCCTGCGGCCTTTCACAAGAGTAACTGTTCATTGGGGAAAAGGAAATAATCAAACTTTTCGGGGATTACTGGACACTGGATCAGAACTGACACTAATTCGAGGAGACCCAAAGTGTTTCGAAGGCCCACCAGTCAGAATGGGGGCTTATGGAGGTCAAGTTATCAATAGGGTTTTAGCTCAGGTACACCTCACTGTGGGTCCAGTGTGCCCCCGGACCCATCCTGTGGTTATTTCCCCAGTTCCAGAATGCATCTTGGAATAGACATATTTAATAACTGACAGAACCGCATATTGGATCCCTGAAATGTGGAATAAGGGTTATCATGATAAGAAAGGTCAAGTGGACACCATTAGAACTGCCATTGCCTAGGAAAATAGTAAACCAAAAGCAATACCGCATTCCTGGAGGGATTGCAGAGATCAATGCCACCATCAAAGACTTAAAAGATGCAGGGGTGGTGATTCCTACCACATCCCCGTTCAACTCACCTATTTGGCCTGTAAAGAAGACAGATGGTTCCTGGAGAATGACAGTGGATTGTCGCAAACTTAACCAGGTGGTGACTCCAATTGCAGCTGCCGTTGTAATTCAGCCACTTGCATAATGAGACGCTGAACCTGGTTCTCAGCAATGTCAGCTCTATTACTAGAGGAGAGAAGGCTCTCCTTTGTAGCACAGATGGAAGCTTTCAAATCTGTTAGTCTGCACCTGAGGCGCATTTCTGAGGCTCTGAGACCATCCCTCTCCTTAATCACACTTTCCATTGTAAGAAGGGCCAGCCAACTAGCTTCCCTATACTTGTCATCCTGACAAAACTCCTGGAAAATATCAAACATACGATCACCCAGAGCCTCTCCTTTAACCAGCACCTCATCTATCGGTGG
>NW_022103896.1:90108378-90109410 GCF_000313985.2 Echinops telfairi | reverse complement strand
TAAGACAGCTTCTTGGCCAACTGACTCGAAGAGAGCCATATTTGTACCCATTCCAAAAAAAGGTGACCCAACAGAATTCTCAAATTATAGAGTAATACCACACACACGAAAGTACAATTTTGCTGAAGATCGCCCAGTAACAGTTGCAGCAGTGCATTGGCAGGGGGTGAATACCAGTGGGGTTCAGGTTGAGCTCAGAGGAGGATGTGGAACAAAGATCGCTGCTGATGTCAGATGGATCTTGATTCAAAGCAGAGATTACTAGAAAGCTGTTTAGTTGTGTTTTATTGACTTTGCCAATCCATTTGACTGTGTGGATAATAACAAGTTACGGATAACCTTGAGAGGAATGGGAGTTCCAGAACACTTCTTGTGCTCATGCAGAAATTGTCCGTGGATCAAGAGGCAGTTGTGGGATAGAACAAAGGAATGGTTTAAAATCAGGAAAGGTGTACAGCAGGGTTGTCTCCTCTCACTATCCGTATTCAGTCTGCATGCTGAGCAAATCATCGGAGAAGCTGGCTTATATGAAGAAGAATTCAGCATCAGGATTGGAGTATTTTCTGTTAATAACCTGTGACATGCTAATGACAACCTTGCTTGCTGAAAGAGAGGAAGATTTGAAGCACTTGCTGATGAAGATTAAGGCTATAACCTTCAGTATAGATTACAACTCATTGTAAAGAAGACAGAAATCTTCACAACTGGACCATCATGATAAATGGAGAACAGGTTGACATCAAGGATTTTGTTTTGCTTGGCTCCACAATCAATGCTCACTGAAGCATCGGTCAAGAGATCAAAAGACACATTGCATTAGCTTAATCTGCAGTACAGGACCTGTTTAGAGTATTAAAAAGCAAGGATGTTACTTTGAGGACTAAGGCATGCCTGACCCATGCCATGCTATTTTCAGTCGACTTGTATGCATGGGAAAGTTGAACATTGAATAAGGAAGATGGAAGAAGAATGAATGCATTTGAGTACGTAGGACATGTTTTCAGGAGATGGCAGTTCCTGGAGAAGGACATC
>NW_022103896.1:90105805-90107444 GCF_000313985.2 Echinops telfairi | reverse complement strand
AAAAAAAACCCCACAGTATATTAAGATGACAATAAAAGGAAGCATAATAAAATAAGGCATGCTTGTAAATTATAAGACGTAGTGAAGAGGAGGAAAAATAACATGAGCTTTGAGGCCAGAGATGAGACTCCACCTTCCAACTCCTGCATTTACATGCTCTGTGTCCTTCAGCAAACAACCCAGATCCTTAGCGCATCCTATCTGTAAAATTAGGGTACGAATGTCTACTTGAGAATAGACTTGTGACGGTGAAATTAGAGGCACCTAGTGAAGCTTTGCATCTCGACCTGAACACCAGCACCCATCTTCGTGGCAGCTTTCGTATGAGTTCAAAGCCAAGTCAACTCCCACTCAAGGTGACTTTGTGTCTGAGTCAAACTGTTATCCCTATGATTTTCTCTGCCTATGACCTCTCAGAAGCTGGTCACGAGCCCTTTCTTCCACAGCATTGGTGAGTGGACTCAAACTGCAGGCCTTTTAGGTAGGAGCACAGCTGTTGTGCTGTGCCTTGATTGGATTCAAAATCAGAACAATCCTTTAGGACAGAAAGGAAGATCCCCATGGGGTTTCCTGGGCTGCACTCTACCTGTACACACTCACACACCACCACCACCACCACCACCCCGTAGCTAGGGGGAGTGCTATTCGCGGAGAGCCTGTAGGACAGAGTAGAACAGTCCCCCAGAGATTCCCAGCTGTAATCTTTACAGGAGCATTGGCCAGCTCATTCTCCCAGAGTGTGACTTGAGGATTCAATCCACCAACTGTTGGGTTAGCCTGTGAGAACTTTAACGGCTGCACCACCAGGACTCCTTCAAGAAACACTTGGGAAACGTACTACGAATTACATACCGCTTTGTTTGTTAGGGATAATTCCTAGTCGTTCACACTAACGTGGTTTCATCGAACTGGATGACTAGCGGGCACAAGGAACTGTGTTGTGCTTCCCTTAGAAATGATGCGAATGACGAAAGTATGTCACTTGCCGGATAGACCAAAAAACGGCTTCCAACAGAAGGCACCGGCTTCTCGCACGGCCTCTTCGGCCGAGATGGCTTCGTGGTATTTGGCAGCGCTGTGCAAAGGCACCGTTACTCTCACAAAACAGCGTTTTCATGTGCTGATGGCAAATGAATAAAAAACACATGGATTTAATTGCCTTCAACATACCCACGGGTATAAAAATCAATGCAGGAAGGTCATTTAGCTAACTGTAATTGGGGCTTTTCTGAGCCCAAAAACGGTGGGAGTTTGTTGGAAATGGCTGCCTAACCCAAAAGATCACCAGGTTTAGCCCTCGCTAAGCGGGGCCTAATGTGATGTGAAAACCAGGCTGTCTTTTTGGAGAGCGGCAGGTGCTTGCTGTGTGTTACCTTCCCGGCTGCCATCTCTGTAGATTCCTTGCTTTTTGTTATGCGTTCATTTGCTCACTCTCTTCCCACCACACAGCCATCAGGGAGAGTGTGTTTTGGCAGCAGATCAGGATCCCTGCCTGAAAGTTGATAGAGGTTGAGCTATTTGCAGAAATAATGCTTTCCAGAAGTACTAAACAGTACCCCTCTTTCCAGATGGAGTGGCATTAATATTGCTTCCAGCCATTTCCTCACCTTCTGGTATACTTGTCAGTTCTCCCATATGC
>NW_022103896.1:90091675-90104282 GCF_000313985.2 Echinops telfairi | reverse complement strand
CTATTTCTTTTTGGAGAAATGGCCTAACTTGCTATTGATTCTGGATGATTTTAAAATGGCCAGACCAGAAAGCGAGTACATCTAACAGTTCATGTGTGGAGTTCCAGCTCTGTAATTCAATTTCTCAGGAGTCCAGGTCATGGTTACTTCACACACACATCACACCACACCTTAAGTCTACTGGTCTGAGAGAGCAATGAGCCCGATGGCTACATGGGTACAAGTCCAATATGAGAGTTGTGCATATTTGTCTACCTATAAATATCTCCATTGCTTTGCATCATTTCATTTCCTTTTCTAATTCGCTTCCAATATTAAGGTTCCACTTTCCTTTGGGGAAAGCAGGGAGAGAGTAGAAACATGCAGAACTTCTGTCTCCTCATTGATCCCTTTGTTTGATCAATTTGCCTGATTTTTATCCCTGGATATGTTCAGGATGGCTATGCCCTTCCAAAATCTCAGGGCGATCTGTTGGGTTTCTGCTCTCACAGAGGAAAACCATATAGGTCCTGGAAGGATTGGGAAGTAGAGGTTAGCTTCTGAGGAAAGCCTGGCACGGTCACCTCTGAATGCTGGACAGTGAGAGTCTGGGTGGGCAGCTAAGTCCAAGTACTGTCCACAATTAAAATCAGATGGGGGTGAAGAAGAGCAGTGGCCATCCAGTGGACTTCAACTTACGGTAGGCCCCGTGCGTCTGAGCAGAACTGTGCTCCTTAGAGGTTTTGCTAGCTTTATTTTCCCTGTGAGGATTACCAAGCCTGTCTTCTGAGGGGCCTCTGGGGGGACATGAGCTGTCAACTTTTCCGTGAGCAGCCATGTGCCGTTGTAAAAATACAAAGCATTGCACAGAGACTTCCTCTTCAACTGCATTTCCCAATTGTTACCCAGAATCAGTTCCTGCTAGTGGGTAAGGGCCCAGCATCTCTAGAGTCAGGTGGCCTGAAATGGAATCGTAGCCTCTGTGTCTTTGGGAAATTTGCGACCCTTCCCATGCCTCAGCAATTCCATCTGTAAAATGAAGCTTGCGCTTGACTCAACGGTGTTCAATGTAAGCGGATGAATAAACCACGCCTTTTCTTTCCACCTACAAGGAACGTGATTTCCTACCACTCACTGTGCTAGTGCCTGGTGTACTGGGCAAATCTGCCGCATGAAACTTTTTTAGAGTTTCAGAGAAGGATGCCAGGTGCATCTCAGTAACCCGTGGTATTTTCCATCACCTCATATGCCTACGAAGATTTGACAATTGAGGAAAATCAAAGAAAAATCAGTACTTTTGAATTATAATGTTGGCAAAGAAGTACCACGAATTGCCAAAAGAGCAAACAAATCTTTTTAACTGTCTTGGAGGAAGTACAGAGAGGATGGGGTGACTTCATCTCATGGGCTTCGGACATGCTATCAGGAGAGACCAGTCCCTGAAAAAGGACATTATGCTTGGTAAGGTAGCAGGGCGGTGAACAAGAGGAAGACGTTCTACAAGACGTATTGACACGGTGGAAGCAACAATGGGCTCAAACATAAGAATAATTGTGAGAAGAACACTGCACCGGGCAGTGTTTCACTCTACTGTACACAGGGTCACGATGAGTTGACACCCACTCACTCAGCAGCAGCTAACAACAACAACAACAACAACAACAACAACAACAACAACAACTCTGGACATACTAGCAGGACGGCCTGGTCCCTGGAGCGAGACATGCATGGTAGGAGGTCTGTGCAAAAGTAAGAACGCTAATGAAACAGACTCACACATTATGTTCCAATATAATAGCAATCATGAGGCTGGTACAGAACCAGACAGTGTGTCCTTCTGATGGACTCATGCAGAGGGTTACTAGGAGCTTCAACCGACTGGACAGCACCTACGAGCAGTACTTCCGGGAACGAACTTGACCGTGGCTCTCAACCTGGTAATTCTCAGAGGTTGACTTGATACTCCATTTTAGTCACCATTTACTTTCTTTTCTTTGTTGGACAGTTGTTGTCACCCTTGGTCAACCTATCTCCTGTGAGGAAGTAGTCCTCTCTAATGAGCTAATGTCTCCTCTGAGAAGGTGCCGGCCGCCTCAGAAAGACCTCACACTTCCTATCCCAATTTCTTGAGCTCCACAGTTCTTGGTCTTTCTAGAATTACAGAGATGAGATCATTTTGCCACTATTGTACCCAATAGCGATGATGCTAGTAATCAGAAAAAAAAATGACCTGGACAACCAAAGCATTCATTTATTTGATTGACTATGTAATCCCTCTTACACAACTGGATCAGGCCTCAATATGCCTTGGATCTTTTTTAACAAAAACTTCACAGCTTCATCACCGGCTTCTTGTAATCCCTAAACATGTTTTGATCTCTCCAAACACCTAAAGTAAGAACATAAGATTTTTAGAAGTGACAGTAATTTCTTGAAACATTAAAAAAATGTATTTGAGAGCTTGACTACTGAATGGTTTAGTTTAAAATCCGAGTCAGTTATTTCATATTTGTTTTCTTGATGTTGCACTCTTGAATTTCTATAAGTCCCAAAGAGCAAAATACTACCCTTTGTAATTCTTTTTTTATATTTCTGTCGATAGTAAGAAAGTAATACTATATTTGTCACCAATCATCATTGCGAGACATTCCGGGGAGCCTGGTAGAAAGGAAAAGTTTCTGTTTACCTTGTGAAGGGAGTAGCAAGTTGATAAGCATGACCCACAAGCGCCAGAAGATGGACTGCCTTACACAATTCCAACAACACTGATTTACTTTAACCAGGTGATATTTTGATGCACAAACCTAGGTGCTCACTAACTTTTCAAAACAAAGATAGCTTTAAAAGTAAAGGGGGGAAAAGTCGGGGGAGGGGCAATAAAGCAATCTAGAGCTGATATTCACAGATGATGAGTCTAATTTCCTTTGTCCTGTGGACATGCATCCTGGTGCGAGGCCTGCAAAGTGCACCCAGCTGATCTTGTTACCAGAAGTGACCTTCAGTCTCCCTTGAGGCCCATGACCTCTCTCCTACAATGACCGGGAAAGGAGCCAACCTTCTATCTGGGGTCCTCAGATGTTGGCACAACAGGCTTCATCCAATCCTGATCAGGGCAGCTGAATCCCATGAATTTTTAAATGAAAAACTGATGGGGGGGTGGGATGGGGTGGAACCGGGGAGAGGGGCTATATTCTTACTCCGCCCCACCCCCCCTTCTGTGAAATCCCCAAGGAAGAAATGCAGAGAACCAGAATGTTGATTTTGGCCTCAGCACACACAATCCCTCTGTTCTGAAGATGAGCTAGCATACACAGATTTGCAGATCAGCCATTTCAAAAGGTTAATTAAATATTACCATTGTTTTCCAAGCTGTTAATATATGTTTTTTTTCTTCTTCTTCATGGGAAAGATTTCTCCATACGAAAAAACCAGGGTCTGAATTCCCTTTCCAGCAAGTGTTTAAAACCTAAAAAGAGCCCAAGGGAGAAAGAAGAAGAAGAAAAGGCAAGGACTCCCAGGCCAGGGGCAAAATGCAGACTGTAGCTGAGGCGTGGGGAGACCCTGGTAGGCATTTTCTGAAGTGGAGCCCCCAAGATGCAATCTCAACTCCAAGTGAAGCTCAGAATCACGTCATTTAGAATAAATGTTATGAAGGGACCAGGGTGGAAACCCCGGCTAAATCTACCTTTATTTATTTGTTGATATAATTGATTGCACTGGTATTCAGGGCCATGATCAGTCTTGGCCTTGCCTGGGATAGGATGTGGGTCACCAAATGCCAGTGAGAAGAATGGAGGCAGGAACATGTCCCATTTTGCAATCCTTGCCACCTTCCAACAGCCTGACTGGGCTGTTCTGGTGTTGGTAAAAAGAGTAGTTCTATTTTGGATAGAATGTCAAGGTTGCTGACAACTGGCACTGGAGACAGAGGTCATGAAAGGACAAAGTTCTCTCAACCACATGGATCAGCCTCGGTGACTGAAGCCTTCAAGAATTCCGGAGTCACGTAGGCACACAGCAATCTGTAGGAAATAATTTTGCCAACCCCCCTTCCAGGGTAAGGTTATGTTTTGTTCGTAGAGTAATAACGCCTTCCTAGGTGAGGGCGCTCCACTCCGGGAAAGAGGTGCAGTCTTGGAAACCCAGACGTGCAGTTCTATCCTGTCCCGTGGGGTCGCTAGGCGTCAGCAAGGACTTGATGGCAGTGAGTTTGCTTTTGGAGATACGGGGAGGAATGCGCCTCATTTGCAATGCAGGAGAAGCAGTGTTCACCTTCCTGGAGAACTAGGGAGCGGCATGAAAGCAGGTGGAGTTCCCAGGGCCGAGGATGGGGCCTGGCACAGATGAAAGGATGAGGCAGGGGATACTGCACTGGCCGAGGATGAAGGTGGGAGAGTATTCAGGCAATCTTGGGCAGGAAGTGGAGGAGACTGCAGGAAGGTGAAGGAGGTGAAGGAAAGTATAGAGGGAAAGGGAACATGCAGGCAGAAGATATCCTGGGAACCTTCTCCCCGCCAACGCCATCTGCTAGCAAACTATTGCAGACACACCAGGATCCAACTTCCATTATACTGGACTGCAGGGTGATCCCACACTCTTCTATAGCTTTGTGCTAGTTTTCTAGCTGACTCTTCCCTCGATGGAAAATAGACCCCTTTTCAAAAGGGTGTCCTTCCTTCTTGAGAGGTGGCTGCCCTTATTGGAAGGTGACACCCTGGCTGGGAGGTGCCCCCCTCTTGTTGGAATGTATCTCCCTTTGCTGGAAGTTGGACCCTCTTTACAGGAATTTAGCTCTCCTCTTTTTGTGAGGTGAATTTCTTTGTTAGAAGGTGAACCTCCCTGTGGAAGTTGCTACTCACCACCCCCCTACCCCATCCCTCGATGGAATAAGTAGCCCTTGGCTGGGTGGTAGCCTTGGCACACTCCTCACCCTATGTCCCATCCTGTGGTTTCACCAACCAGAACTGAACCCCTATCTGGTGTGAAGCCTGGCCATGTAGTGCAATCATGCTCCAGTGTGTACTTTTTCAGAAGTAGATTTCTAGCTCCTTTCTTCTGAGGCAGCTCTCGTTTGACTCAAGCCTCCAGGCATCTAAATACCTTAACCAGTTGTTTCACCCAGGCATTCCATCCCAAACAGAAGTGGCATCTAGCTTTTAGAGAGCAGGTATAGGGTTATCTACTCAGCATAATTAACCAACATCCCATCTGCAAGGGGTATCAGTAAAGACAATCTAGTTCGCTAGATCGAGTTGATTGATATAAGACTGGACAGAAGCCTCTCATTTTCCTAATTGCCCTGTGAGAAGATTTGTTAAACTTGTTGTTAGAAGCCATCAAATCCGTTCTGACTCAGAGTGACCCTACATAGAACAGAAAGAAATGTTGTCCAGTCCTGTACAATGCCCACAACTGTGAGATGCTAGAATACAATGCTGCAGCCATTGTGTAAATTAAAGTTCTTTTTCTCTTATTGGCCATCTCCATGTTCCACTCCAAGGACGGCTTTGTCCTGATAACATGTCTAAAGTACGTGATATGAAATCTCAGTATCCTCACTTATAAGGAGTATTCTGACTGTACTTCTTCCAAGATTGATTTACTCATTCTTCTGATAGCCTGTGGTATATAAAGTTTTCGTTGCCAATACCCTAATTCAGACGCATCAGTGAGTCTTCAGTTTTCCTGTTCATTGTCCGGCTTTAACATACATTGAAAATACTAAGTCTTGGGTCAGCACACTTTATATCTCAGTGTTATCTTTGTCCTGTGACAGTTAAAAGTGAGCTTTTACCAAAAAAAAAAAATTCCCAATGCAATACTTCATTTGATGTTTTGACTACTATTTCCATGGTCACTAATTAAGGATGCAAGTAAAATTAAACCCTCAATAACTTCAATCTTCTCTACATTTGTCATGGTGTTGCTTACTGGTACAGTTCTGAGGCTTTGGGTTTCCCTATTTTGAAGAATAATCCATACGGAAGACTGTAGTCTTTGATCTTCATCAGTAAGTGCTTCAAGTCCTCTTCACATTCAGCAAATGAGGTGTGTCATCGGCATTTCATGGGTTATTAATGAGTCTCTCTCCAATTCTGATTCCAAGTTCTTCTTCGTATATTCAAACAATTTTTTGCCCAGCATAAAGATTGAATAAGTATGGTAAAAGGGGCCTTTCAGGCTAAATGGCTGACTGAATGTGCACGTAACCGGATCCCTCCACAACAACCAAGAGAGAATCACCACAAGGGAAGGACTAGACAACCAGCAATCACCGAAAACAACACAAAAGTTAAAAACAACAACAACTCACTGCTATCAAGTTGATTCTGACTCATTAAGTAAACTGAAATCTGTAAGTCCCAAAAGCTGTGGGAGCAAGCAGAGTAAAAGAAAGGAGGGGCAGACCTGCTCTGGAGACACCCAGACTGATTAGGTGACCTCTCTCTGCCCTGCCAACAAGCAGGATCCTGTCAAGCCAGGCACTCTCAAGAGCCCAGCCAGCAAGAAGGCCCATCCTTGCCTCAGGGATCCCTCTGTACCCTGCCAACAAGCAAATCTTGGCCAGGCTAGGTGCTCTTTCTTCACCCCACAAACAAGAAGGTCCAGCCTCATACCAATAATCCCTCAAATCCCCACCAGTAAGCAGGGTCTGTTCCACCTTAAGTATTCTTTCTTTATCCCACCAGCAAGAAGGCTCAGCTCTGGACCGGTGATCGCTCCCCACCTTTCCAGCAAGGTCTAGCCCCAAGCCCAGTCATGTAACCATGCCATACCAGCAAGTAGGACACCACCAGGCTCAGCACTTTCTCCATCAGACCAGCCCACAAACACTTCAGGTGAATGCCTGACAGCACAGCCATTTTGTGGTGGCTCACCCATACTCTTGCTATCTACAATGACAAAGCTCTTCGTGCCAGGGAATAACCTACAAAAAGAGAGCACTCCTTATCAATAGATGCAGAAAAGGATTTGACCGTATCCAGACCTATTTCTTCTAAACACGCTCAATAACATGGGAAGACGACAAGTGGAACGTCTCAGCATAATAAAAGCCGTATATGGAAAATCAACACTCATTATCACACTCAGTGGGGAAATCTGAAAACATTTTCCCTGAAAACTAGAACTAGACTAGGATGGCTCCTTATCAAAAATCCTATCCAACACTGTGCTGGAAGTCCTACCCAGAAACATTAGAAAACAAAAATAAATCCAGAGAATACAACTGGGAGAAGAAGATGTGAAGCTCTGCTACTTGTAGATGATAAGATTTTATATACCGAGAACTCCAAGTACTCTACACAAAAAACTGTTGAAAACAATTGAGGGGCTTGGTAAAGTAGCAGGTTGCAAGATGAGCAAGCAGAAATCAATCCAATTTCTATATATCAGATATAAAAGCTAAAAAAAAACCACCAAAAACAACCACCCCACATCAAGAACACAATACCATTTACAATGGGCACATAAAAAATGAAATAAACCTAATCAAAAAAACAAAAGACTTGTACAAAGAAAGCATTTTTACAAGACACCAAAAGAGACTTACACAAATGGAAGAATATCCCATGTTCATGGATAGGAAGAATTCATACTGTGAAATGGTCAATATTGCCTAAAGCAATCTAAAAGTACAATGTAATTCTGAGCCAAATCTCAACTTCATTCTTTAAAGAAATAGAAAAAATAATTTCCAGCTTCATATGGAAAGTGAAGAGAGCTAGGATAAGCAAAGAATTTATCAAAAAGTACAAAGTAGGAGGTCTCGCATTACCAAACCCCAAAACCTATGACACAGACATAGCAGTCAAAACATCTTGGTACTGTAAAGTGATAGATACATAGATCAATGGAGCAGGATAGAAAACCCAGTGTGCTAGTCTGGGTTGACTAGAGAAACAAATTCATAGACACTCATATGTGTATAAGAAAGAGCTTTATATAAAAGAGAAACTGAATATTGAGAAAACATCCCAGCCCAGTCCAGATCAAGTTCACAAGTCCGATATTAGCCCATATGTCCATACTAGTCCATAAATTCCTCTTTAGACTCACACAGCCATTCAATGATGCTGAATGCCGGAAGATCACAGGCCAGTGGTTGGAAAGTCTTTTGGATCCAGTGGTGGTGAAATCATCTCAGCACTGGTGTGGGTCTCCAGGTGGCTCCTCCAGTTTCAGGCTTCTGGCTGCATCAATGTAGCTCCATGTGGCTTGTCAGCAGGAAGACGAAGCAGAGAGTGTCTCCCATCTCCAGGGAGAAATACAGGAGTTCCCAGAATCCGCAGGAGATGGTCATGCTCACATGGAGGCCTCAAGGCCTATAGCCTGATTGACAGGCTAGACTCCACCCCTTCTCAGGTTGACAGGAGATTATGTAACTGCCATACCCAGAAATAAAAGCATTCATCTTCAGACAACTGTTTTTTGACAAAGGACTAAATAACGTTAAATGGGAAAAGAATACCTTAGTTAACAAATGGAACTGGAAAAATTGTATCTCCATCTACAGAAAAGTGAAACAGAAGCAGTACCTCAACCCATGCACAAAACAAACTCAAGATGGATTGAAGACCTAAATGTAAACCCCAGAGCTATCAGGATCATCAATTTAAAAACTGGGACAAACTTAAGAGCCCTATTACAGGGCATTCATGGGCTACCAAATATAATAAACAAAGCACACGCAGAAGAAGACAAAATAGATGACTGGAATCTATAAAAAATAAAGCACTTATGCACATCAAAAGATTTCATTAAAAGAGTAAAATAAGAACCCAATGATTGGGAAAATATCATAAACAATGACATAATAGACAAGGGACTAATCACTAAAATCTATAGAATTATTCAATCCCATTTTAAGGGGAAAAATTCATTTTAGAGGTAGGAAAAAGTCTCAAAAGATGATTTACAAAGGATGACACCTGAATGGCTAACAAATAAAGGAAGAAATGCTCACAATCAGGAGCCATCAGGAAGATGCAAACCAAAACAATAATGAGATATCATCTTACCCCCCGCAACAATAGCCCAAATTTTGAAAAAAAGAGAATACATTTTGGAGTGTGTGCAGAGAGCTAGGAACTCTGATATATTGCTGGCGGACTTGTGAATATGTACAACCATTGTGGAAAGTAATATGGTGATACATAAAACAGCTGGCAATACACATACCTTATGACCCAACAATACCAGTTCTGGGTATACAAAGACATACGAGACAGAGGATGAACTGACATATGCTCTCCCATGTTCATTGCAGCACCATTCATAGCAAGAAGCTGGAAAACAGTAAAGATGCCCATCAGTAAAAGAATGGATAAAGAAATTATGGAAAATATATACAATGGAATACTATGCATCTTCTAAAAACAGCAATGAAACCACTAAGTATGGCTTTATCCAGAAACCATTATGCTGACTGAAGTTAGTTAATAACAAAAGGACAAATTTTGTATGAGTCCACTACTATGAGATAAACATCAAGATGAAGGCATGTAACCTGATCTGGTCTCTGAAGCAGCAAGGTAGCTGCCTAGCATTCAAAAATATCTCTCACCCTCTAAATGTACATCTCCAAAACCTCTTACAGTGAGACAATTTCACCTCAGCTGGATTCTACTCTTGATGTGGGGAGAGGGAGATCATTCAGTTGCTGTCATATAAAACTGGGCTAATATCACTCCAATCCCACAGACACTCCTACCAGAGTGATAGGGAAATTTTACTGTAAATTCAAGTCAAAAAGAGATAGGCTGGGGTGTGAGTCTTGGAAAAGGTGATTACAGTTCGGTTGGCAAGAAAATGGGGAGGAGCAACCTCCCATTGGGAAAAGATTAGTAACAATACTTACATAGAAAATGCCTGGTACTAAGTTCCTAATTGACTTAGTTTCTTCGCAGTTCTGGGTGACCCAATCTGTGTGCTGTAGACTACTGGGACTTTAGACTCTGTTCTTTCAAGACATAAAATAGCCTTCATAGGTCACAACAGAAATGATGTGGAAATCCCACTAAGTGAACTAGGTTTTACCACAAACCCAGTAATAACCCTTGGACTACAGGCTGAACTCCCTAATGTGAGAAGAAGCCGATGATTGCTAGCCCAAAGGCATAGAACTGGCAGACCTCGGACTATGGTACAAATCTCTTGCCTCGATGGTGCCCAATGAATGGAGGCCCAGAACTACCAGATATTTAACTGTTTTAATGCTCTCCTTAGTTCATTATGACATGTATTAATCTGATATGTGCAACTCTACTATTGTGGATGTATATTATTGGAAGTTTTTCCCTGTCACCAACCTCCGTTGTTTGAGTAAATAGTTTCCAGTCACTTAAAAGTTTTATCTGTACAAGTCAGCAATTTATATGTTGCAATTCATAGGTTGCCTACACTAATATAATTTCCCTTTATTAACAATGTTTTAAATTCTATAACATTAGCTAAATTAATGGCATTATCCATGTCCAGTGATCACACATTGAGCTGCTAACTACAAGGTCCGACATTTGCAACTGCCAGCCAGCTCCCGGGGTCTTGGATTTACAGTCTTGGAAACTCAAAGGCGCAGTTCTACCTTGTCCAAATAGGGTCACTAAGAGTCAGTATTGACTTGGTGGCAGTGGAAGTGATGTCCCAGGGGGATGATTCATAATACTATCTAACATAAAAAGGCAATCATGTCCCCAAGGTGAACCAGAGACATGTATAAACCATAAATATATGAATGGATTTGGGGCTTGTACTTAATTCTAGTCCCAACCTAAGACCAATGTGTCAGACCGGGTTGACTCGAGAAACAAATCCAGTGACACTCCTATAGTAAGAAAGAGCTTTATATCAAGATTTATGTATCAGGAAAACATCCAAACCCAGTCCAACTTAAGGCCGTAAGTCTGATACCAGTCCATAAGTCCTTCTTCAGATTCAAACAGTCACAAGCAATAGAATGCAGGAAGATCACAGGCCAGTGGTGCAAAGTCGTGTGAATCCAATGGCGGCAGATGCATCTTCAGGGCTCTGGCTGCCATCAGGGTCAGCCACTGGGAAATGAAAGCAGAGAGAGTTGGGGAGGTTCCCAGGACCCTCCTTATGAGAAGGCCATGCCCACAAGGAGTCACCTTCAAGCTGTGACCTGATTGCCAGGCTAGACTCCACCCCTACTCTTTCACACATCTTCAAGTTGACATGAAATTATGTAACTACCGTAATCAATTAGTCCTTATGTCATGGCCCTGCTTGATACTCACTTCCATGAAAAGATTTGTATGAGATCACTATGTAGATATGGGTGTTAAAGCAAACTGTGGTGAAAAAGCTAAACTATGCCTGGTTATTAGAAGGAATAAAGGCTTGTCTTCAAACAAACAGCCATCTAATGAGGTGTCAGCTAAGTCCACCGGCCTCTGTGATCCAAGTTTTGTACATAATAAAGTCCCAATCTGAAGGTTGGAATGGTGTCAGAGCTACATTGTGAACACCTAGTTTGCGGAAGGCCATGGATGACAGTAAAAGCCCACAATCCATTTTCTGCATCCACATATGGATTAAACCTTCAGAGAATCACTTCTGATGATATCAGGAACACCAATAAAAAAATTTGGACAGATCTACGGACCTCAGTGGCGGCCACACGCAGACTGCTGGATACAAAGGGAGCAGACACAGTGGAAGACAACGAGAGGGCTAGGACCTATGGAAATAAAACAGCTGGGTAAATCAGAGTAAAAGGAGAGCGCCTGCAGAAGAAAAGATATTTAGCAATAACATAATGGGCAAAGGGCTAATTACTGAAATCTACAGAATTCTGCAATAGCACAACAAGAAAAAAAATAACCCTCTTAGAAGGTGGGCAAAGTACCTAAACAGATACTTCACATTGGATGACACCACAATGGCTAACAAGCACACGAGCAAGCGCTCTCATTCACTAGCCATTCACTAGCCAAGCGCTCTCATTCACTAGGAAATGCAAATCAAAACAATGAGATTCCATCTTACACCCACCACCATAGTCCAATTAAAACAAAAACAAAAACAGAGATAAACAAATGCTGGAAAGGATATGGAGAGTTTAGAACTCTCTCTCTCTCTTTATAAATTGTTTTATTGGGGGGCTCTTACAGCTCTTTTAACAACCCATACATCAATTGTATCAAGCACATTTGTACATATGTTGCCATCATAGTTTTCAAAATATTTTCTTTCTACTTGAGCCCTTGGTACAGCTCCTCTTTTTTCCCCTTCCCTCCCCCAGCTCCTTCCAACCTCATGAACACTTGATAAATTATAAGTTATTATTGTTTTTATATCTTATGCCAACCACTGTCTCCCCTCACCATGTTTCTGTTGTTTGTCCCCCTGGTGTGTGTGTGTGTGTGTGTGTGTGTGTTATCCATTGATCCTTGCGATCAGTTCCCCCTTTCTCCTATTCTCCCTCCACCTCCCAGCTACCTTCTTGATATCACTACTCCAAATATTCTGCCTGAGGGGTTTGTCTGTCCTGAGTTCCGTGTGTTGAGAGCTCTTGTCTGTACCAGTGTACATGCTCCAGTCTATCTAGGTTTGTAAGGCAGAACTGGGGTCATGGTAGTGCTGGGGAGGAAGCATTAAAGAACTA
>NW_022103896.1:90090298-90091575 GCF_000313985.2 Echinops telfairi | reverse complement strand
AAGAACTAGAGGAATATTGTGTTTCGTCGGTGCTATACTGCACTCTGGCTGACTCGTTCCTTCCTTGTGACCCTTATGTGAAGGGAAGCCCAAATGTCTGCAGACGGGCTTTGGGTCTCCATTCTGACTCCCCTTGTTCACATTGGTATGATTGTTTTGGGTCTTCTGATGCCTGATACCTGATACTATTGACACCTCATGATCACACAGGCTGGTGTGCTTCTTCCATGTGGGTTTTGTTGTTTCCCTGGTAGATGGCCACTTGTTTAACCTCTAGCCCTTAAGACCCCAGACACTATTATCTTTTAATAGTCAGGCACCATCAGCTCACCGCTCCTTCCCCCTGCCCCTCTGGAACCATTGGCCCCATTGCTTTCTCCTCAGGCTTGCGTCCCATGCCTACCTTGTTCAGGTAGCCAAAACAACAACAATGAAGACAAAACAAAAAAGAAAACCCAAGATTGAATAAAACAGTCTTGGGGGGTTCTGTGGCTTGGATTTGCTCCCGTTGCTGATCTGTTATGTTCCTTTCTTGGTTCGCCTCACTGTGGGACCAGACTCACCCCCCTCGTAACTGACAATATTTTACAGACCCCAAGGGGAGAGTATGCCTTGTACTATTCTCCTAATAGGGCACATTGGTCAGAGTTTCTGTACATTCCCTGAGGAACATAGAATTCTGGTTTTGGTTTACTCTTATAAGTTTTACTTGACCATTGTTTGTGTAAATAGTGTCCAGTCATGTAAATACTTAATCTGTTCAAGTCAATAATCCAGGGAGATGACTGATAAGACTCTCTACCATAAAATAACAATAATGTCTCTAACGTGAACCAGAGGCAGCTGGGAAATATAGACTCAGGAATGGATTTGGGGTTTTCTCTTAATACTAGCTCCAGTCTAAGAACAATCAGTTCTTACAACATGTCCCTGCTCAGTATTCACCCTCATTAAAGAAACACAAAAGATATGTGTGCTACAACAAAGTGTGGTGAAGAAATTAGATGGTGTTCAGCAATCAGAATGAATAGTATCTGGGGTCTTAAATGCTTGTTTTCAAACGAGCAGCCATTTAAGTGAGTTGTCAGCTAAGCCCACATGGAGGAATCTGTGATTCAAGGATTGTAAATTATATAATGCAAATTTGAAGGATCAAACTAGTATCAGATCTTAAAATTGTTTTGACCATAAGTGAGTGATGGAAATAACCTGGTTATCAGACAGACTATTAGAGAGGTGATTATAGTTGATTAAAATGATAAATCAGACTTGAATGG
>NW_022103896.1:90087501-90088854 GCF_000313985.2 Echinops telfairi | reverse complement strand
TATCTCATTGTATGAGACCACTATTATAAGGATAAGCACCAAGACAAAGACAGGCATGTGTTCCCAGGTCAGATAATCTTTTGACCTAGTCAAGATAGATAAAGCTAAAGAAACAATAACTAGATTAATATGTTATTAGGGGTGACAGGGGAGGTTGTGGGGAATGGAGAGTTAGCAATAACAGATACAAGAATGAAAACAATGTTTCAAAATTCATTATAGTGATGAATGCACAACTTTTAAAAATATATTTAAACCACTGAATTGTATGGTACGCAAAATATATGTCAATGAAACTTTTTAAAAGTGAGTTGAAAGGACGCAAACCTCATGCATACCTTTACTGATTTTTAAACCACACATTATCCTGTTGTTCTGTTCAATTGACTTCCTTTTTGGACTCTGCATAAGTTCTACATTAGTACAATGACCTGTTCTGGAATTCTCATTCTTCCCAATGTTAACCGTAATTTGTTTGGAGACACAAATCCCAATGCCTTTGCATAGTCAATAATGCTCAAGTAAACATCTTTCTCCACCACTCACCTGTCAGGTGATTGCACTATGCTGGATGTGTATTGCTGTGATTCTGTAAGCTATACCACTAGTATTTCAAATACAGCAGCGAAATTCAGGGTGAACAGGTTTCAGTGGAGTTTCCAGACTAACTTCCAGACTATGAAGAAAGAATAGTCTATGCACTGCTGTAGGATGGGACACTGATATCATGAATAGCATCAGAATATTTTCAGATATCGTGCTGAACAATGAGCCCCTCAGGCTGGGAGATACTCACTACACACTGGGAAAGAGCTGCCTTCTGAAGTCAACCTCAATGATGTGGAGGAAGTAATGCTTCAGGACCTTTGTTTACTGATGAGGCATGACTCAAAATGAGAAGAATCAGTCGCAAACATCCATTAATAATTAGAAGATGGAATAAACTCAGGAAAATTGAAAATGATTAAAAAGGAAATGGATAAAATCAATGTTGGTATTCTGGGCACTAGTAAGCTGAAATGGATTGGCACTGGCTGTTTGAATCACACAATCACAGGGTTTACTACGTTGGGAATGACAAAATCAATAAGAATAGCGTTCATTAAAAAAAAAGCCAAGATCTATTTTAAAGTACAAAATCGTGTGTGATAGGATCATATCTCTTTATACACTAGCCACTAAAGCTAGTGATGAACTCTATCAACTTCTCAGTCTAGCATTGATCGAAGGTGCAACCAAAAGCGATTGATAATTAGTGGTAACTGACAGGAGGAAGTTGGAAGCAAAGAGGGAGAAACTGTAGTTGGAAAATATGGCCTTGGAAACAGAAACAATGCCGGAGATCCCATGATA
>NW_022103896.1:90073302-90087034 GCF_000313985.2 Echinops telfairi | reverse complement strand
ACTCCTTTATTGGCCAGTGCTGATGAACTACGAAACAAGAAGTTGAACAAGGTTGCAGAAAGACCACAGGCTGGTGGTGGCGTGAGTGGATCAATCCAAAGTTAGTGGCTCAGGCTTGTAGCTGCATAGGTGAATGACTCCAAGGTCAGCCGGCAATGTGGCAGGCCACTGATCACTGATAGCTCCCAGGATCACCAGGCAACATCGTGGGCCAAGGCCAAAGAGACAGATGCAGGATTCAGACCAGCAGGAAGAGAGAAACTTTCTCCAAGAATCTACTCAGAAGCTACCCCTTTAAAGAATATCTCTTTCCGTTGCATCAGGACTGTGACCTGAGTAAGGAGACTACACTCCTCCCTAATCCTCTTACAACTGCCATACTTCCCACAATCATGGAGTTGGTTATATTGTTAGGTCACATCCTGGTAAGGCTTCCGCTGACAAATTACTGAGAATCTTGGTCGAGCAAATTGACCCAAGACCTAGCTGTAACACCTCCTGACTTTAGAGAACATCTCAAGAATAGACATATTGCACACATGGCACATGCACACTAATGAGAGAACATGTGACTACCTGTGGGATGACATGACACATGATACATGACGAAAGCAAAAGGTCGTTAAAAAGACAGAAGAAAAGGAAAAGATCAAAGTGGATGTCAGAAGAGACTGCTAGAGCAAATGAAAGAAGCAAGAGAAATAAAAGTGCTCAAAGGGCAACTCAAGAAGACAAAGTTGAGTTTAGAATAAAATATGCAAAGACCTGAAGTTGGAAAAACCAAAAAGATAGAACACATTCAGCATAGCTCAAGCTGAAAGAACTGAAGGAAAAAAGTCAAGCTTCAAAGTGCAATATTGCAGAAGTCCATGTGCAAATATTGAATGATAAAGGAAGTCTCAAAAGAAGATGAAAAGAATATACAAATCCACAGTACCATAAGAACGGGTCTACATTAACCCATTTCAAGATGAAGCAAATGATCAAAAGCCACTGATATTGAAGGGAGAAGCCTAAGGTGCACTAAAAGCATTAGTGGAAAACAAGGCATTGGGAATAGATGGAAGGTAATTGAAACGTTTCAGTGGATTGATGCAGCCATGGCAGCACTTACTTGTCTATGCAGAATGTTTGGAAGAGAGGTCTCTAGTCAATTGACTGGAAGAGATCTATGGGTGCCCATTCCAAGGAAAGGTGATCCCAGAGAAGAAGGACATTTTCAAACATTATCATTAATATTGAAAACAGTGGCAGCAATACATTGAAGGAAGATGCCAGAAATTCAAGTTGGATTCACAAAAGGATGTAGTATGAGGGATACCATTGCTGATATCAGATAGATCTTAGCTCCAAGTAGGGAATACTAGATAAGCATTTTCTTGTTTGTATTGACTGTGCAATCAATTGTCTGGACTATAAAAATTATGGATAACACTGAGAATAATGATAATTCCAGAGCACTTCATTGTGCTCATGAAAAAAACATGGTACACAGAATAAGAGGCAGTTGTTGGAACAGAAAAATGGTTTAAAATCAGAAAATGTGTGCATTAGAGTTGAATCCTTTAACCAAGCCTATTCAGTCTGTAGGCTGAACAAATAATCCAAGAAGCCAGGCTATTATCAAGAAGATATCAGCATCAGAATTGAAGAAAGATTTATTAAAAAACCTTTGATAGACATATGACGCAATTGTGCTTACTGAAGCTAAGGAGGACATGAAGCACTTTCCGATGAAAACCAACAAATGTAAAGGAAACCTAACCCCTCACGACTGTGCCAATGGACAATATCACGGTGAACAGATTGAATATTGAAGGTGCCGATGATTTGATTTTGCTTGGATCTACAAGCACTTCTCATGAAAACAGCAATCAATAAATCCAATTCTGTGTTACACTAGGCAAGCCAGGTACATAAAACTTCTTTACACTGTTGAAGAGTAAGGATGTCGCTTTGAGGACGAAAGTAGACCTGACCAAGCCATGGGGTTGTCAATTACCTCGTAGGTATGCGGCAGTTGGACAATGAATAAGGAAGACTTGGTGCATTTGAATGATGGTGTTGTTCAAGAATATTAAAAATATGATGGAGTGCCCAAAGAACAAACAAACCTGCCCTGAAAGAAGTACAACTGGAATGTCTGACGTTCTTTGAACACCTTGTCAGGATTAACCCGTTCCTGGAAAAGAGTCAGGGAAATAGGAAAACCTTCAACACAGTGGCTGCAGCAGTGGATTCAAACATGAGGACAATTGTGAGGATGGCGTTAGACCGGGCAGTGCTTCATTCAGTTGTACCTAGGGCTGCTACAGATCGGAACCCACTCGCTGGCACCTAACAATAAGAAATATCCTTCTAATATTCTCTGCTTTCAGCCAGCATCAATCTGACATCAGCAATGATATCCTTTATTCCATATCCTCTTCAACGTCTATCTTAAATGTCTGGCAATTCTCTGTCAATGTACTGCTGCAACCATTTAAAAATTATATTCAGCAAAATTGTGCTTGTATATTATATTAATCATATTTTTCAATAGTTTTGTTGGATCACGCTTCTTTGGAACGGACATACATAAGGTTCTCTTGCAGTCAGTTGGCCCTATAGTTGTCTACTAAATTATTTGGAAGCGATGAGTGAGGACTTTCGGCATTGCATCTGTTCATTCATGTATCTCTATTAGTATTTCACCAATGGCTGGAGCTTTGTGTTTTGCATGTTTTCCTTCAATATTATTGATAGGTGGGCATATGCTACTTCCTGCGATTGTTGAATACTTTTTGGTAAGTCACTCTGAATTGATTCCTTAAAATTTTTTCCCATTTAGCATTCAATATTTTGCCCATAGAATTCTGCGATGTAGCAACATGAGGATTGAATTTTTCTTCAGTTCTTTCAGCTTGAGAAATGCCAAGTATGTTCTTTTCTCTTGGTTTTCTAAATACAGATCTTTGCTCATTTTATTGTAGGACATGACTTTGTCTTCTTGAGTTGCTTTTTGATATCATCGGTTCAGCTCCTTTACTTCCTCATTTCTTCCAGTCTCTTTAACTACTGTACGTTTGAGTCTCCTCTGACATCCACATGTCATTTGTTCCTTTCTTGTATTCTCAATAACCTTTTGTACTTCATGTATGATGTCTGTAATATCATTCCACAGGTCACTGGTGTTCATCAAATTTGTTATTTTTTGAATTAATTGTCTTATTGGGTGCGCTTACAGATATCATAACATTCCATAGTTCAATTAAAACAAGCTTTATGGTACAATTGCTACTACAATTGGTTTCAAAACACTTTATTTCTTCTTGAACTCGTTGATATCAGCTCTCCTATATCCACTCCCCACACTTTCCTACCCCCGAGGAACCCTTATTATTATTATTTTATGTATATTTTTGGCCATATCTCACACCATCCAATTTATGCATTTCAAAGGTATTCTTGACATGGTCGCTGAATCCAGGTGTAATATAGTCAAGGTTGTACTTAGGCTGTCATGGGCCTGTTTTAGTTTTCTTCAGTTTTAATTGAACTTGCACATGAGCAGTTAGCCATCTGTTCTTCAGTCAGAACTGGCCTTGTTCTGACTGAAGATATCAAACATCTCCATCATCTTTTCCTACAGATGTCACCATTTTTACTCCTGCATGTGCCACTCAGTTAGGTCCAGGGGTGGGATTCACCCAGTTCACCCCAGTGTGACAACCCCAATACCAAATTTTTTTTATTGAGTTCAGTGAGCTAGTTGTGAACTGTCACTTGTAATCAAGGGTCTCTCTAAGGTGTACTGCTGGGAATCACCCCAATGTGAAAATCACGAAATTACATTCCTTTCTCTTATTTATTTATTTTAAAATTCATTTTATTGGGGGCTCATATAACTCTTATCACAATCCATACATACATCCATTGTGTCGAGCACATTTGTACATTTGTTGCCATCAGCATTCCCAAAACATTTTCTTTCTACTTGAGTTCTTGATATCAGTGCCTCATTTTTCCCCTCCCTCACGAACCCTTGATAATTTAGAAATTGTTATTATTTTTCATATCTTACCCTGACTAGTGTCTCCCTTCACCCACTTTTCTGTTGTCCATCCTCCCAGGAGGGGTAATATGTAGATCATTGTGATCAGTTTCCCCTTTTCCCCCTCCTCCCCCTGCCCCTCCTGGTATCGCCCCTCTCATTCCTTACTCTTTTTCAATGTTCCTCTGTGCAACAGCGTATTCGAGGCACCCTTGGTCATGTTCATCCATCCATAGTATAAAAAATTAGATGGAACTCTGCTTCTACTATTTATTTATTCATTTCAAAAAACTCATTATACTTTTTATGAAATACTACATATTATTCCCTGGCATTTGTTACTTTAGTAAACAAACATTTAAGTAAGAGAAAAAGTACCAAACACTCAGAAAGTGGCACGCTGTCATTCATTTCAGCTTTTTTATGCCCCAAAATCCCACGAGAATTTACGAGTGAATTATGCAATTCCTGGGAGTGTTCAAAGAGCTAAAAATATGATCAGAACAACTGCTGTAAGCACAGCAGAAACAGAAGGGTTTTTTTTTCCAAAGATGAACATATTATGTTCAGAGAAGAGAACTTGCCTAACTGTTTCTAATCTATCAAACACAATGACTATAGTCGAATTGGCCTACCTGCTGCAGTTCTCAACCTGTGGGTCGAATGACCCTTTCACAGGGTTCACCCGATTCATAACAGTAGCAAAGTTACAGTTATGAAGTAGCAACGAAAAATCATTTTATGGTTGGGGGTCACCACCACATGAGGAACTGTATTAAAGGGTTGCAGCATTAGGAAGGTTGAGAACCACTGGCCTAGAGGTAAGACGTAAAAAGATGGTTAAAGATAAATCCCACCACTGACGGTGCGTGCATAAAAGCAAAGGATGTTGCAAACAAGGACACCAATAAAGGAGTGACATGGGAATATCTTAAATAAGAGACTTGTTGTTTTCAGTCAGGTATTATTTACTAGTTTTTCATTAACAATTTTAAATTCCTTCTGTAGCATAACCTAGTTTTGTTTCCCTCTTTTATTGTAATTATTTAAGTACTAACTGTATATCTTTTTTTAATACTTAAAATGGTCATTAGGGCAGAGAACTAGTTGTTAAATTACTTGAATCCCACCAACCACTGGTGAGATGCATATGTGTAGATACTAATCCTTCTTCCGTTTTTCAACTGTTAATTTCCAATCACCAGTAATTATTAATGCATCTTGATTGCCGATGTGATCCATTTCAGACAGCAGAAGTTGGTGAAACTTCAATTTTGTCATCTTTAGAGGTCGGTTTGTAAACAATGCTAGTGGTGTTTGTAAAAATTTAGTGAATGAAAATACAGGATGCTCAGTTCTGAGTTTCATATAAATCGTGAATAACTTTGCAGAGGAAGTATCATCCAGGCAGGAGTCTCTGGTTGGCACAAATGGTCTAATGAAATAACTACTTTCCAAAAAATTGGCGGTGTAAGCCCACTCTGAGGTTCTTTAGAAGAGAAACCTGGAACTTGATTTTCAAAGGAATGGAGAAATACATGGTGCAGTTCCTCTCTGCACACGTGGAGTCACCAGGAGTCAGAATCTACATGACAGCCACGAACAACATAGCCATGTGAGACTTGCGATGTATTTATAATTTGTCCATGTATGTATGCTTTTAAAATGATACATTCTGAATTGTAGCTGACACCTGCCCTCGACTCAAACTGGGTCCGATAGTGAGTGTCTTCTACAGACAAGCAGGACCACGGAATGTGCCTCTCTCCAAGAGCAGAAAGGGTGAGCTATTTTCTGCCAGTGAAGAAGGCCGATGTACCAAGGAATTCTGAGAGCAGTGAGAAGTGTTCTGGACGAAGCACAGCAGAGGCATTTTAATGCATCGAGCTCACTAGCAGCCCAAGTCAAGTAAATGTACCATTAACACCAGAAGGCTCAGACAGTGTGTGGCCCTCGTGAAAGAACCTAGCCTCGTCCCTGGGCAAAGCCTAGAGATGGATTCCTAAACCACTTACTGGGGAAGAGAACTCAGGGACTGCGAGGTCGCTGTCCCAGGGCACAAACCGACTCAGTCCTAAACTCTGTCTTTGACGCCGGCAGGAGGCGCTCAAGACATAACCGTAGTGGCATCTATAACCAGCTTGATTTTATTTTTAAATGGTAAAAAACACAACTTGCAATCTGATTTCAATATTCGGGTTTACCCTCCCTCCATTATATTGTCTTCTTCCACGAGTCAGTGGTACTTTAAATAAACTAGATCCCACCGGATTAGAAATCCTGCTGAAAAATGCAAAACACCTTCAGTTGGTAATAGTGTGTGTGTGTGTGTGTGTGTGTGTGTGTGTGTGTGTGTGTGTGTGTGTTGGTGTCAAGGAAGGGGAGGTGTCCTTTTAAATCCTTTCGCAATTCTTTTCTCTATCCACTGGTTCCAATTAGGAGCCCTGGTGGGTAGTGGTTTTGAGTTGGGAGACTAACCTCGAGGTCGGCAGTACAGAATCAGCAGCATTCTCCGGGAGAATGAAGGGGCTTTCTACTTCTGTAAAGAGGTCTGTCTCCCAGGCTCCCGGGGACTGTTCTACCCGGTCTGACCGTGCCTCTGTGCATCGGCATCAGCTCGATGGCGGTGAGTTTGGTTTGGTTTATTAATGTCAAAGAAAGAGAACCTGGAGATCCTCTTTCCCTAAAAAGGAAAAGCAACTGTGTTTGAATGGAAGTCGAGCTGGGAGCACACTGCCCGAGGAGGAGCCGTAGTGGTGTAAAAGGTGCTGTGCTCGGCCTCCTTCCTCCTCCGGCCACAGAAGGTAAGCCAAGGCATCCTGTGAGTGGGAAGCTCTGAGGACTGGCCCTCGGCTCACAGAGAAGGACATACAAACCCACAGGTCTTAGTGTCCTGTGGTCAAAGTCAAGCCCACATGACTGTCCCCTGTGTCATGCCGGCAAATCTCTCTCCAAACCCCAAAACGCAGCAATAATTGATTTGGCTTCTGGATCATACCATTCTGGTACAAAAGCAACAGCAAAGTTCACTAGCTTATTACTCTTATTTTTGGTTGGACCCTGCTCTCCCTTAAAGTGAACCCTCATTTCTGATTAAAATGAGCAATGCCCCACATCTAATTAAAATGAGCAATGTGCTACTCCTGAAGTGAAGAAATGCTATTTATTTCTGTTCTGGTTAGAAGGTTTGAAGCTTCTTACCAGACATTTTCCTAGTAAACAGAAAAGTTGCTCATATTGTCATGCTTGCCCTGACCTGCAAGCTAGTGAACAATGAATCTTAATTACAGTTAAATGCCAAAATCTGCAAAGAATGAAGCAACACCAGTCAACTGTGAATTGGTCCAGACTTCGCTTGAGCTGGAGTGCAGCTGCAGGAATACATAAATTAGCTTGTGATTTGTTTGCACCCGAACATTCAGTGGATGCGGTGTCTTCAAAGCATTTGTGATATCGTTGGGCACACTGGCATTCTTCCTATTGCCATGTCAGACACAGGTGGGTCGGGGGAAGTTTTGTTTAAAGGATTTGGGGCACTATGTTCATAAGAGAGCACTGTTTTAAAATATCTCCGCGGTTTTCCAAATTAGCGCTCATTCTTGTGACCTCTGCTCAGTCCATGCTGGTTACCTTTGGGTTTGCCCAGGGAACTGCTGAAGAGCCCTTTTATCAGCAGTGTCCGCCACGGCTCTAGAGCAGCGCTACTGGAGTGCATCCGTGTAGGATGGGTATTGGAGTTGGGGGTTGTTTGTTTGTTTACTGCTAGCTTGGTTGCTGTGGTTCTGCTAGCTTTCTGTTGTTCAGTTGGTTTTCCTGAGCTCCTCGGTGTTCAAGCATTTGCTTGTCATAATGCAAAGTAAAGCTGCCCTACTGTCCTCCCACCAGAATCCTCTTGACATATTGGCATGTCTGTGCAAGAATTAGAAAGGCGATTGCCAACATAATTCTATTCAATGGCTTCAGGCGGTCCTACCAATTTCAAAATCGACAGACAATCCAAGATGGGACTTGGAAGAACCTATGGCGATTGCGCGGCTCAGCACCCCATCACAGGCATCAAGGCAATTTATTTGTATGATTTGAGATGCAGGTCATGTTGTCTCTGGCGTCAGCAGCTAGAGGTTAGGCGGTTTTCTGACTAATCGGCAGACCCTGATTTCCCAAGCCTTCTGGAAGCTGCAGAAAGCAATGACAGGCCAAGGCTGAAAGGGCCTTTCACTAATTACAAGGTGAACGCATAGGTGGGTGGGAGGGAAGTAGAAAAATCTTTTCTCAACAGAGGAAATGGAATAGGAAGAGGTAACAAAACCGACAGCTTTGGGTGATTTTCAAGAAGCCTGGGGAGCAGTGTACGATACTTAAATGGTCATGCACATTTCACTGAAGTGCTTGCCTAAGCGCTTCTCTGCCCTGGCACACCCTGGGCTCTTCCCAGCTCTCATGGGGGCCACATCCTGTCACCAGCAGTCCTGCTTCCTGTTTGTGTTGCTGCTCTGTTGCTTCCTGGCGGCAACTTGGAGCCCGCCCCTCTGCCGGGGCTCCACTCTGGGGACTGGCTCTCTTCCCAGCTTTCTCTGGTGCAATCAAGTCTGTCTCTGCCCAGCTTGAGCACACGTTTCTACAGCATCAAGCATGGTGCCAACTGATTTGCCTGCACAGCGTGCCTGGATGTCAGGCTGGCCTGCCCAAGAGCTCAGGTTCTCTCTGTATTTTTATTCCGAGAGCTGGTTTAGAGCATTTTTTTCCCCATTTGCTACCTCACCTGGCTCCCTGAATTCCTTTAAGGCTGCAGAAAATTGCCATTTCACCCCCACTTATATGGCTTGAGAAAAGGCCCAGAGGAATGGAAAGTTAAAAAAGGTCTAGGGAATTGTCGGAGAAAATACACAGGTTGTTCACTTAGGACCTACTGTATGCCAAGCAGCTTGCATACTCTATCCACACAAACACGTTGTCTGGTATAGATCCCAAACGAGCTGCCATGGGGTCCTTTCTGACTCCAGATGGCCCCATTTGTGTAGAGGAGACCTGAGCTTCACATATACGCAAAGACTGGTTTTTAATGGAGGGAACCTTCCCCCACCCCCACCTCCGCCAGATCTTACTTCTAAGATGCCTCTGGGTTTACTCAAACTTCCAACCTTTCCATAAGCAGTCAATTATAATATGTGTATGCTCCCTCTGGGGACTCCCAAATAGGGATTTTTTATTTTTTATTTTAAGCCTTAGAAACTAAAACTCAGGGAAGTTATCTTGCCCAGAGCCAAGCAGCTGGTAAATGTGGAGCAAGGTCTCGAACCCTGTATTTCTGTCTCAACTCCTCTCTCAAATACCGCAAAACTTCCCTTATGACCAGCTAATTGGTCCAGGATTTTGGTCAAAACCCACCCCTGAAACCAGCCATCTTAGATGACTGCTGTGTCTAAAACAGCTCTCTGTTACACTCTGTCCCCTCACCATTACCCAAGAACCCCAAATGAACAAACGAATCTACTTCTATCAAATCAGTTCCTGCTTATAGCTATGCTATAGAACAAAATAAAACTGTTCCCTGGGGTCCAAAGCTGTACATCATCACAGCCACCTATTAGCATGTTGTACTCTGGTGGCTTATGTACTGCTGTGATGCTTAAAGCTATGCTGGAAGTATTTAAAATACCAACAGGGTCACCTATGGTAAACCAGTTCCAGCAGCTTCCAGACTAAGGATAGACTAGGAAGAAATAATATGCAATCCACGTCTGAGAGATTAGCCACCGAAAGCCTTCTGAATAATAGCAGAGTACTGTCTGATGCAGTGCTTCCAGCTGCTCGGGATGGAAGGCACTGAAAATACAACTGCAGAAGGGCTGCCTCCACAAAGTACAGTTGATGTTCATGGAGCAAAGCTTGCAAGGTCCTCCCTTGCTGGTGGAGCACAACTCAAAATGAGAAGAAGCAGCTTCAAACATCAACTAATAACTGAAATTTAGAATATATAGAGTATCATTCTAGGAAATTTGGAAATCATCAAAAATCAAATAGAATGAATGAAGATCGATGTCCTAGGCATGAGTGAAGTAAAATAGACTTTTATTGGTCCTTTGGAGATGGCCTACTGTATGGTTTGCTATTCTGGGAATGGTGTCACATTTACCGGCAAAAGAACATTTCAAGATTTACCTTGAAGTACAATGCTAACTATGATAACACACTATCTATAAATTATGGTAACAATATCTATAAAATATTTAGTTACAAGTAACTACAGTTAATAAAACTATTGTTAAATTTATAAGCCAACCAATATAGCTAATGATAAAGAAATGGAAGAATGCTCCTAACTTCTTCAGTCTGAAATTAATCAAACAATTAAAATGTATTGATAATTACTGTGGAAACTGGAAACAAAGAGGAAGATTCAGTAGTTGTAAAATTCAGTGTTTAGAATAGAAATGTACTGGAGATTTCATGATAGCATTTTGCAAAACCAATGACTTCTTTGTTGCAAAATAGCCTTTCCCAACAACATAACCAACTAGTATATGCATGGATCTTGCCAGAAGTACACCGTAATCAAATTGATTATATATGTGGGAAGAGACCAGGGAAAAGTTCAATATCATCAGGCAAAATAAAACCAAGACCGATTATGGAACAAACAATCAATTGCTCATATGCAATTTCAGGTTAAAGCTGAAGAAAATTGAAGCAAATCCACAAGAGTCAAAATAGGACCGTGGGTGTATCCCACCTGAATTTAGGGAACATTTCAAGAACAGATTTGATGCACTTAACAATAATGACTGAACCTGAGAAGTTCTGGGATGACATCGAGAACATCGTAAAGCTAAAAGAAAGCTAAAAGTCTTCACAAGACAGGAAAGAAGGAAAAAAACAAAGGGATGTCATTAAAAACTCTGAAATTCTGTTCCTATAGAGCTGAGCAGACAATGTTGAAGGGCAGCTCAAGAAGACACAGTTGTGTCATTGTTATTGTTGGGTGCTATCGAGTCAGTTCTGATTCATAACTACCTTATACACAATGTGAGTGAAACACTGCCCAGATCTGCGCCATCCTCACAATGGTTATTATGTCTCAGACATAAGGGGTCTTCTTCTTTTGAGATGCCTTTCTACTTTACCAAGCATTATCTCCATTTCCAGGGACGGGTTTCTCCTGGTAACATGTCCAAAGTTCATGAGATGAACCCACCTCTAAGGAGCATTCGGGCTGTCCTTCTTTTGAGACAGATTTGTTTGGTCTTTTGGCAGTCCATGCTACTTTCAATATTCTTCACCAGTGCCACAATTCAAATGCATCCATTTTCATTTGATCTTCTTTATACAATGTCCAACTTTTGCATGTGCATGGAGCAATTGAAAATACCTTGGTCCCAGCCTACCCCGACACAAATGCTAAAGACAAAGTGGGTACATAAGCAAATGCGATGAAGAAAGCTGATGGTGCCAAGCTGTCAAATTACACAGAATCTGGGGTCCCACACGCTGGAAGATTAACAAGGGGCCATCTAACTGAGAAACAATAAAGCCCACATGGAAGAAGCACACCAGTCTGTAAGATGACAAGGCAGCGAAGGGGTCAGGTATCAGGCATCAAAGACAAAAAAAAAATCATAACATTGTGAATGAGGGGGAGTGCAGAGTGGGGACCCAGGGCCCATCCGGGGGAAATTGGACATCCCCTTGCAGAAGGGCTGCGGGGAGGTGAAGAGCAAATTGGAGTACAGTGTAGTAATGATGAAATATGCAATTTTCCTCTAGTTCTTAAATGCTTTCTCCCCCCCACTACCATGATCCCAATTCTACTTTACATATCCGGCTGGACTGGAGGATGTACACTGGCACAGATAGGAACTGGAAATACAGTGAACCCAGGAGAGATGAACCCCCCAGGACCAGTGGAGAGAGTGGCGATGGTGGGAGGGTGGAGGGAAGGAGAGGGAGAAAGGGGAAACAGAGGACAAGGTCCACATGTGGCCTCCTCCCTGGGGGACGGACAGCGGAGAAGTGGGTGAGGGAGATGTTGGATGGGGTAAGATATGATAAAATAATAATAATTTATAAATTATCAGGGGTTCAGGGGAAAGGGGGAGCGGGGAGGGAGGGGGGAAAATGAGCTGACACCAAGGGCTCAAGTGGAAAGCGGGTGTGAGCCCCTAATAAAATGATTATTTAATTAAAAAAAAAGAAAATACCGTGGTCTAAGTCAGGCACACATTTGTCTTCAAAGTGTCCTCCTTGCTCTTTAAGACTTTAAAGAGCTCTTGTACAGCAGATTTACCTAATGAAAGGTGTTGTTTAGTCTCTTGACTGCTGCTTCCATAAGCATTGATTGTAGATCCAACCAATATAAAATCCTTGGCAGCTTCAGCCTTTTCTCCATTTATCATGATGTTATCTATTGGTCCCTACCACTTATCTGTCAGTTTGTCATACTATGGTGGCTTTTTTGTTGCTGTGATGCTTGATGCTATGTCACTGGTACTTGAAAGGGCAGAAGGGTTACTGAAGGTGAAAAGGTGTCAGTGGAGCATCCAGACTAAGAACGGACAGTAGAAAAGGTCTTGGTTCCTCACTCTGGAGGAAGGAGCCATTGAAAATCTTATGTATAGCTTGAAAACATTGTCAAATCCTGAAGGCCTCATGAATGGAAGCAGAACATGGCTGGAGATAATGGGGTGGATGGGTCCCTGGGGTCAGAGGGCACTCAAAATGTCAGAGAGGCCAAAGTGGAATTGACTGTGGCTACATGAGTTGGGTAAATCTGTGGGAGTGGAGTCTTCAGATTCTTCATTTGCTGATGGGGTACAAGTTAAGGTAAGGAGTAACAATTGCAAAAATCGGCTAATGATCTAAATTTGGAATATATGAAGTATGAAGTATGAATCTGGCAAAATTGGAAGTCATCAAAAATGAAATGGAACACATAAAGATCAATATCCTAGGCATTAGTGCACTGAAATGGACTGATACTGGTCATTTTGAATCAGAAAATCATATGATATAATATGTCAGTAATAACACAATCAAGAGGAATGGTGTTGCATTCATTGTCAAATAGGACATTGCAAAATTAATCTTGAAGTATAATGCTGTCTGGGATGGAATTATATCTATCTACCTTCAAGGAAACCCAATCAACACAACTCTTATTCAAATTTTTACACCAATCACAAAAGCTAATGATAAAGAAATTGAAGACTTCTACCAAGGACTTCAGTTGGAAATTGGTCTAATGTGCAAATCAAGATATTTTGGTAATTATTGGAATGCAAAATTTGGAAACAAAAAGAAAGGAACAGTAATTGGAAAATATGGATGTGGTGATAGAAATGGAGCTGTAGTATTATGGTAGCAGAAGGACATTGGGCCTCCTCTCAAGTACTCCCTCAATGCAAGAATACTTTCTTCTATTAAATTGGCATTCTATGATGCTCACCTTCCTGACACAGCCGCTGAAGACAAAGTGGGTAAATAAGCAAATGTGGTGAAGAAAGCTGATGGTACTCAGCTATTAAAAGATATAGCATCTGGGGTCTTATAAGCTTGACGGTAAACAAGCGGCCATCTAGCTCAGAGGCAACAAAGCCCACATGGAAGAACATATCAGCCTGTGTGATCACGAGGTGTCGAAGGGATCACTGAAGACAAATGGGTGCATAAGCAAATGTGGTGAAGAAAGCTAATGGTGCCCGG
>NW_022103896.1:90069429-90072565 GCF_000313985.2 Echinops telfairi | reverse complement strand
AATGAATGTACAAATGTGCTTTACACAATTGATGTATGTATGGATTGTGATAAAAGTTGTAAGAGCCCCTAATAAAATGATTTTAAAAAAACCAACTGGAGCTGGAGAGTGTATGATAAAATTTTGCAAAGCCAGTGATGTGTATACACGTGGCGTTCTCCAGGTGGAATACGCGATAATGAAATTGACTACATTTGTGGGAAAAGAAGATGGAAAAGTTCAAAATCACCAGCTGAAAATAGGCCAATGGCTGACTGGTGAACCGACCACAAATTGCTCATATGTAAGTTCAGGCTAAGGCTGAAGAAAATGAAAACAAGTCCACCTGAGCCTATCCCACCAAAATTTTGAGAACATCTCAAGAATAGATTTGACTCATTGAACACCAGTGATGGAAGACCTGGTGAGCTGTAGGACGATCTTGAGAATATCATTATTGAAGTGAGTAAATGTCATTTAAAAGATAGGAAAGAAGGGCAAAATCAAAGTAGATGTCAGAAGAGTCCCTGAAACTTGCTTTAATCATCCAGTAGTTAAAGCTGAAAAAAAAGTTGAAGTCAGTGATGAATAAAAACTTCAAAGGGCAGCTACCCAATAGTGTAATGAAATGTGCAAAGACCTAGAAATGAGAAAACCACAAGGGAGGAGCACGCCCAGTGTACCAGAAACTAAAAGAACTCAAGAATAAACTCAAGTCTTGAGTTGCACACATTTTGAAAGATTCTATGGGGAAACTATTGAATGGTGTAGGAAGCCTCAAAAGAAGATGGAAAGAATAAACAGTCACTGTACCAAAAAAAACTGGTCGATATTCCACCATTTCTGGAGGTGGCGTATGAGCAAGAACCTATAGTGCTTAAGGAAGAAGGTCACACTGCACTGAAAGCATTAGCCAGATACAGGGCTCCAGGAATAGATGGAATACCCATTGAAATGTTTCAACAAGCTGATGAAGCACTGGAAGCACTGACTCGTCTATGACAGGAAATTTGGAAGACAGCTATTTGTATAAATAGTGTTCAGTCACTAAAGAGCTTAATCTGTACAAATCAATAATTCATGTATTGTTGTATGTAGCCAACATATATTTGTATAATTTCATTTTCTCAGCTGTACTTTAAATTCTATACCATTTGCTACATTAATGACACTATCAATTGAATTACCTAATGCCCCAGGGAGATGATTGATAATGTTCCCTAATATAAAATGACAATAACGTCTCTAAGGTGAACCAGAGACATACATATATAAACTATAGATATATGAATGGATCTTAGGCTCACACTTAATTCTACCCCCAATCTAAGAACAATTAGTTCTTGTGACATGGCCTTGCTTGATACTTGCCCATGAAAAGATCACTGAAGACATGAGTGCTATGGAAAAGTGTCGTGAAAAAAACTAGATGGTGCCTGGCTATTAGAAAGAATATTGTCTGGATCTTAAAGACTTGGCTACAAATAGCCATCTAAGTGAGCCACCAACTAAGTCCACCTGGAAGAAGCGCACTGTGTTAGTCTGGGTAGACTAGAGAAACAAATTCATAGACACTCATATGTACATAAGAAAGAGGTTTATATACAAGAGCAATTGAATATTGAGAAAATGTCCCAGTCCAGATCAAGTCCATAAGTCCAATATTAGCCCATTTGTCTGATACCAATCTATAAAGTCCTCTTCAAACTCCTGAAACACATGCAGATTATGTAACTACCACACACCAGATTATGTAACGACCACACACACCCACATGTGTGATTCAAGAATTTGTAAACAATATCATCCAAATCTGAAGGAAGGAATGGTTTCAGAGCTTAAATTGTGGACACTCAGTTTGCAGAAGGCTATGGATGACAGTGGAAGCCCAAAATCCTTGTGCAGGGTCTATACATAGAATAAACTTCTGGTGAATTCCTTCTGACCATAGGCGAAAGATGTGAATAAAGTGCATAGAGATGATTATAGTAGATATAGTTAGGTTAAATTGTAACATCTTAGTGGATCCGTCTTTGAATCATTTATATGTTGTATCAGTTTAAAATAAAGGAAAGAGGAAGCATACATGAATTAAGCCTCTAGTGAACTCCTCTGAAAACAGATCAGGGGTGTGAATAGTCTTGCTATCAAACAGAGCGCATTGGAAAGTGGATCATGACAGATGGAGCTGGGTTAAAATTTAACCCTTTGTCATTTGATCTCCCTTCTGATGCATTTTAAAATTGTTTTAATTTTTAATATTTTCTGTTTTCCTTTTGAGGAAGATGTTTCTTTATTTTATTTTGTTATTGTTATTAGTTCTTTGACCTGTTTTTTCTTTTTGTATGTTTTCCAGTATATGAAATCCAGAATGGGTGGATCTATAGTGACATTAATGGTATTCATGATTTCTTGGGAGTTTGGTAGAGAAGGTTGGGAGAAATGGAGAGCTAATAACACGCGTACAAGAAAAAGGAAAATTGTGGTAGTTACCTCATTTCATGTCAACTTCATAAATAGAATGTAAGGGTGGAGTCTAGCCTGTCAATCAAGTCACAAAGTAACACCCACCAGGAGGATTCTGGGAACTTCCTCTTTTTCTCCTGAGAGGAGGACCACACTCTCTGCTTCACATTCCTGTTGACAAGCCACATGGAGCTATGCTGATGGCACCCAGAGCCCGAGAGCTGGAGGAGCCATGTGGAGACCCACAGCAGCACTGAGATGGTTCCATTGCCACTGGATCCACAAGACTTTCCACCCACTGGCCTGTGGTCTTCCTTCATTTGGCATCAACTTGGACTAACAAAAATGTTCTAAAACTGATTGTGACAATGATTGTGCAAATCTTCTTGATATGATTGAATTGTACTGTATGTGGATTATGTCCCAATAAAACTTTACATTTTTTAAAGCTAGGAATAAAAAGCAGAAAACAACTAGTGGAGAAAAAAGGGAATGAACCCCACGGTTTCTTAAACAATAATTACACACACATGCAATTAACTCAAAGTCAAGTGGCTCTGGCGTTGACTTCTTCCTGATGGCAACTGGAACCCTTACCATATGTGACTTCAAGAAATACTTCTGTCTGTATTGGTTTTTATCCTTCCATTTCATCACCCAGGTTCCGCACTGGCAATTTTGTTTATCCTCT
>NW_022103896.1:90062563-90069329 GCF_000313985.2 Echinops telfairi | reverse complement strand
ACACACACACACACACACACACACACACACACACAGGTTCCTTGCTGAAGCTGCTCTGGGAAAGATTCTGTCATCAGCTATCATCCTCAAATTTGTTCTGTATTTTCCATACATTCACATTGGAACCTGAAAATCAGAAATCTCAGGATCATTTTCCCACATTTCTTCAGCCGCCAACTCTGAGGACCTGGGTGTCGGAAAGCATGTAGCCAAAGCCTAAGCAAAGGAAGACAGAGTGACCCAGATGAGGCAGAGCTGTTCTCCTAGAATGGAGCCCTGCCACCAAAGCTCTCTGTTATTCCTTGGTTCCTACAAGCGAGGACCCACTTATGAATCAACAAACTACTGCTTGGTCACATCTGGTTCAGGATAAAGAAGAAATTGGGAGATTTTGCCTAATAGGCAGCATTGGACATATATAATAGAAGCAGCTTCTGTTTAAGGTCCCTTTTAGGGTGACTGTAAGTTGGGCCTCACACTTCCCCGACTTTCCCGTGTGAGACAGTTTTTTACACAAAGTATCTGGACCTTCACAATCTTGCCGAACAAAAATTAAATTGAGAAACAGTAATGGGAGTAACGATACCATGTGGGTACAGGAAGGGGGCGGGGAGTGGGAAAGGGAGAACTGATAGAAGCGTTGGATGTATCACCCCCCTTGAGAGGGACAAATAACAGAACTGTGGGTGAAGGGATACATTGGATGGTGTAAAATATGAAATAATAATAATATATAACTTATTAAGGGTTCATGAGAGGTGTAGGGTGGGGGAGGGAGGGAATAAAGAGGAACTGATATCAAGGGTAAAAAGAAAATGTTTTGAAAATGATGCTGGCAGCATCTGTACAAGTTGGCTTGATGTAACTGATTTAAGGATTGTTGTAATATCTGTTAAGAGCCTCTAATAAAATAATGAATTTTTAAAATCAAATTGAAATTTAAAATCTATGAAACTAAAGGTATCTCTTCCTGGAAAAACTTCCTAGACCCAGCCCAATCTACCTCTCATCATGATGCAGGTCCCGGTACGAACACTGTACTTCCTCTATCTATTAAATGGAACTATAAAGATCTGCTATTGTGCTTCTTATCACAATAAAAATTTTTTTCTAAATAACCATCTACAAGTTTTGAAATATTTCCTACTTCTTAGCTAAGGGGAAAACTGCCAGCATTCAGATTGTCAGTTGAAAACCAGTATGCATATAGGACAAGTAGCAAGGACATTTGTTGGCCCATCCTGCCTGGCATTTTTGCTCTTGCTTCTCTCCTCACTCCAGGGTTTCTCCTCCTTGTCCTGTACCCATAGAACCATGCGTCATGGAAGCTGGCAGACAGAGGAGTCATCTGATTACACCACTGCCTTTCCAATACCCATCCCGGATGGCAGACACAGGCACCGGCTCTGTTGGGCAAGGTGGCGCATAATTATCTCCTTCTGTTTTTGCCCTGCTCTCCTATCTTGTCCTCCCCCTCCCCACCCACCTCAGAGAACAGCCTTTCCAAGAAACAACACCCAGGCACACCTGGCATGGTAAGATATGGAAGCTCACCATGGATACCAGGCTCTCGTTCCCACTCTGGCAGTAGCTCCTGGGAATAAGTATCTCTAGAACGCTGCAAAGTCCAGATGTGCACCAGTGAGTGTCTTGAGACCCAGGTTCCCTGTCTCATTATTCCTATTTTTTTCCACAAGTTTTATGTATGCATTTCAAGCTTTCAGAAGAGGAAAAAATGGAAAATGGTAATCTTCCTTTTAATATGCTACCGCATGCCAGCCATGAACAGCTGTGCTCACACAACACATTGAACTAGACGTAAAATACAGCTCAAGACCGTTTCTTAAGCATTCGTTCCCAAGGCTCATACAATACATTGACTTGGAGGGAGGTCTCCCCATCTTCCTTTTGCATAAAAAGGTGGCTTTGAAATAGGTACCGCCATCTGGAAGCAGCCTCCCCCACTATTGATATGTAAAATGCCTATATTACACATCAAGTCCAGGGCTGTGCAGCCAGGAGGCTGAAACGCTCAGGGCCAGACCTGTTTTAAATATACAGCCTCCAGTGCTTCCTTGACTCTTAAAAACCACTTGACAGCAGCCCAGGTGATGGTGGGCAAGGTAAAGAGGCGACTGGCTGGAGGGTACCTGCATCTGTGCACAGGGTGATGTCTGGATGTTCAGATTTTCAGGAAAGCATTTGCACACTCTCCAGGGCTGTGTCAGTATCTGTAATAAGAAGGATTTTTGTCGAGTGCATGACTGGGAGTAAAGCACAACACACCACGGAAATAACAATCCCTGAGCCTTTGCTCATTATAGTCAAGCCTTCACCTCCCTTCCAGAAATCTTAAGTCCCACCTGGAAGAATTGGATTTGCCAGGCGTTTAAAGCAAATGAGCAAGGGTTCCTACACTGCAGATTAATCTCCCTGCAATCAGGATGACTGTAAGCTTATTAATCGATGCTCCCTAAAATGATTATTTCCTGCCCCAGAGTTTTCACTGGGAGGATCTTACCCAAGTAAAATCTTGACCTCTGGAGTTATTTGATTTCCATTTCTTCCATCTGTTATTTCCTGTACTTATTTTTCATGTCCTCTTACTGCTTTTAAGATCTACGTATAGTCATGAAATGTGCAATGAAAATCAATTGCCCTGTTGTACGAGCCCCCAATAAAATGGCTTTAAAAAACAAATGAACAAGCAATCAATTGCCCTCAAGTTTAAAATGCCATCCCACAGCTAGTCATCATTCCAAAAGCAGCCACAGAACAACACAGAGCCATGGAATAGCCGAAAGGGTTAAGCTGTTCCGTGCACAAATCGCAGCAGCTCCTGTTTGTTAGCAGCCAGATTAGAGGAAGAGAGCACAGGAAGTCAGCTTGTCCTTTACGTGTGAAGAGCTTGAAAAGGCTAATAAACACAGCAGCCAATTGCAAGGGTAATTCATTTATAGTCCTAATCTTCACATGCAATATTTTTGGAGGAGGGTAACAAATATAATTCAAATATATATAACCTATAAATATATGTATATGTAAACATAAGGATTTAAATATATTCATAGCATATAATTTTATATGCATATATACATGCATAAACATATATTTAGATACATAAGGATACATATAAAATGCATATTTCTTTGCCCCTCTATGGTTCTGTGGCATGTTTGCTATCCTGTGTGCATGCCAGCACCTTCTAAGCACTGCACCCAGGAGACGGGGCTGACACTGACCTTGCCTAGTCTGTAGTCATTGGCCCTTCTTAGGAGAACATTCAAATGCCCTTATATAACCCACTCACAGGTGTCACACACAAGCCTCTGCACCAGACCCTTTCAGCCCCGGCTCTGGAATGCGTATCCACTTGATTTATGAGTAAGCTTTTGGCCGTGAAGAATCTCTGAGTGGACAGCTCTGGGCTGATCTCCTGAGAAGCACAAGGACAGCTTCTCCTGGCCTCTCGGGGGAGGCCAGCCTGCTGGCTTCTGTTTGGCATTTGCAGCATTTTACGCGAATGAGGTCATTGGCCTGCAGATGAAGTAACTGCACAGCTTGTGCTGAGGCTGGAAGAGGTTGCCATATGACCACTGGTGTAAACACAACAAGGGCCTGTGGGGCTTGCGGACAACTGGGCTCTGCTGCTGGCTGCAGAGACTTCTGGAGCCTGTCTGCTCTCTTAAAGGAGCCAAACTGCTTCCTGAGCTAATACCACCCCTCCCAGCCACCCATCACCTCCAGCTGAAAATAGTATTAATGAGAGCAGGTGAGCGCTGTGTAGTCCTATGGCAGGGTTGAAGGAAGGCAGGGAGGAATAAATAACAACTCCTTAAAACAAGAAACTTCTAAGGCAGGGGACACTGAAGATTGGGAGGCATTTTGCTTTACAAGCCCAGCTTTCAAACCTCTCTTGTGCTTCTCGGCCCCAGATGGGGGGTTCATAATTGAATGTTGGGGTTGTGAAAACATTTGGCAACAGTAAAAGAGTTCTGGACAGGTAACAGCAAAAATGAATTCAAAATCAAATGTGTAATGAGTCCGCGGTGTTTTGGGTAGTGTTTACGCAGGTTGCTTGTCACCGGAGCCTGGGTCCTGAGCATACAACATGCACACTTTGACCTGTTCATGCCACCGCTTCCCACAACGTCAACGAGAGCTGCCAGAAACACTGCAGCGAAGATTCCAGACAGTGTTCTAGAATGAACTGTAGTGTTTTTCTGTGCTTACAGGAACAGCATATTTTAGCTACAGGAAATAAAGATTTTAAATATTTTCTGTAGTCCTTCCTCAGCATGCAAGTGTCAAATGAGTATATCTTTGGATGGTATTGTTAGAATGTTTAATTTTTAAAATTGCTGCTCTTTCTTCTTTTACAGAAATATACAGGCTTAATTGCCATAAGACAGAATCCCTTTAATGATATTTTTCCACCATCAGTGCTGTATACAGTGTTCAGTGTGAACATCAGATTTTAAGAATTAAGCACAACTGTAATTCCATAAACTAAAGCTAGTGTTCATTTTAGAAATTATTAGCAATATTTATTTATATTTTAGGACAAAAATATCTTTGGTAATAGACAGGTGGCTAAATTTAGACAAAAGAGGTAAAAATACTGATGATAATGGAGCAGAGTCTAAATTGAAAAGAAATAGAACGTAGGTTGAATCATTTTTGGAATACAGACTTATTCTTAATAATGACAGTGCTGAAAACCCCTGTGCTTCAGTGGTGGGGAAGTTTGGCTGCAGAGAGTATAAAACGAGCGAGACTAAAGTGACAGCTCAAAACTAAGGACGCAGTGCCTGAAATAAACCAAAGGAATATTTCAAACGTTTGAATAACTGAAATCTTAAAATCAAGAAAAGGAAAGCTTCGAGAAAGTTGTTACTGTCAACAAAAGGTAGATAATGTGCATCTTAAGAAAATTCTTATCTAATTGCAAAAACTAAAAAGCCACGCTCAATCGGAAAAGATTCCGCGTTACCTGTTGCTATTACAATGACAGAAATAGTTCTTGAGGGGAAAGTATGGAGATGAAATTCATAAATTTCCCTTATCAATTGGTATTGTTTCCCAAAGAATTTTTGAAATTAGTAATGACCAATTCTACCAGGTTTAAGAATAGCCAAAGTTTACAATTCAGTTAGATGAAACAACTAACATTTCTAATATGACACGGTTGTGACTTTAAAAAATATATATAAATCATTTTATTGGGGGCTCTTATAGCTCTTATAACAATCCATATATCAATTTCATCAAGCACATTTGTATATATGTTGCCATCATCATTTTCAAAACATTTTCTTTCTACTTAAGCCCTTGGTGTCCCCCCTCCACCCCACTGCCAGAAATGTTTATGAAGGAAGCATGCATGAATAATTATTGTTTGGTCACCCTTTGGAAGAGCACACAAGAGGGAAAGATATGGATCTAAATGTCAATGGATTTTTCACAACTGAAGATTAACAGTGGCAAAACTGTGTTGGAGTCTGTACCGATGGTGTTGGCACAATGATAGGCAAGAATGGTGGATTTGCAGCCAATGTTAAAGCTGGTGGTAATGAGCAAACACATCACTTTGGTTCACCGCAGGATCCACCGGGAGGCACTCGTAGTCAAAAATATCACCAGAATTAGTGTTGTCTTGCAGGATACTTCATTAACTTCATTAAAAGCTGTTCCCTTAACAGTCATGTGTTTTCAAATCTTTGTGAAGCATGAGCTTTGCTAATAAAAGCTGGCTACTACATGCAGGGGCCAGGTGTCTCTCAGGAGGGCAAAGTTTCAACAAATTACTGAAAGATGGAGCTGTACTTTTGACTGAGCAGATATCCAATTTTGTTCATTTTTATAGTGTTTTATGGTTTTCAAAACTGTGTTGTTTGTTGTATATTTTTAAACTATTCAATCATTTAAACATCTCACTTCAAGGAAGAATTGTAACATCTGTGTTAAAAGATAAAATTAAAATTTAACATAGAAGAATAGGGTGGGAAATGGGTCACTTGAAATAATCACAGCTATAAATGATTTTATAATTGAAAATAACCTCCCCAATGATTTAATTGTAAGAGTTATTGTTGATCATCTGAAGTCTCTGGAGACAAAGTTTTAGAAATACTTCGATCCAAATTTTAATTCTAAAAAACCAAGTTGAATTCATAAGCCATACTGAACTGAAAATTTTAAATGTCTGTCATCTGCCATTAAAAATTCAGGAAGAACTCATAAAGTTAACAAGTGACACAAGTTCAAAATTTTAATTTCCTTTTTTTAAAAAAGTTACATGAATTTTGGCTTTGGATTAGGATAAAATTTCCAATAATTTCTGAAATTGTACGAAACATATTTCTGCCAGTTTGTGTTATGTCTTTATTGGAAATGGCACTCTGATGATTATAAAATCAAAATATGGATCAACTCTGAAAAACATGGAAGATGCTCTGTCCTGCAGTAGCAAATGTTCTACCAAGATTTAATTCTTTATTTAAAAATAAACAAGCACATCCATCTCATTAGTAGGCAAATTTGCTTTAGTCTTTAATAAATGACAAAATTATTTGTCAACCAAAGAATTTTTTTACAATAAGTTCCTTTATGATTTATTATCAAAAGATGTTTGACTTCCATACATATTTTATATATCTCTATGTCCAAGGTGCCATAAAAATTTCTCAGGCAGTAAGTTCTTTGTCACCTGTCATCTCTCTGCCCCAGACACAAAAGGACAGCAAAATCAGCAGAGCCTCATATC
>NW_022103896.1:90059632-90061689 GCF_000313985.2 Echinops telfairi | reverse complement strand
CTTGAAATGCAGCAATTCTTCTGTGGCCTTCTTTAGTCACTGTCCAACTTCCCCATACTTCGAACACGTTAGCAGGAGGGAGAACAACACCATTCTTAATAGCGATCCAAAAAAAAAAAAGAAAGCAAGAGTTTCAACAAGATGAATTGACCAAGTGGCTGTAAGAATGGTTCCAAAGATGGGAAAGAGAGAGAACATGGCACAGGACCGCCCAATGCGTTGTGTCCGGAGGGTCACTGGGTTAGCACTGACTTGACGGCTCCTAACAACCACAAGTGTGACTAGAATTATTCCATTCCTTGACTCTTTCGGATACTAATCAAACAATACATTTTCTTCCATTGTAATACAAAGTACAGCGACGTTTTTGTCAAATCCACCTCTCGTTTCCTCGTACATGCATATGACGACAAACTTAATACATGTTCCATACATGTTGTGAAATTTAAAAAATAAAGGATAACTCTTTCTGGGGCATAGTTGAAAAAATAACAGAGACATGTGGTTTTAAAAGTTTTCAAACATATTAAAGAACTTAAAGTTTAAATTCTTCCTGAACCCCGTACTCTTTGCCCCTGTGAAAGACAAGGAAATAAATGAATCTACTGGGCATGCTCCTCCCAGCCTAGGACTACTGTGCACATACTTTTACAACACAGAGACTTTTAGTGTTTGCATTTTACCCTTATCTATACACAAGTCTTTCTTGCTTTGCCAATATGATTTGAGGCTAAAAATGTAAATCCCCAAAACAGCACCTATAATAATGCCATAGTATAAATATAAATATAAATAGTATAAATATCATTTGCTGCAGCACCAAATAATGTGACGTATTCTTAAATTAATCAACTACTGTAAATTGTGCCATGTTTCTGTTTACTTTATATTTCAACTATAAGTGCTTTATACTACTGAGAATTCCCTGATCATTTCTACTGCCTTTCATTTTCTCGAAAACAGAAAATATATGCACGAATCGTCAAGGTTTCCCAGGCTTTAATCATATAGTCTGTGTAGTGTGACCCCTCTTTTGTCCTAAACACATTCTTTGTTGGGCCTCTGGCTTCCTATTCTAATTTGGACCAATTGTTTTCCAAGCCTCCTGCACAGCTGCCACCAGAGAGTTCTTATTCATTGTATGCCGAGGCTACTGCCACTGTCTCTCAGGCTCTCATTTTGCTTTTTATTGTTTTTAACGTCCTCTTATTGTTTGGATCTGGCTATTATTATACCTCAGTCACGGTGATAGTCTCTTGGATCCTTGAAAAATATCAAAAATATTCCCATTTTTCAGCCCTGTTCTGGCTCTTCCCTCTCTCTTTAATGTTCTCTTCCCCTCCTCTGACTGGGATCTTTGCATAACTCCTCCCTTTATCTCATTCCATGCAGGTTCAAGCGCTGCCTCGTCCTGACTTACTCCTCAGAACATCCAGCAAAAAATAACTTCCAGTCATTATCTTAAAATGACTTCTTTTATTATCAACATGATAGTTCTCACTCTCTGACAGTATGTAGTTTTACTCAATTATTTCTCTTCTGCCCCTTCCACTAAATTGGCCAGAAAACAAAACGCGAATTTTCTTCTCATCACCCCTCCCCCTCTACCCACCCACCCCTGACCTTAGCCCGAGAATCTCAGCCCCTGGATCAGCTGACATTCCATCAATTTCTGGATCTGTGATCTTTACCAATGCCTTCAGTACTGCTTCAGTACCAGTATTATCGATTATGTGCTACCTCCTGAAAGGGTTGGACATCAACTAGTTCTTTTTGCTACAGTAACCTTAATACAACACTGATCAATTTAATGCTAGATGTGCTAATTTGTCTATACCAGAGTCAGCAAACTGTGTCTCTGGAGACAGACAAGGGGGTACACCCCAAAACAGAATTTTTTTTCCCCAAAGCTATGTATGTAATTTTTTTTTTAACAAAACAACCTCGTCACCTTCAAAGTACTCTGCATTACACAACACATTTGTCAAAGCTGCAATTCCATTCTTGGAAACATGTTTCAAACTCATCTGTTTGGATGTCACTTTTGACATTTGTTC
>NW_022103896.1:90045132-90058322 GCF_000313985.2 Echinops telfairi | reverse complement strand
CTGAATCCCCAGACCAATCCTAAGGAAACCTAGACTGCAGAGGAGAAGCCAGTAAGTAAAAGGATCTATCTCCTGGACTCCACAGATGTACACGTCATGTCTCTGAACTGAAAACCAGACCCATGGACAGGCCTGTGCCTGCGGATGACCTCCCAGTCTCGGGTCTAGTATTTCTTTGCCTGGAAGAGCTTGCTTCCCTTAATACAGAGCAGATTCGAAGAGATTTCTACATACACAGCCAGTGTGATCCTCTGTGCCTCATGGAAGCAGGAAGCAGCCACAGAAGGTGAAACATCTGCTCCTGATCCATAAAGATATATGTGTACAAAAGACCTCAGGGGAAATGAAACCAGAGCGGGCAGCAAAAGTAGAGACTTGGCCCAAAGACAGGGCAAGAATATTTCCCTGATATCGGCCCTCTCTTTGAATGAAACCTTTATTAAACTCTTTCACTCAGAACCAGCACCATCTTGTGAACTACACCTCACCTTCAGAACTACATTCCCCAGAATCCCTTTCTCCCTGACATTACTCAGTGGAAATAGAGCAATATTGAACTGAAGTTCTGAGAGGCTCGCTTTCAAGAACCCTTAGGAAGCTGCGATGTGCACGCCTGGGCAAGGAAGCTGATGTTTTGGCGATATCAGTAAGGGCTTCTAATACAATTTCTCTAGTTTTACCTCTCTGTCTACTCAGAGTCAGTATTTTTTTTCCTTGATAAAGACAAGAACCGGATTCTGATAACAGTAAAACTTGTAAAAAGAAATAAGGTGGTTACAGTTTGGAAACATTTGAGTGTCTGTCAGGGGAATGCAAAGCTTCTCTAGAGCAAGGCAACCAGTCACCGTAAGTCAGTCAGTCCACAGAAGCAAAACGCACGATTCAAATCCCGAAGGGTTTCAAATGTTTAAATGATCGGCTCTAGGATATAAAATAATATATAGGATGTAAAATAGCTATGTATGTTGAATGAAATAAACGATATGAGAAGCAAACAAGAAACAAAAGACTTTCAAAAATTAGCTGATTTTATACAAACACAAGTAGGACTTACAGAAATTAAATTATATGTAATTAAAACAAGTGAAACAGTAAAATAAACATTGATGAAGAGATGATTTGTGAACTGAAGAAAATGTTTAGAATATGGCACAAAATATTTTTTTAAAAAAGCAAACAGGAGGAAAAGGGTAATATAGAAAATTTTATGTCTAATGAAAGACGAGGTAGGTTTAATTAAATTAACTCTCCCACTTAGTCACTGCCAGCAAATTGATTCTCAATTCCAGAATCAACTCAATGGTAGTGAGTGTGAGTGAGTCTACTTAACTTGAAAGCTATGGTTAAAGGTAGGCCACCTTTTTGAGACCCTCCCTACCGTGCAGAGTATGGTATAAAAAGAAGAGTCATCATTTCTGCCCAGAAAATATTTCAAGTCAGAGAGGTGGAACAATAAGAAAAAATAGAGTAAAATTTGTTCTGGGGTGTTGTTTGCTTCTTTTTCTAATAACAAGAGCTACTTCCCATGTGCTTGTACTCCAGTAGTATCAAATGTGTTTGGGTCTTAATCAGAAGAATCTGGTATTCATGGAGGAATCACTATTAGCAATTGATCTCCTTTTCCTAACGGCCTATTGGCTATTTAGGACTCTGGTCAATCTGTGAGTGCATTTCAATGAATTCCAGCTAGGGTACATTTTAAAATAAAAATACTCACATTATGCACACCACATGAAACTGTAAAACACCCAAGTCCATGAGGAGTCCTTGAGAACAGAGGAAAAAATGACCTACAACAGAATGACAATAGTCTGACTTTCAACAGAAAGAGAAACCCAAAAGACAAAGGGGTTATATCTTCATTGGCTGGAAAACAAAAACAAATATCAGTCTAGAACTGGGTCCCCAGAAATATTACAATAAATTCAAAAATCCTATTAAAATAAAAACATTTTGGCTAAACAAAATCTGAGACAGCTACTGCTAACAGTTTTTGTCAAAGGAGCAACTAAAAAAGAGCACCTTGAAGAAGGAAACGGACCCTACAAAGATGCTGTGAGATCGATACAAAATGATTGGCTGAAGTGCTGAGGAAAATGGACGATATTTTGAAGTGACATGTATGACAACAAAAGAGAGGAAAATAAGAAATCTAGCAAATAAAAACAGTTTTAAGGTATCAAAAACTGTCTGATGGAATGCTTCATTACACATTCTAGAGTATTGTAAATTGTGCCTACTGATCTCCATAAAATATGCATTTCTCTGATTTATTGAGGTAAAATAATTCCTCTAGGTGGAATTAGAAGCTAGATACACCTCAAAGTATATGCAGGTCAAGAAGAATGTTACACAGATCCTATTTATGGGCTCCACATTAGGTGCTAACTAAGTGTTTTCTGGGGGAATCTACTGGTATTAAGGCTCTGCCTGGTGTAGTGGGTTACTCCATCTGCTAACTACAAGGTCAGCAGTTCTAATCCACCAATGGCTCTGAAAAGAAAAATGAGGTTTTCACAGCTTCAGAAACCCAAAAGGAGGACAATTCCATTCTGTCCTGCAGGGTCATTATGAGTTGGAATCAACTAAATGGCAGTAAATTTTGAGCTACTTTTTTTTTTTTAATAGGGTATTTTTTAAACGTTCCCTTACAAGCCATTCATTCATAAGAAGTTCCAATTGACAAATGTTCTAGAACTCTCATTCTTCCCAATGTTATCCATAATCTGCTATGATCCACAGGATTGAATGCCTTTGCGTGGTCAATAAAACACAAGTAACTATCCTTCTGCTAATCTCTGCTTTCACTCAAGAGATATGATGTCTCTCATCCCTTGTTCTCTTCGGAATCCAGCTTTGCTTTCTGGCAGCCCCTGTTGATGTATAACTGCAACCATTTATGCAACATCTTCAAGCAACCATTACTTGCATCTAATATTAATGACATTGTTCAATCGTTATCTCACTCAGTTGGGTCACGTTCTTTGGAATGAGTACAAATAGGAATCGCTTCCAATCAGTTGACCAGGTAGCTGTTTTCCAAATTTCTTAGCATAGGATAGTCCTTCCAAAGCTGTATCAGCTTGTTGAAACATTTCCATTGGTAGTCCATCCGTTCCCGAAGCCTTGTTTTTGGCTAATGCCTTCAAGGACAACTTGGACTTCTTTCAACACCATTGTTTCTGGGTCATATGCTACCTCTCGAAATGGTCGAATGTCAACCCATTCTTTTTGATACAGTGACTTTGTGTGTTCCTTCCATCTTCTTTTTAATCTTTTTGTATCATTCCATTTCACCACTTGTCGTTCATGTCAGTTGGTTATACTCTGGTGACTTGTGTGTGGCTGTGATGCTGGAAGCTATGTTACCGGTAGTTCAAATACAAACAGGGTCATCCAAAGTAAAAAGGTTTCAGTAGAGATTCCAGACTAAGAAGAGAAATTGAAGAAGGAGTGGCTTCCCTGATTATATGAAGAAGAACGCAGCATCAGGATTGGAGGAAGGCTTACTAACAACTTATGAGTTGCAGAGGATACCACTTTGCTTGCTGAAAGTGAGGAGGACTTGAAACACGTATTGATGAAGATCATGCAGGCTTCAGTGTGGATTACAACTCAACATGAAGACCCAAAGCCTCACAAATGAACCAACAGATAACATCATGATGAATGGACGAAAGGTGGAAGTTGTCAAGGATTTAGTCTTGCTTGGATCTACAATCAGTGCTCAGGCAAACCGCAGTCAAGATATCAAAAGTCCTGTTACATTAGCTAAATCTGCTGCATGAGACCTCTTTAGAGTATTGAAAACCAGTATGTTATTTTGAGGACTAAGGTGTCTCTGCCCCAAGCCGTGGTATTTTCTATTCCCTCATATGCATGTGAAAGTTGGGCAATGAACAGGGAAGACCAGAGACAAATTGAGGCATTTGAATTGTGGTGCTGGAGAAGAATATTGAAAGTTACACGGACTGCTAAAAGACAAACCAATTTGCCTTCGAGGAAGGATGGCCAGAGTACTCCTTGGAGGCGAGCATGGCAAGCTTTCATCTTGCATACTCTGGACATATTGTCAGGAGAAACCAGTCCCTGGAGAAGCTCATCATACTTGGTAAAGTGCAGAGACAGCAAGAAAGAGGGGACAAAGAAGAAGGCCCTCAATGAGCTGGATGACACAGTCACAGCAACAATAGTTGTGATGATGGCACAGGGCAGTGTAGAGTCTTGTCCTGCGGGGCAGAGGGTTACTAAGAGTCAAAATCAACTTGATAGCCCCTAACAACAATATCATCCAATAATTGGCCCATTTCTCTCTCACTACCACCGAGTCGATCCCACCTCATTATGACCCTATAGGATAGGGTCGAACTGCCTATGTGAGTTTCAAAGACTGAAAGAACACTTTATGGGAATAGAAAGCTTTGTCTTTCTCCCATGGAGTGGCTGGTGGTTTTGAACTGCTGAACTTGTGGTTAGCAGCCCAACGTGTCACCACTACACCACAATGGCTCCTTATTTGGCTCATAGAATCTCTTCCTTCAAGTTTCAGATTCATGGATATTCAAAGTAGCCCCTACCCAGTTTCTAATAGTGAGATTGGAATTGGGAGCTTCTGCAGGAAACCTCTGTAGCTCGACCTCCGCGGAGTATGCAAATTAGATCATGAAAACCAGAAAAGAGGTTGCAAGTTAAGAAGGTCAAGTGCATTCCCACTTCTGTTTTCTGAGAACTGGTGATCAAATTCTACCTACAATCTGTCTCCGAGTGCAAATGATTTTGCATGTCATATATATACAGATATATATATGTATGTATATATATATAATTTATATATTTTAGCTGGACAATCAGGAGAAGGAGGAAAACACAGTGGTCTTTCATAAGGGAAAGAGTCCCCTAAAGAAAATAATGAAGGCCCCGGTTGCTCAGGACTTTCCAAAGAAAGTGCAGAGCGCTCCTCAGAACTCCGCAGGGAATGATTTTGCATTTGCTGAGAAATTGGTTAGATGATCTAATAGGACTTTGCCCTTGCTCTAATTTCTATGATTCATGTATGACTTATTTAATTGCTATCAACTCTTACAGATATATAAAAGAATGATTTTATTCTTTAAAACAACTGAATTCAAGTCATCTTTAATATCACATCAAGTTTCTACTCCCATCACCCTTGAGAACATTGACATATTAACTTTTTGACCTACCCTGAGCCCTCCTGCTACCCTTCAGGATACAAAAGTGCATTTGTCAAGCTGCTAAATGTAATAGGGCACCTCTACCCTACAGTTCATGGAAAACAGATTTGAGAGAACTCAGGGTTAAGTGAAGCTCTCAGGAATGCCAATCAGCTAATTCAGAAGCTGGTGGGCAGAAGGGCAAGGTGTAATCACAACTAGAAAAACAGTGCTTAACTTGCCTGACCGTAGACAGCAGTTGGCATTTGGTCAGAAAACTACCTGAAACTTAGAAGAGATTCAGAAGCATTTTGAGTCATGGTTAAAGGAATAATGAATCAAAACGTATTATAATTGCTGTCTAAACCCCAAGCAGTTGTGTTATTTAGCTGTGGGTTTTTAATCTGTGGTATTGATTTGAAATAAAAATAACAGACAGTAAAACACACACAAAAACAAGATCCTGCCTGGCCATGTTTTGTGGTCTCTATTCATTGGCAGTTGTTGTCAGTTACTTAAATGAAAGCAGAGTGTACCTCTTTTGCAGAGACAAGAAGTGTCTGTCAATATGAGTATCTGAGAGCAAGCTAGCAGCCAATCAGAATCAACCCACCAAGTAGATTATACAAGTGACAATCCTAGTGACCTTTTACAAATGACTGTTGGAGGCACTGAATGAACAGCAGGAACCCGCCCTGGCTTCACCTTGCTGAGAGGGCGCCCAAGCTGAACTCTTGTAATCTTTTCCAACCCAGGAGCAGACGTGCATACACCTGGGTATGTCGATCTGGTCAGGATCTACTTCTTGACCTTCACTGGGAAACATATGAAAACAATGTTCTCCAATTGTCAGCACAAGTTCACCTAAACACAGAAACTTACACGACGAGAAGGGGCAAGCAGGGTCAGTTTCGACTTTGAAGTCCTGGTCTTTCTGGTGGCTAGCCCAAATCGAAGCCTGCGGCTCTCAAGCCAATTCTGACTCTTGACATTCTCATGTTACAGAGTAAAATGTGCTCCATAGAGTTTCCTTGGTTGTAATTGTTACAAAGGCATGTCATCAGGTCTTTCTTTAATATCACTGTTGGGTGGGTTTGAACCACCAACTTTTAGGTTAGTCGTAAAGAGCAAACTGCTTGCATTGGCTTTCCTTTAAGGTTTTGACTCCATCTCTTGAAACTCCTTTGAAATCATCAGAAATGCTCTCTTGCGAGGGTGAGCACAAGGGCAAGGGGTGTGCACGCACGGTGAATGGGCAAAGCAATTTTGTAGCATGTGTGTATCCAAAACTTCATATTAAGCATTACTCTCCAAATTTCAGAATTTGTTTACCAATCTGTGCAAACATATGAAAATGGAAAAAGACAAGCAAGTGTTCATGGGAGAACTTGAAAGCATTACCTTGATTTTCAGTAAGCTTTCACCTATCTCTTTTACACTGCAAAGATCCCGAGATGTTATGAATAACACCGGCCAATATTCTGTTGTTATATATTTTATTTCAAGAACAATGATCCTTTCCTATATATTTATTCTTGAATTTTATATATTGACATATTAAACGTTGAAGCTGAAAGAGAAAATGACAAATGTAAATATCCCAAAGGTAAAATTGGCTTTAAATTGTAATCTATTAAGATGTGTGTGCATGTATGTGCACTACATAAAATCTGTGAAGAATAATAAGGCATAGTCAGTTTGGGGTACTGTCTCAAAATATTTTAAGTAGATCTTCCCTGCATTTTAAGTAGATCCTAGACTATGTCTAGGTTATGATCTCTAAAATATGTTGCACTGATATGAATTCATAGCTGAGAATAATCTTAATATAGAAGCAATCATTATTTCTTTGTTAAATCTTCTTCAATAGTTCCTCATTGCCTTTTTTTTTTTTTTTTTGGTTATTAAATGAGTCTTTATTGTTTTTTTTTTTTTTTTTTTTTGGTTATTAAATGAGTCTTTATTGTTTTCTTTTGTCGTTCTTAACTGGCTGGGCATTCCACGGCACCACTGTTGAGGTCATCTATGATATCCTGAGGATGGCGCCCATCAACACTTCAGCCCACAGACTGGGCAGTCCCTAGGATCTCTTTAACGGCTCCAGAGAGTCCTCTGGCCAAAGATCGGTGCCGCATCTGACGCGCAATGCTGACGATCTCATCGAAAGTGACGTTCCCACGATGCTTACTGTTTTTCTGCTTCTTTCTATCCCGGGGAGGTTCCTTGAGGGCTTTGATGGTGAGGGCAGAGGCAGAAGGCACCGCTTCAATCTGGGCTTGTCTCTTCTGAACGGTCCATTTCACAGTAACCCTTAAGCCCTTCCCGTCACCGCTCACCGGTTGCTCGGCAATGTCATCACCCACCTTCTTTGGAGACAAGCCCAGGGGTCCGATCTTGGGGGCCAGCGCGGACGTGGCACCCACTTCCCCACCGGTGCACCTTAAGTACTCGACTTTGATCTCCTTGGGGTCGAACTTGGGCGGCATGGCGGAGGCGGCTGGTGTCGGATGAACCCAGATCCTCATTGCCTTTTAAATTAGTTATAGTCAGCTCTTCAATACTATAAAGTTGCCCTGGTTGTGTCCTGGTTAGCGTTGGGCTGCGATCTGCAAAGTCTGCAGTTTAAAACCACCAGCCACTCTGAGAGAGAAAGACAGGGCTTTCTAGTCCCATAGAGTTACAGTCTTGGAAACTCACAAGGGGTTCAATGTTGTCCTATACGGTCGCTATGAGCCACATTGACTCAATGGCAGTGAGTTTAAGTGAGTTCATTACTATGTAAATATGACCCCCCAAAAAACTTGGCTGAACTCACCTGCCAGTATTATGTAAGCCTTGAACCAATCAGAACGAATTCCTAGATAGTATACAACACTGGTTTGTTTTTTTTCCATCAGTCGACCTTTGCTCAATCTACCGCATTGAAATGCCTGTTGAAATGTTCTTCCCAATTCACTTTTATCCCAGTTGAAGTCTCTTCTTAAAGCTTGTTTCCTGAGGACCTTGACAATGTCTTATTCACCTCTACATTTCCAAAACTAGCACTAGGCTTGACAAGTAGCAGACACTCACTATGTATTGAATGTGAATTTGCATATCCTTTTCAAAAGTTAGCTCTTTGATTGGGCCTTTACTGATCCTTCCCTCTCAGAGCACATTCTTGGAAGCTTTTAGTGGAACTTCCCATATTGGATCTGGTAGCAAAATTATTTGTCTGATTCTCCTCTCTTCATCTTCTATTCCCACCCGCATGTAGGTTCCTGGTGTTACTTATTCCTCTCTAAAGCTAGTGACTCATTTCTTAGGCCCTACATTCAGTCCGTGCTGAACGAGAATGATGCTACCGAACATTGAATGGGGGGAGCCCTGGTGATGTAATGTGTACACGGTGGACTGTGATGTAATGCACACATGGTGGGAGCCCTGGTGATGTAATGCGTACACAATGGACTGTGATCCACATCGCTGGAAGTCACCAGCTGCTCCGTGAGAGAAAAACAGGACTTTCTCCTCCTGTCAACAGTTACGGTCTCAGAAACCCACGGGGTGGGGAGGGGCTGTCACTATGAGTCAGCATCCACTCCATAGCAATGAGAACATTGAATTATGCAGACCCTTTTTTTGTTTGTGGCTGAAAGATGTTTACGTGTGTGTGTGCGATCATTTTACTGGGAGCTCTTACAGATATCATAACATTCCATAGTCCAATCACATCTAGCAGTACTATACAATTGCTACCAAACTCAGTTTCAAAACATTTTCTTTCCTCATGAACTCCTTGATATCTGCTTTCTTTTATCCCCTCTGTTCCCCTCACCCCTAACCCAGGAACTTTTTTTTTGTTGCTGCTTTTTATACTATCCAATATATCCATTTAAGTACAGTTCTGTTATTCACTCCCCTCAAGTGGGGTTGTACAGTCATCAGTGCTATCAGCTGCTCGCCCTTCCCTCCTTCCCACCCTCACTACCAGTTCCCTTAGGAAACCATTACTCCTGTTACTGTTTATGAAGGGTTATCTATCTTGGCTTTCATGTACCAAATGATCTTAATTATACAAATGAACATAAGCAAGTCTAACATGATTAATGAGGCAAAACAAATAAAAACCATAATAATAAGAGGAGGAAGTATTGAAGTACCAGAAGATAGTTATGTGTTTCATCAGTGCTATACTGCACCCTGGATTTATCATCCCTTCCATGTGGCCCTTCTGAGAGGGACACTTTTATAAATACTTTTATATACCATATTATCCTTGTAAGTATATAAAATAGGAAAGGTCACATTTGATGGTTAATAATAAGAAGCAACATTTAAGCTCTTTGTCTTGCTGACAGTCTTCTAAAACTATTAATTCGTTATCTTCCATGCCAATAAAGCACAAGCATGCTAACTAAGCACATTAAATATCTAACAACGTAATCTTCACAGCCCCATTAGAATAGCCCTGTTCTTGTCCTCATTTTACAGAGGAAGAACCTGAAGCCTAGAAAGGCTAAATCATAGGTTCCTAAATTTATTTGGCCTACCACTCTTTTTAAGAAAAAAAAAACCCACGAAATTATTCAGCGTTACCCTGGCAATGAAAAACTTTCCTACTATAGCCCATAATCCAGGATAAAGGGTAGAAATCTGCTGCTACAGTCTCAAGCTCCATCCCACTCTACCCCCCATCATTCCAGTCTCCACACCCTAGGAGTGGTATTGCTCACTTTGGGAAACACTGGGCTTAATATAGAGTCCAAGGACATCCAAAGGCTAAATGGCAGAGCAGGTATTTGAGCTAGTATAATGGTAGATACTGTTTCTAGAATAAAGCTTCCTGCATTCAAAGTCTGGCTCTACACCTTAGTAACAGTTTGGTATTGTGCGAGCTGGTTACCACCATTCTTCATATCTTCATCTGTAAAATAGGGTCATTCAGAGTATCTACCACATAGGCATAGTGTAAAGACCAAATCAAATATTATGTAAAAACAGTAAGACTGGCACATGCTTTTTTTCTTTGCACATTTGGCACCTTGTCCTTTTTCAGTTGGCTTCTGAAGCTGATCAACAGACCACCTCTAGACATTCAGAGAATAATTTCATTCACAAAGAGCTGGCTCTCACTTTCAGGGACATCTGACCATCATGTAATGATGGTGACTGTAGCAACTGCTCAGTCTCACACTCGGCAACAGGCTTCCCACCAAGTCTCCTGGGCTGGTCCTTGCCAACCCCCTTTTTCCGCTGGTGTGTTCCTGGCCCAGGAGGAAGGTTCTGTCATGCACATGCTCCTTGCCCTTACTCCATGCAAGGTTGTCCAGATGGGACTGACATTCTGTGTTATCATGTATTCCATTTGTGTGCACTTTATAAACAAGGACCACCACTGGAGCTGTCACCCGCAAGCCATCTGATTGGCCCATCTCTCTACGCCCAGTTCTTTCTTTCCTTTTATTGGTTTGTTTGTTTTTCCCTTTATCTGTGTCTCTTTCACTTTCCATCTCGCATTATCTCTGTGCATCTAAATTTCTCTCTCTTTGTCGATATCACATGCACACACACAAATACACAGCCATACATTTACACAAAAAGACACATAGTACACATACTCACCAACACACACGCATACACACTCACACAACAACCAACGTGACATGCTAATTGGATTCTCCAGGGAGTTTGCCTTATTCTCATAGACAGATGTGACTTGGGAGGGGTTAAGAGGGACACATTTCACACCTGTTAACTCCACTCAATCACTTGTTGTGTGATGCCTGATGCAAAAGGACAGGCTGACCTGGCTAACTGGGATGAGCCTCAGCTGTCCCTCCCGAGTTGGCTCAGGGAACAGATGCCCCCTCTGTGCTCAGTGTAGGAGATCGTCTGCTGGAATGTCCTGGGAGCAGGTGTAGGCCCCTCCACAGAGTGGATTGAGGGGACTGTTCTCAATGAGTTTATAAAACTATATACTGCAGTTGGCTGGCTATTTTAATAAGATTCCAATTAGACAATCAAAGGACAGACCCTGTATCGGGAGGAAATAGACAGGGTCATGACACTGATGCAGCTGGGGTTATATCAGTAGCAAGGAAATGTCTTGAGAAAGAAATATTAACTGAAACAAAGGTGCCTCGAATAACATATTACTTTAGATTTTTAAAAATCGACCAACTGGAACTAAGCCCATCAGAAACAAGAGCTGGGTGGTGCTGAGAGAGAAAGGTGGGCATATTTTAAAAGCAGACTGAGAATTGAGTGTTCATATGTTATTTTATTCACGGGACAATTGTTGGAGAGCTTAGGCTATCAATAGCAAAGTGCGAAATACAGAAGATGTTTCCCTCGGCCTCACATATTTACAGTTTAGGGGAAAAAAGACAATTAAATACGAAATCAAAAGTTTGTGTCCTAAATGTCACGAACACGGGGATCCGGAATGCTGAATATGTGAAACCAGGAGCCCCGGATACATTAGGATCTGGCCGTCAGGAAGGTTCTCTGCAGGAAGGGACGCATAAATTGAGATCTGACTAATAAGCAGGATGTAACAAGCTGGTTAAGGGAAAATATCCCTGGCAAAAGGAACAGATGTCAGAGTGATTGGAAAGAGGAGAGAAGCCAGATACTAAAGAGGCTGTTGAGCTCAGACAAGAAATTCTTGCCTCGTCCATAGGTCAGTGAAAAGTTATTAAGGAATTTTCAGTGGGGTATGCAATTCTTCAGTGGTGCAAACTGAATGTTTTAAGTTCAATTCCATTCAAAGTCCCCTGGAAACAAAATCTGATAAGGTATTTCTGAAAAATCATCCATTGAAAACCCTTTAAAACACAGTTCTATTCTGACACGCACCTGGTCGCCATGTACTGGAGTTAGCATAGTGCCGATTGGTTTTGGTTTTGGTTTTTAGGTGAAATACACTGTCATCAGTGTTGCATTTCAGAAACATCATTCCGCCTATTGTTTAAAGGCAAAAATTCAAGCAAGTGGACCAGCTAAAAGTAAATTCAGAACAGGGATAAAGAGAACAGGAGATACTTATGAGGCAAATCAAGAGGATTTTATCATTAGTTGCATGAAGGGAAGGTTAGGAGAACTAAACAAGGACTTGATATGATGGTGTCACCATCTTCATGATGGGAAGAGTGGCAAAGGGGGTCACAGATGGCGCTCAAGCTCTAAGGTGGCCCTATGAGCCAACCTCCTGAGGTTAATGTCCTTGATTTAAGAAGACCTGTGAATTTCTTCTAACCCAGTATTGCCCAAAGTCGAGAATGCTGCCCCCTTGGGGGTGCTGGAATGATCCAGGAGGGCTGGAAAAGCAGATCCCTGTTCTTTATCCTGGATTACGGGCCATAGCACAAAAGCTTTCAATTGCCAGCAGGTGCTGAGTACGTACTTGGTTTTCTGTAAAGGGGGCTTAGGCAAATGAAGTTTGGGTGCCTATAGGTTAAAACCTAACCTTATGGAATATGGGTCAGCATTCCACTGCTAACTGTAAGGTTGACAGTTCAAACTCTTTGCAGGAGAAAAAAATAAGCTATCTGGTCCTGTACCAATGTACAACCTCAGAAATCCTATGAGTCAAAATGAATTGCTGCAATTTGGAATCCTCTTGATGGCAGTGAGTTTGTTCACAGAATATGTCAATGGTGATAGAATGCTACTGCTAGGATTATGTTATGATCCATAAGACACTGTTTTAGCCAGCTGAAGATACAGATTCTCCCTGGGGTTAGGACAAAATCAACAGTCCTTTGGGAAATCTCACATTGCATGGAATGGCAGGCTCCAAAACTCGAAGACCCTGGTGGCACAGTGCTTATAAGCACTAGACTGCTAACTGAAAGGTCTTTGGTTCAAACTCATCAGCTACTCTGAAGGAGAAAGAGGTGGCAGTCTGCATCTATAGGAAACCCCGTGCTCCAAGGTGTGAAGACAACATGCTGGCGCGGAGTAGGGATTCAGTGGAGAGGTCTAGGGGGCTGGTCCCAGCCCCAAATACTAAGTGGATGCCTGCCCCTCCCC
>NW_022103896.1:90039248-90042693 GCF_000313985.2 Echinops telfairi | reverse complement strand
ACTGCAGACTTTAGACCCACATAAATCATGAGATCATAAACATCTGTTGGCTTAAGGCATTGCATTTGTGGAATATGTGTTATAGCAACAACAGAAAATAATACAATATCTAATTGGGTTTTGGACTAAGAGCAGGGTTTATCTGGTGATACACGTTTGTCTTGATTGGCATTATAAATATTAGCTAAAGCTATGCACTTCCTGTTCAGTGACAAAAAGAGGGTTTAGGACAAAAACATGAAGACCTATCATCAATTAGCTCACAGATCCATGAGGGAGTCACAAAGAGCACTGAAAATGAGTCCCAGTGAGGCAGGAGAAAACCCAGAAATATGCTTGTATCAATAAAGCTGTTATTAGCTGCTGACCCATGGTGACCACCTACACAATGGAATCAAGCAGTGCTTTAAAAAATGACGACACTGCTCAGCATTGTGTCATCCCCATGATAATTGGTTGTAAATCAGACTAATGTGACACATAGGGTTGTCATGGACTGACTTGGGGAAGTCGGGAACCAGGTCTTTCTTTTCTGTTGATCTTAGCCTAGAATCCTTTCTGAAACCTGTTCTTCGTCCTAGCAATGGGCAAGCCTCCACTGACAGGCAAGCGGTGAATACACAGAAGGTTTATAAGCTGGGAATCAAACCCAGATTTTCCACATGGAAGATGAGAATTCTACCACTGAAACACTGGTGGCGTCATATCAGTAATAATAATATTTATTACTATTGAAATGTCTTTTGATGCACAAGGCACTGTGTTCTAAATAGAATGCAGGTATTGACTAATTTGCTTTTTACAATCTCCCGTGACATTAAATGAGCCACTAGAATAGATGGACTCCCTTGAATTTCAAGCACAAGGTTAGTGCTTCTAAATTAGCCTAGAGGTGCTCTGAAAGATAGACCTGGCAGCTGCTTCTTCTAAAAGGTCACAGCATCGAGTATTCTGTGAAGCAGATCTACTCTGCACACAGTTAAAATCAATTCTGCAACAACTAACAATAAAACGAGGTAAGTACTGTCCTGTTAGTCTTGTCACATTATAGGTACTAAGTGACAAAGATTTGAACGTGGCTAGTTGCCTCCAGGGCTAGTGTTTTTACCCATTCATGCTAAATTTCTTTTCTATTGTAATACACAGAAACTCATCACATTAATCAAAGATATTTACGGGTTCATCATAACCATAAAGATGAGCACTGTGGCAAATGTCAATCACACCTGATAGGTATTGGAGCAAAGTCATCAGGTCTCTTTCTCCCTTCATCCCAAACCATTCTCTCCCTCTCTCCATTTCACAGCTCACCTTTCCTATGTGTTGGTTTTACTCTCAGACAAATACTACTGCCAAAATTGTAAAGATTACTTTCCAAAAATATCCAGGCTGATGTTTTCTTTAGAAGAGTGGCTCTCTCTCACTGCTTGCCCACTCCAAACCAATCAGAGAACTAAGGAGATAAGCAACACTCTTCTCATCCCTCAACTTTAGAACCAGTTGCGAGATTAATACGGGAACCAGGCAGATGATACTCAACATGTTAGATTTAAAGGGAAAGAAATGCTAGAGTGGAGGCATAATTTAGGTGTTGTACTTCTGAAAATCTCTACTCTGAAATACATGATTTCATCATGACTCAGAATTAACTCTTGGCAACTGGTTTTGAATATTGCACTTGAGAATAAAAGCTAGCCCAGGTCACAGGCAACACTGGACACTAACAGTGGTTCCAGAAGGAATAAAATACACTTTCTCTGCAGACAAACTCTTGAGAAGGGGGAGGGAAGAGAGGGAAACCATGTGTGCCTTCTCTCTTGTCCTGTTCTTCCAATCTCCCCTAGGAAGTAATGGAGAAGGAAAAATTTCTAGATAGTCATCTATTATGAGGCCCCAAAATTAAAAACCTGACAATATCATGTGCTGATGAAGACATGAGTAATTAGAATATGGAGTAACTATCATTGATGAAATAAATGGACATTCAGCCTATTTATTCTATTTATTCAGCCTATTTATTATTTATTCACAACTTTATATTGTGAATTAGGTGGGGGATTAATTTCAGATCATGAACTTTGTATTCAATAATTGAAACTTATCAAGGCTCCCAATAGCTTGCCCTATCCCCCCTTTTTTTCCTCTTCTCCCTCTTATAGAATTATTACTTTCCCCTTCACCCAAGTTATTATCAACCTGTCTACCCTCCAGCCTATTGATTTTTCTTTTCTTTCTTTTCCTCCCACCACTGGTAACCATAAGACTGTTTTTTGTGGGGTTATTTAATGGTCTTTTTGTGGGGGGGGGGGGCATTGGTATGAAAGCTTTTGTCCTGACTTTAACAGTGATATAAACAAGATTTGTCCTTTTGTGATTGAGTAACTTAAGTCAGCATAATGTCCTACAATTCCATCCATGTTATGAGGTGTTTCATCATTGCATTCACACTAGTGATGCATAGTGTTCCATTGTGTGTCTGTACAAAAATGTATTCATTCATTATTCTACTGACAAGCATTTAGGTTGTTTCTATGTTCTTCCTATTGTGAATAGCATTTATTATTTTCATTTTTTGAGCTTTGCGATCGATGCCAGTGTTAGGTACTATCACATCATTGTTTTGATTTGCATATCTCAAATGTCTAGTGATCACCAGTATTTCTTCAAAGGTTTATTGGTCACTTGGATGTCTTCTTTGGTGAACTGTTGTTCATTTCCATTGACCATTTTTAATTGGATTGTTTGTCTTTTTCTGGTTTAGGTGTTGTAGTTTTCTATAGATTTTAGAGATTAATTCCTTGTTTGATATATCATTGCTAAATTTTTTCCCAGTCTGCATTATTTTTAGGAGATCTCAGCAATGTTGTTTTTTTTGTCTTTTGCTCTGTGTGTTTTTCTTTAAATGTGATAGTATATTTATGTCATGTATCAGAGTCCTTAATTTTGTCCCCATTTATTCATTGATGATTTTTATAATTCTAATCCCTACATTTAGTTTTTAAATCCATCTTGAGTTTGCTTTTGTATATGGAGAGAAGTATGGTTCCTATGTCATTCTCCTGAAAATGGAAATGCAATTTTTCCTGCACCATTTGTTGATGAGACTATTTCTTTCCATATAATGCATTTTTGGTCCTTTTTTGAAGATCAGTTGACTGTAGGTGGATGGATTTACTTCTGAGTTCTCTATTTTGTACCTATGTTAGACAAGGTTCTCTAGAGAAACAAAACCAGGATGCTTATGATTTTATATGTATTTAGATAGATATATAGATACACAACATACAAAATAACAGCTAATTAGTCTATAGAGCCATACAAATGGCTCAGTGCAACTCACTTCTGTGAGACAGCTAATACACTGGCAGTCCTTCAAGTCTTGAGGGCTGCCGGGTGCAAGTCAAGGAAGCAGACAGCTGAGTCCTCTGTAGAGCAATTCAGGCAA
>NW_022103896.1:90032638-90034762 GCF_000313985.2 Echinops telfairi | reverse complement strand
CATTTGGAGAGACAAAAAGATTTATAAAAATTATATTTCAAGGAGTTAATAGGTGTCATGGAAATATATTTCACGAGGAAAAGAAAAAGAGAGCAGAAAGAGATCTTGGGTATGGCAAGAGAAAAACATAAACAGCACTCACACCAGAAGAAGAGGTATGTGTGTGTGTGTGTGTTCTATGCATTATATATATATGCTATATGCATTCTAGGATCCTGAGTGGTGTAGTGGTTATGAATTGAGCTGCAATCCTCATGGTTGTCAGTTCAAAACTAACAGCAGCTCTTCAGGATAAAGACTGGGCTTTCTACTCTCATAAAGGATTACAGTCTAAGAAACCCACAGAGAGTTGCTAGGAGTCAGCACTGACTCAATGGCAGTGAGTTTGGAATACATATATATTAGAATTAAAGAAGAAAAGAGAGAAGGAAGGAAAATGAGAGAAAAGGAAGAAGAGGAATGAAATAGACCAGAAGAAAAAGGAGGGAAGAAAAGAAGAAAAAGAAAAAAGAGGGAAAAGTGTATATGTGCAGAGAAGAAAAGGAAGACCCCAGGACAGGGCTGTGCCTTGGGTGTGAATGCTTGAGTTCTGTTGCTATGGTAGTGTGATCATGGGCAGGTCTGAGCCCTCAGCAAAAAATTTTTAAAACTGGTTTGGATAGGTGTGACTGTATGTGCAGGCATGCTTCTGTTGTCTGGGAGGCATGCATATCTGTAGGGGGAGGGATGCATAGGAAGAGAAAGTAGGAGGGAATAAGGGGAAAATAATAAAACAAATCGGAAGTACAAAATCCAAAAAAGTCAAATGAAGTATAGAATAACAACATAGTTTGGGTGAGAATTCCTGATCCTCTGTTAATGGCATTGTGTGAACTTGTCCACCACTAGGTGGGTAGAGAGAGGCATGGGATGGGTAGGGAAGGTGCCAAAGAGGTAAGAAAGAAAGAAAGAAAGAAAAGGAAAAAATGGTGAAAAGTATTGTTTGGGTAGTGAGAATGTTGGCCCCAAACTGCCTCCATGATCTGCTATTCACATTGTGCCCCAGAGACCAGAGTTTGGTTTTGTCTTTATGAGTTTCTTTTTAGTTGTTCTCTTTCCTGGAAACTAGTGTCTTGAATTCTCATACTATAATTCTAAAGCTGTCTGGTTTTCTCTTCTACTCTGTAAGAGTTTCTTTAATAGATTTTGAAGATCTTCCATTGAGTGCATATGTATTTATTATGGTTATATCTTTTTGATCAATTATCCCTTTTTTATCATTATGTAATGCCCTTACTTGTTTCTCATGGTAAATTTTGCCCTGAAATCTGTTTTAGCAAAGATTAATATTGCATTCCTAATTTTTAATTGCCAGTAGCTTGTTATATTTTCTTAATCCTTTGATTTTAGTCTATTTTTGTCCTTATGTCTAGGTTCTATTTCTTGTGAGAAGCAAATTGATTAGTCCTGTTTCCTTATCCTTTAAGTTCCTCTCTGCATCTGGGCTGCTGAATTCACTCCGTGTATATTCAGTAATGTTTCTGGTAGGTATGAATTTATTTGCTGTCATTTTGTTCACTTTATTGTGTAGTTAATGGCTTTTTATTTGTTCGTCTCTCCTAATTTTCTGTGCTATTACTTTTGTTATGCACATTTTTTTCTTTGCTGTTATTTTGCTCCTTTTAAGGATGTTGTATTGTTCCTTTTTGTGTTTTGATAAAGGTCTTCAATTTTCTTTGAGAATATTTTGTTATTTATTGATTTTTATCAATTCAGGACAGTGTATTCTATCTTGTGAACTACTTAATTTCCTCTTCATTTAAATATTTAAGAAATTTGATAAGACAGTTTTTAGTATCTTATGAAATTAAATATACTCTTATTATATTATCTCTCTATTCCTACAAAATGTTTGCTTAAGAGAAGATTAAATATTCAGAGTTGGGGAAATGTGTTCACAACATAAGAACAGGGGTCCAGGGAATTCCTAGGCTCACTGCAATAGGGAAGGTTACACACACAGGTGAACTGGAAATCAACAAATGGGATTTAATAAGAATAAAGCACCTGTGCATCTCGAAAGACTTCACCAAGAGGGTGACAAGACAACCCACAGACTGGGAGAGGATTTTTAGTAAACACATC
>NW_022103896.1:90027757-90030747 GCF_000313985.2 Echinops telfairi | reverse complement strand
AAACAATGTGGAGAAGAAAACAATGGGACCAATGGTCCCGGGGGGACATGGGAGAGTGGGAGGTGGGGGAAGGGTGGAGGTGTTGGCCAACCCAGGGATACGGGAACAATGAGTGGTTCAAAACCAGTAGCAGGGAGGAGATGGGAGGACTGGTAGGGAGCGACCAAGGGAAATATAACAGAGGAATTACTGAAACCCGAATGAAGACTGAACATGGTAGTGGGACAGGAGGAAAGCATAAGGAAATAGAGGAAAGAAGTAGGAGGCAAAGGACAGGCATAGAGGCCTAAATACAGGCATTTACATATGTAAATATATTTATGATTAAGGGGGAAATAGATCTATGTGCATATATTTATAGGTTTAGTAGTAGGGTAGCAGATGGACATTGGGCCTCCATGCGCACATTCCCTCAATACAAGAATACTTTACTCAGCTAAACGGTCATTCCATGATGCCCACCTTGCTGACACAATCGCTGAAGACCAACATGTGCATAAGCAAATGTGGTGAAGAAAACTGATGGTGCCCGGCTATCAAAAGATATAGCATCTGGGGTCTTAAAGGCTTGAAGGTAAACAACTGGCCATCTAGATTGGAAGCAACAAAGCCCACTGGGAAGAATCATACAAGCTTGTGTGACCATGAGGTGTTGAAGGGATCAGGTAGCAGACACAAAAGAACAAAAACCATCGTGTGCTCACCTTCCCCATATAAACGAAGATGAATGTGTACATATGTAAGTGGTGAAGAAGGCTGATGGTGTCCGGTTATCGAGAGCTATAGCGTCTGGGGTTCTAAAGGTTTGAAAATAAGCAAGCAGCCATCTAGCCCAGAAGCAACAAAGCCCACATGGAAGAAGCACACCAGCATGTGTGATCATGAAGGGTCAGGCGACCAGGTATCAAGCACCAAAGTGGAGGGGGGAGGGGATCATTATCATCGTGAATGAGGGGAGTACGGGATAGGGACCCAATGCCCATCTGTAGACAACTGGACATCCCTTGCTGAGGGGTAGTGGGCAGGAGATGAGTCACTCGGTGTAGTGTAGCATTGATGAAACTCACAACTTTCCTTTAGTTCTTAAATGCTTCCTCCCTGTGCCCCCCACTATCATGATCCCAATTCTACCTTGCAAACCTGGTTAGACCAGAGGATGCATAGTGGTGCAGATGGAAACTGGAAACACGGGGAATCCAGGACAGATGAACCCCTCAGGACCAGTGGTGAGAGTGGCAATACCAGGAGGGAAGAGGGAAGGGGGCGTATAAAGGGGGAACCAATTACAAGGATCTACATATAACCTCCTCCCTGGGGAATGGGCAACAGAAGTGAGTGAAGGGAGATGTTAGGCAGTGTAAGATATGATAAAATAATAATTTATAAATTATCAAGGGTTCGTGAAGGAGGGGAGAGGGTGAGGGGGGAGGGGTCGGGGAAAGAAAAACGAGGAGCTGATTCCAGGAGCCCAAGCAGAAAGTGAGAGTTTTGAGAATGACAAGGGCAATGAATGCATAAGTGTGATTCACACAATTGATATATATGTGGATTGTAATAAGAGTTGTATGAGCCCCAATAAAAAGATTTTTAAAAAAACACAGGAAGATATCCTAATCAATTTTATTGGCATATAATTTACAAATCATACAATTCAATGTTGTTGTTGAATTGTTCTTATACCAAAGCTCACTGATGTAGCCACTCTGACAATCAATCTTGTTGAGGGTCTCCCTCTTATTCATTGTTCTTCCACTTTACCAAATGTGATGTCCTTCTTCATAAACTAGTTTCTCTTGAAAATATGTTGAAATTATGTAAGACACAGTCTTCCTATCCTTGTTTCTAAGGAGCACTGCAATATAGATCAATTTGTCCTTTTAACAATCCATGGTACTTTCAATATTCTTTCCCATCACCACAATTCAAATTCATATATTCTTCTACAGTCTTCCTTATTCAGTGTCCAACTTTCACATGCATATGATGCAATGGGCAATACCATGGCTTTGGACAGACTCACTTTAGTCCTCAAAGTAACATCCTTGCTCGTCAATACTCTAAAGAACTCTTGTACAGCAGATTTACCTAGTGCAATGGGTTTTTTGATCTATTGAAGACTGTTTCTATGAGAATTTATTGTGGATCCAAGAATTGCAAAATCCTTGGGAACTTTACCCTTTTATCCATTTATCATGATGTGCCCTATAAGTCTAGTTGTGATGATTTTGTTCTTCTTTATATTGAGTGGTAAATCATACTGAAAGCTACAATCCTTGAACTCCATCAGCAAATGTTTCAATTCCTCCTCACTTTCAGTGAGCAAGGTTGAATCATCTGCATACCACAGATTGTTAAGCCTAAACTTCCTAAATACTAAAAACTTTTATTGGCGTATAATTCACTTATACATTTTAGTTCAGTTATATCAAGAAAAGTTGCACACTCACCACAATCAATTTCAGAACATTTTCTTAATTCTTGTATTCATCGTCATTATCTCTCCAACTCTCCCCAATCTCTCCCAACATATTCCGATGGAACCATCAATCCAATTACTGTCTCCAAAGATATTTAAAACTAAAACAACAAAACTATCAACAATAACAATGTAAAACAGAAAAAAATAGAAATATATAACCAACTAGAACAATTTAAAAGGGATATTAAATGATAAGGTGTTAAATTTTAATCAAACTACATCTGCAATAATACATTTTCCAATGCATTCTGCATGGTATCAATGTTATTCACATCCTTGATCTATATGCTCAGAAGGGTTCAGAGGCTTTAGTCCACGTGTATTTCCCCTACACTTTTTTTTTTTAACGGAAAAAGCTTTAAAATGGATCAAAAGTGAGATCAAATGATCAGATATTACATTTCAGCCCAACGGCATCTGTCATAATCGACTGTACAATGCTTTCTGACTGATAACAAAGCTATTCATATTCCTCAACTATGGTCAGTGGTGATTCTGCAGAGGCTTAATC
>NW_022103896.1:90021834-90027657 GCF_000313985.2 Echinops telfairi | reverse complement strand
AATGGATTTTGGGCTTCCACTGTCATCCATAAACTTCTGCCAACCACAAATGTGCCATTTTAACTTCCTTCAGATTTTGATTATATTACTTACAATCCTTGAGTCACACAGGCTGGTGTGCTTCTTCCATATGTACTTAGTTGATGCCTCACTTAGATAACTGCTTGTTTTAAGACAAGCTTTTAAGTCCTCAGATGCTATTCTTTCTGACAGGTGGGTACCATCTAGTTTCTTCCCCACTCTTTGCTATAACACCCATATCTTCAGCTATCTTTTTATGAGGGTGAGCATCAAGCAGGGCCATGTCATAAAAATTAATTGTTTTAAGATTGGGGTTAAAATTAAGTGTGAACCCAAAATCCACTCATATATCTATGGCATATATATGTCTATGGTTCTCCCTGGCAACATCGTTATCATTTTATGTTAGGAAACATTATCAACCAACACCCTAGGGCACACGTTAATTCTATTAGCTGTGTCATTAATTTAGCCAATGGTATAGAATTTAAAACACTGTTGACAAAAAGAAGTTATATGCATATAAGCCAGCTATGAACCACAATACATGAATTGTTGATTAAACTTTTAAGTGACTGCACATTATTTACACACACAATGGATGACAGGTGATAGGACAAAACTATCAATAATATTCATTTACAACAACAGACCCATGCCTACCAGATTAATATATATCACAATAAAGCAATGAGCGCATTAAAATAGTGAATATATGGTATTTCCAGGCCACCATGCATTGGACAGCCAAAGACAAGAGATGAGAACCAAAGTCCAATATACACCAATTCTATACCCTTGGGATAGCAGTTATCTACTTATTCTTACATTATGAAGTTTTAGCTGTAAGTCCAAGGGCTACAGGTGAAGTTGAATCCAGTTAATTTAGTGATGGTTCCACATCGAATCCTTCTGGTGTGGCGAAGAAAGGTGTATTGTGCTTCGAAGAACAGAGTTCTCAAGCTACACTTTTCACTATTGTTTTCCCTCCTCATTACCTGCTTTTTCTCTTGTTCCATTCATGCCCCACCCCCCACAACAAAATGCACACATAAAAGCACTAAAAAAGAATCAGGAATCTCTTCTCATAAGGCAGCTTCATTTTTAAAATTTATATTATTTTCTTCAGTTTTTATACTTCTGTTCTACTATAATACTTCGCCCCCACCCCTCCAGTTCTCTCCCACTTCCTCTTCAAGTTTCCTCTTCTGGTGCAATATGCCTTACCCCCGGTAAAAACAGGCAGGCCTGTAGATTCCAGCAACCCAAACAAGCAATCCCCAGCCCACCCACCTCCGAGCACACATTCATGACCACATTTATGCTGCCATAACAACAAAAATTGAACACACATACACAAGCATTTTGTGTCTTCTGTGCCTCCTTAACTCTGCATATTCACCCATTATTTAGTTCAACCCATGTCTCATCAGGATCACAGAACAATAACACAAAAAAAAATTTGCAGAGGAAAATAGTATGAGAAATCATGGAAGAAGATATCCCAAATATCACAATGGAGGTGAAAATAACTATTCAAGAAGCTGAAAGAACTAAATAGAATAGACCCCAAAAGAAGACCACCATAACATATTGTAGACAAGCAATCCAATTTTAAGGAAAGGGAGAGAAGACTGATGACAAATAGAGGGGAAAGAACAATTACTTACACAGGAAAACTGATAAGCATAAGCTGGGACTTCTCATCAGACACTAAGCAGGCAAGAAGACATTGAAGCGATATACATAAAATTCTGAAAGAAAAACTCTGCCAATTAAGAACCAAATACCTGGGGCTTCTGGCAAGATGGCGACTGAGTAACACATACCAGAGAGACTCTGCAGAAATCAGCGCAGGAGAGTCAGTAAGAGGGAAATTCCACACTGATGGGTCACAGGAGGAGCAGCATAAAGATAAGTAGGCACAGATCCACTAAGTTTTGAGGAGCAGGGGTCTTTTGGCTTACCGTAATGGAGGCCAGCTAGGGTTTAACCTTAGCCCTGCCACTGTCTCGGCCAGAGCCAGGATCACTTGGAGCCAGGCAGAGGCTTTATCTCAACACAGCCACAGCTTGCCGCTGCCTCGAGGCAGGGTTTAAACCCCTCCAGCCCCACAGCCAGGTGATCTGGGCCCAGCTATATTATTACTTTTGTTTCTCTCTCTTTTCACTTTCCCCATAGTCTCAGTAGGCTCAGTTCTTTTCTGATTTTCTTTCTTTTTCTTTTCCCTTTTCTCTCATGCACCACTGCAGACCTCCAGGCCACTCCCCTTAGCTTGGGGCATTTATGCTTGCCCTCCACCCAGCTGGGGGAGCTCCACCCTCTGTAGCATAACTCAAAGCTGGGGAAAGCCTGTCCACCTTCTTCCAGGGGAAATCCCACCCACCTGCCTGCCCTCTGCAGTACCTATATCCCACCAACATTCTTTGAAGGAAATCCCGCCCACTTTCCTTCAGGGTAAATCCTTCCTGCCTGGCCTCTGCTGCACTTAACACTGCGGCTGGGGAAATCCTGCCCAAAGTGCAACCATAAAAAGAGATAAGGACACTATACAATGATCAATGGAACTGTAGACAAAGAGCGACTAATAATTTCAAACATACATTCCCCAAATGAGAGACTCACTGAGTACGTCAATCAAATGCTCCAAAAGATGAAAAAAGAAGTCACAGGCTCAACAATTATAGTGGGTGACTTCAATACACCACTCTCTGAGAAAGAGAGATCACAGGGAAAGAAACTCAACATGGAGGCTAGATATCTAAACACTACAACTAGACTATTTGACCTGATATTTACAGAGTCTCCACACAAATACAAAAAAATTCACATTCTCTTCAAACCCACATGGCATATATTCGAAGGTAGACCACATGCTGGGGCATAAGTCAAATCTGCATAAATTTAAGACATTCATATCATACAGACCTCTCTCTCTGACCACTGTGCCATAAGGCTGGAAATCAACAAAAGTAAGATGAAGAAAACAAGGGCAAAAATTTGGAAGATGAATAACTCTCTCCTGCAAAAGGAGTGTGTACTGGCCCAGATCAGATATGAAATTAGGAGATTTCTAGAAACCAATGAGAATGAGAACACAACATACCAAAACTTACGGGACACAACAAAGGCAGTCATCAGAGGAAGTTCCATAGCAATACATGCACACATGAAAAGGGAAGAGAGACTTATGATTGATATGCTGGCACAAAATTTACAGTAACTAGCATTGTCAACAGGAAAATTCTACTAATAGCAAAAGAAAAGAAATAATAAAAATCAGGGCTGAGATTCAGGAGAGGGAAAATAAGAAAACTATGGAAAAAATTAATGCTGCTAAAAGCTGGTTCTTTGAAAGGATAAACAGAATCGACAAACTGCTGGCAAACCTAACCAAAGAAAGGAGAGAACAAATTACAATAGCAAGGATGAGGGATGAAACAGGGGATATTAAAATGGACCCTAATGAAATCAAAAGGATAACTGCACAGTACTACAAAGGACTGTACTCCAATGAATTCAACAACTTGGAAGACATGGACAAATTCTTGGAAAAACAATCCCTCCCTAGACTATCCCCGATGGACGTCAAGAACCTCAACAGACCCATTACAATAGAAGAAATAGACAAGGTAATCAAAGGATTACCAACAACAACAAAAAAAAACCTGGACCAGATGGCTTCACAGGAGAACTCTACGAAGCATTCAGGGAAGAGATGACACCAATGCTACACAACTGTTCCAGTACATTGAAAAAGATGGCAAACTCCCAAACTCTTCCTATGAAGTTAGTATGACTCTGATACCAAAACCGGGCCATGATCCCACAAGAATTGAGAACTACAGACCAATATCCCTAATGAACATTAATGCAAAAATCATTAACAAAATACTGGTCAATAGAATACAAAAGCAAAGAAAACAAATAGTTCACCATGACCAAGTGGGATTCATACCAGGGATGCAGGGATGATTCAACATATGAAAGACCATTAGTATTATTAACCACATTGATATGAAAAACCATAAGAACTACATGATAATACCGATAGATGAGGAGAAAACATTCGACAACATCCAACACCAATTCCTGTTTAAGACACTCATGAAGATAGGAAGGGAAGGGAAATTCCTCAAGATAATACAAGCTATATATGAAAAACAAACAGCCAATGAGGTAGTCAATAGAGAAAAGATGAAAACAATCCCACTGAAAAAGGGGACCAGACACGGATGCCCCTTGTCCCTACTCTTATTTAACATTGTTCTGGAAGTCTTAGCTAACAGCATAAGGCAAAGAAAAGACATCATAGGTATTTGCCTGGGGAAGAAAGAGTTGAGACTATCGTTATTCACAGATGATATGATTTTATATATGGAAAAATCCCAAAAGCTCCACAAGAGAGGTACTGGAAGCAACAGAGGAATGTGGCAGGATAGATCAACAAACAGAAGTTCATCGGACTGCTATACACATTGGACAAGACAACAGAAAGGAGATCAAAAAGGTGGTACCCTTCACAACAGCCAAGCACAAAGTGAAATATCTAGGGATATACCTGACTAAAAAAACCCAGAAGGTTTGTATGAGGAAAACTACAGAACACTATTACAAGAAACCATTGTGACCTTAAGAAATGGAAGAATATCCCATGCTTGTGGATTGGAAGGCTCAATAGAGTAAAGATGTCAGTTCTCCCCAAGGCACTATATAAGTTTAAAGCAACCCCAATACAATTGTCATCATCTTTCTTCAAAGAATTGGAAAAACTGATTACCAACTTCATATAGAGAGGGAAGAAGCCCAGAATTAGCAGAGAACTCCTCAAGAAGAAGGATAGAGTGGGAGGGCTTGCTTTACCTGACAGTGGTCAAAACCGCATGGTATTGGTATAATGACAGGTACCCAGACCAATGGAAAATATCTGAAAACCCAAAAATAAAATAATCAGCATACAGACAACTGATCTTTGATATGGGCCCGATAATATAAAATGGGAAATGGATACCCTCTCCAACAAGTGGTACTGGAAATAAAAATGGTATCTACCAGCAGAAAAATGAAGCAAGACCCTATCTCACTCCATGCACAAGAATAAACTCAAGGTGGATCACAGACCTCAAGGCAAAACCCCAAACTATTAGAGCCATCAATGAGGGAACTGGGACCAACCTGAGAACTTTAGCACAGGGAATACATAGGCTATCAGAAATAGGGAAGGACACAAATTAACAAGTGGTATCTACTGAAGATAAAACACCTGTGTACATCGAAAGAATTGACCAAGAGAGTAATAAGAGAGCCCACACATTAGGAAAACGTCTTTAGCAATGACATATCAGACAAAGGCCTTATTACTAAAATCTACAATACTCCGCCAGCTTCCAAAAAGAAAAAAACTAATTGCCCACTGAGGAGGTGGGCAAAGGACCTGAACAGAAGTTTCACAAGAGCACAAATCTGAATGGCCAATAAGCATATGAGAAAATGTTCCAAATCATTAGCAATAAGAGAAATGCAAATTAAAACAACAATGAGATATCAGTTAACATGCTCAAAAATAGGCCAATTCAAAAAATCAGAAAGCAGCAAGTTTTGGAAGGGTTGTGGAGAGAGAGGAATTCTCATCCACTTCTGGTGGACCTGTAGGTATTTACAGCCATTATGGAAATCGATTTGGTGATATCTAAAACATGGAAATTGAGCTACCATACAACCCAGCAATCCTCCTACTGGGCATATACCCAGAAGAGGCAAGGAACAAACCACGGCCAGACATCTGTGCTCCAATGTTCATCA
>NW_022103896.1:90005765-90007167 GCF_000313985.2 Echinops telfairi | reverse complement strand
AGAAATGCTTATATCTCTGACTCCTTTGATTGGTCTTTGGGAGATAAACAGTTTGAGAGGGCCATTGAGTTGGGAATTCAATCTCCAGAGTCAGGATTCAAACACACTGTATATAATATTAGATAAATTACTTCAAACATTAATCAATATTTATAAAATAGAAATATTAGTAATAAATTTCTAAATGTAACAGTGCTTACAGTTCTGCCTGAAACATGCTTACTATTTCTGAGGAATTTGAGGAGTGAAGAGAAAAACTGAAGTAGAGACCTAACCAGAGAATCACTACTTTGTCACAGCTATTAAAATGTAACTTATCACCAGGGCAAAACCCGAAGGGTGTGCAACAGAGCAGTAAGGGGAGCAAAGCAATGAAGTCCCTGAGGAATACCAAAAATAGACTATGGGGCCAGGATATGGCACCTCATCAGACTCAACAAGAAAATACTCATAAAGGTTAGCAGGCAGACCTGGAACTAATTATAGGCTTTTTTTTCTGTTGTTTTTTTTGTTGTTATTGTTGTTTTGTTTTCTTTTGCTTTGTCTTTTTTTTATGTGCTCATTATTGTTGCTGCATTTATCTGTTAGATAAGATAGGCAGGATAAACAATCTGGAGGAGAAAACAACAGGACCTATGGTTCTGGAGGACATGGGAAGAGGGGAAGGGAGGGGAAAGGAAGAGGGGTGCAACAAACCCAGGGACAAAGGAACAACAAGTGATCTAAAATCGATGACAAGGAGGGCATAGGATGCCCGGTGGGGCTTGATCAAGGGCAATGTAGCTGAAAGGAATTACTGAAACCCTAAGGAAGGCTGAACATGTTGGACAAGAGGAAAGTAAAAGGAAATAGAAAAAAGAACTAGGAGGCAAAGGACATTTATAGATGTCTAAATATTGGCATGTACATATGTAAGTACATTTTTTATATAATGATAGGGAAATAGATGTATGTACATATCTTTATTTGATAGGTATTAAGGCAGCAGATGGTCATTGGGCCTTCATTCAAGTACTCCCTCAATGCAAAGACAGTTTGTTCTAATAACCCTGCATTCTGTGATGCCCGTCTATAGACAATTGGACATCCCCTTACAGAAGGTTCACAAGGAAAAGACGAGCCAGTCAGGGTGCAGTATAGCATTGAAAAAACACACAACTTTCCTCTAGTTCTTTAATGCTTCCCCCTCCCCCATCCCTGTCATGACCCCATTCTACCTCATGAATCCAGCTAGATCAGAATATGTGCACTGGTACAGATAAGAGCTCAAATAGATCTATTTGCCTATATTTATAGGTTTAGTATTAAGGTAGCAGAAGGACATTGGGCCTCCACTCAAGTACTCCCTCAAAGCAAGAATACTCCCTTCTATTAAATTGGCATTCTATGATGCTCACCTTCC
>NW_022103896.1:90000537-90004480 GCF_000313985.2 Echinops telfairi | reverse complement strand
GAGTTGATACCGAGGGCTCAAGTAGAAAGAAAATGTTTTGAAAATGCTGTTGGCAACATATGTACAAATGTGCATGACCAAATGGCTGGCTGGCTGGATTGTCATAAGAGCTGTAAGAGGCCCCAATAAAATGATTTTTTTTAGAAATGTAATGCTCTACCAAAGGAAATAAGATCTCTATTATTCTGTTACCTGTGACGATTCTCAGCAAAAAGATGAATTTCACCACTGATAGAACAAAACAGTAAAACTTGTTTGTAAATGTATAATAGACATCATGCACCCTGAAGAGGAATTCAGATGTCTTAGATTATACTACCAACTAAGCCACCACAAGCTATGGGAGTTTAAACAAGGCCATTATTAAGATCTTCTAAAATTCTTTCAAGACTCAACAAGTTGGTGTTTCAGAGTCTGAAGTGAGTCACTTACCTACAGTTGGCACCTTAGGCTGAATCAATTTCGTACGAGCCGATGGATTGAAATTTTCAGGGTAGCTGATCTTAATTAACCTAAGGAGACTGGTCTCCTTGCTCAGTCCAAGAGCTGACAGTCAAGACCATGTGTTATAGATGCTGCTTCGATTCTATAAGATAGATGAAAAAGAGAAAGATGGGTTGGGTTTTTCATTTTGGTTTTGGTTAGTGTTTCTTCATTCTGTGTGCTAAGACTGAGCTTGCATTTCTAAAGATACGTTTCCTCTTTGAATATTCGAATATAAGTAAGTAAGAGAGCTAGTCTGCACAATTGTGGGACAGCACAGGCAATGTTTTGTTCTCTCATACACAGGTTGATAGGAGTTGGAACCTACTGAACAGCACCGATCAACAAGAAGTAAGAGAACTGTCTGAATGCGGGTCCCCTATTCAATCGCTGGAAGACAAGAATTTCCCCATTTCCTAGTTGCATTGTTCCTTTTCCAAAAAGTGAGTTAGTTACCCATTACTGTTGGTTTGTATGCTTGTTTAGGGAGGAGGAATGTTGGATGTTAGATGTTGGTTTTGTTGTTGTTGTTTCTTTGTTTTCTTCATGAACATTTTTGTGGGAATTTCAGTAAAATGGCATGAAAAGGAGGCCATATCTGACCTCTTCTGGCTTCCCTATGCCATGAGGTAGGGGTCAGACATGCCTGCACTCCTCATTCTAATGTTCCTCAATCTCTCTCTCTCTGCTCTTGCTTCTTGGGTGACTCATCCTTATGGCTGTGGGTAAGGTGGCAACTAAAATTGACCAATCCCCTCTAATGGTGTTAGACATGCCGTATTTTTATAGTCACATCCCATTAACTGGTTGGGTTACAAAGACAGGGATAAAAATACCATATTAAGAAATTTTCATCCATCACATGAATTCACCAGAGGGAAATTACCATTCAATTTTCAGTGTACATTTTCCCTACATTTTAGCCTCTGAACTGAGGGTGCATTTCATGAACAATAGCACCTTAGCTGTGTGTAACAGGTAAGTTGAACCCAGTTTGTCTGACCAGTGATGGTAGATAGCTATCCTTCTCTGAGTGCCCAGGTGCAGGGGTTTTCTAAGTGCTTTCTCCAACTCTAATTCTTGAAAAAATAAACACTGTACCCAAAAGAAGTAGCTGACATTCAACCATTTCAAGAAGCAACATATGATCAAGAACCAATGGTACTGAAGGCATTAGCTGCACTGAAGACTTAGCCAGAAACAAGGCTTTAGGAATTGATGGAATATCAATTTTGATGTTTCAACAAGCTGAGGGATGAATGAAGCACTCATTCATCTGTGCCAAGAAATTTGGAAGACAGCTACTTAGCCCAATGACTGCAAATGATTCATATTTGTGCATATTCGGAAGGTACGTGACCCAGCAGGATGTGCCAGTTGTAGAACAATATCATTACTATCACATGCAAGTAAAATGTTGCTGAAGATCATCAACAACCATTGTAGCAGTGCATTGACAGGGAGCTGCTGGAGGTTCAGGCCGGATTCAGAAGAAAATGTTGAACAAAGGATTCGTTGGTGATATCAGATGGCTCTTGGCTGAAAGCAGAGAATACTACAAAGATGTTTAAGAAACTATGGACAACCTTGAGAAGAATAAAAATGCCAGAACACTTCATTGTGCTCATGAGGAGGCTGTATATAGAATAAGAGGCAGTTGTGTGTACAGAATGAGAGGATGCTGTATGATTTAAAATCAGGAAAGGTGTGCCTCGGGGATGTAGCCCCTCACCATATTATTCCATCTGTATGCTGAGCAAATATTCAGAAAAGCTGAATTATATGAAGAAGAATGTGGTATCAGGATTGGAGAAAGGTTTATTAACAACCCGCAATATGTGGTTGGTGACACAAGATGACACAACCATGCTTGCTGAAAGTGAGAATATTTGAAGCACTTTATTTTCATCCAAAGATCAAGGATTATAGCCTTCAGTATGGATTACAACTCCATATAAAGAAGACCCAAAGCCTCACAACTGGACTAATAGGTAACATGATGATAAATGGAGAAAAAGTTGAAGTTGTCAAGGATTTTGTCTTGCTTGGATCCACAGTCAATGCTCATGGAAGCAGCAGTTGAGAGATCAAAAGATATGTTGCGTTAGATAAATCCACTGCACCAAACTTCCTTAGAGAATTGAAATGCAAGGGTGTTATTTCGAGGATTCTTTGCCTGTGCCAAGGCATGGTGTTTTCAATTGTCACGTGTGCATGTGAAAATCGGACATTGAATAAGGAAAACCAAAGAAAAACTGATGCATTTGAATTATGGTGCTGGTGAAAAATGTTGACAGTACCACCGACTGTCAAAAGAACAAACAAATCTCTCTTGGAAGCAGTACAGCAGAATGCTCCCTAGAAGTAAGGATGGCAAGACTTCATTGTATGTGCTTTGGACATGTTATTTGGAGAGACTGGTCCTTGGAAAAGGACATCATGGATGGTAATGTGGAGGGCAGTGAAAAAGAGGAAGGGTCGCAACAAGATGGATTGACGTCATAGCTGCAACAATGTGCTCAAACATCTGAACCATTGTGGCGATGGCAGAGGACCAGCAGTGTTTGATGTTTTTATACACAGGGTCACCCTAAGTCAGGACTGACTGAAGGGCAGCTAACTACAACAATGACCTCAATCCTGAGCATCTGAAGTGCTACATGAAACATGATCAGAAAGATGTGGTGACTTATTCAAAGACCATGGTGAATAAGTAGCAGAGTAGGATGATACAAATACACATTGCCATCTAAAATATTTTAACTCTGTCAGATCGTCAACCAAATATATTCATGAAAAATATAGAGATGAATAATATTCAGAGGAGGACGACCCCTTGTGATGGTTAATATGAGGCTCAGTTGTTTCATCAGATATGAGTCTAGGTGTTGCTGTGAAGGTATTTTGTAGATGTGATTAGCATTTACAATCATTGGACTTTAAGCAAAAAATATTACCCTCAGTCATGTGAAAGGGCCTCATCCAATCAGAGAGTGTGTGTGTGTGTGTGTCTGTGTGTCTGTGTGTGTCTGTGTGTGTAGAGGCATCATTTTATCAATTAGAAGCCTTAAGGGTAAAAATCAAGCGGAATTCAGAAGACGAAGTAGAAAAGAATATCCTCTTCAACATCAGATGGATCTTAGCTGACAGCAGAGAATATCAGAAAGAAGGTTACTATATTTTAGTGACTACTCAAAGGCCTTCAATTGTGGGAATCATAACAAATGATGGATAACAATACAAAGAATAGTCATTCCAGAATACTTAACTATACATAGGGGGAGGCTCCACATAGAGCAGGAGGCAGCCGTTTGACCAGAACAAGGAAATACTGCTAAAATCAGGAAAAGAACGCATCGGTGTTGGGTCCTTTCACCACACCTATTCAATCTGCTAAACAAATACTATGAGAGGCTGGACTACGTAAGGAGGAGCAGAGCAGGAGGACTGAAGGAAGACT
>NW_022103896.1:89998217-89999299 GCF_000313985.2 Echinops telfairi | reverse complement strand
GAGAACCCTAACTAATACAGAGTTTATACTACATTGTTGTAATGTGCAGATGGACAAATAAAAACATATGTATACATAGAAGGAAGCTAACCAGCTATGGAATGGAGTCGCAGTGTCCTTAATTTTCACAACAGCCCAAAGAAAACATATATATTTTTTCTCACTAGGAACTGTTGTTTAGAGTTTTTAGTAACCCCCAAGAACGATAGATCAAGAAAATATCAAAATCAGGATTCCAGCCTGCCTACCTAGCTCAAGGGCACACTTGATACCATCATCCCCCACCCCCTTTCTTCCATCCATCAAGGGAGGTGAAAGATCCAGATAACTCAAAGTCAAATCCTAAGAGGTATTGGGCATATTAATAAGTATTCAAGGGGGTACTCCCAAAATGGAATTTCCCCAAAGCTATGTATTTATTTTTTTATAAAACAACCTCATCACTTTCAAAGTACTATCCATTACAATTAACACATTTGTCAAATCTGTGATTCTAGTCTTGGGAACATTTTTCAAACCCATCTGTGTGAATGGCTGACAGCACTTCCCTCATTTGTTTCTTCACCTCTTCTACATCATCAGATTGCTGTCTTTCATGTCCCTCTGCATTTGAGGAAACAAAAAGAAATCATACAGAGCAAGGTCAAGAGAGTAAGGTGCATGGGCCAAGAGAAGCATGCTGTTTTTTGCCCCAAAACTGACCCACTGAGATGGCTGCATGAGAAGGTGCACTGCCATGGTGGCAAAACCATTCCCTCGTCTGCCACAAATCTGGCCTTTTTGGGTCACACCCTGTTACACTATCTTTTCAGAACATCTAAATTAACAGCTTGATTAACAGTCTGACCTGGTGAAATGAACTCCAAATGCACGACGTGTCAACATTTTCATAAATTCAGGAAGTTGATGGATGTCCAGAACAAGGTGTGTCATCAATGGACAGTTCATCATTTTTGAAATGAGACAAACCACATGTACTTGAGTTTTTCCCATAGCGCTGTCCTTGTAAGCTGTGTTCAACATCACAACAGTTTCTGCAGCATTTTGCCCAAGCAGGAAACAAAATTTCACAGTCGCACGCT
>NW_022103896.1:89994821-89996603 GCF_000313985.2 Echinops telfairi | reverse complement strand
AAATAGGTGGTTTCTAAAGGTAATGTGACATAATTCCATTTATTTTACATTTGTAATTTTTAATGATAAAGGTTATGTAACAAAAATATAAAATTCATGAAAGGGAAGCTAATTTAATCACCCATAATCTCATCACCCGAAAGTAATTTTGTTTTTTCCCTTATAATAAATATTTTGAACATTACATGATAACAAAGCACAACTGGTTCTGAACATTGCTAACAATATTTAACTGATTTTCTTTTCAGGACAAAAATTAAAACCTTATTTCTATTTTGTTCTTTTTGTTTTGTTTTTCACAGTAAGGTCATTATAGTGACTAAATTTCAAGGACCTATTCTGTCATGATTACTCTTGTGAGATATGGTCGTCATCCTCAGTAATTAGCATTTATCACCTGAAACACTTAAACAACCTTTACATATGTACACACGGCAGTTTTAATGCATATTGGCTTACTAACCTCTAACACTGGTATATGTTACGACTTTTTCATCCTGTAACAGAACCAGGATCTTGCAAAGTAACCACATCCTCTCCTTTCAGCGGCTTCTCCCTTCCTGCCAAGCAGCTGCACTCAGAGGTTCTTTGAGTGAACCCTAAGACACGGCATCAAGTGGAATTGCTTCCTCCAATCCAGCCAGCCTCCGGATATCTTTCCGAGAAGCGTCTTCCCAAAAGAGACGCATCCCTTGCTTCTCTTTCCTGCAGCTTCTTAAGGATGTTTATAAGCAGAAAATAGTCTCCAGGAATTCGACCTTATATGGTTCATTTTCTATAGCTCAAGCATGACAAACATTAGAGTGACTGACGACCAGTAGCTGTAGCAACATCACCCCCCTGCAGAAATCAGCAGGATTGCTTCCAAGCCACGCTATCTTTGCTTTGGGATTTCAAGTGCGAGCTTCCTCTTCGGAGACCCGAGTGTAGGGAGGGACAGCTGTGCAGGGACTAGTTTCTTCTGAGACCAATCTATCATGAAACACACAAAGAATCCGCCATCAGCACAGGTTCCTGCAGCTTCATTTTAGGAACACAGGTTGGTCACAAAGTCCCAGAAATGTGAATTGGTATAACCAGGAATCGAAGAGTTGAAAGTAAACAACTTCCTACATCTTTCTACAGACAGAAAAAAAGAGGAGGAACCATTTCAAGAGAGAAGGAGAAAGGAGAATGACCATTACCACACAATGAGTATTAGACAAAAATAAACAAACAAAAACTCACTGTCATTGAGGTGATTCTGACTCATTGCAACCCTCCAGACCAAGGCCGCCATCCTGCAAAGCAGAGTGTAGTATGTACCCATTGATGAGTAACTGGTATCTGACCCAAGGCAATGTCTTCTTAACAGCTTTATAGGCCAGCGAAAGTGGGCCTACAGAAAACAGAAAGAGAATAATTCATTCAAATTATGATACTAATGAAGAAAGCTGAAGCTGTCTGCTTCTGTTGAGATTTATGGACTAAGAAACCCTACTGAAAGTCGCTCTGAGTGTTGACAATGGATTTGGGTGGCTGCTTTCGTATTTCACCTTAGTGCCTTCTCATGATATTTTATTTCATTCGTTTGTCTCCCCAATTAAAATCTGAGTTGCACGAGGGCAGTGTCATATCTGCTTTGTTCCCTGCTATGTTCCCACAACCTAGATTTGAACCTAGCATGCAAGAGATGCTCGATACATATGTGATGAATGAATGCATGCATGAATGAATGAGGCAACTGCAGCTCCTAAGGTTGAATCCAGCAATATTTAATCTGACATGAAAAAATAGAACCAT
>NW_022103896.1:89991320-89994094 GCF_000313985.2 Echinops telfairi | reverse complement strand
GATGAGAGTCAATTTCATAACGGATTGCTCCGTGGGGAGCAATGAAGGTGAGCGAGTGAGGGAGTTGGGGTGGGAAACAGGAATTCTGATCCACCATGGGGAGGAAAGGGAAGGAAGGCTATTCTTCCCACTCTGAGTGCCTAAATGAGGGTGTAGGAGTCTCTAGGTGGCGCGAGTTGTTAACACAGTGACAATTACGTGCAAGATGGAAGTTTCAGGTCTACTCCGAGGCTCCTAGGAAGAAAGTTTGGGGTATCTGTTTCTGAAACATTAGCCAACAAAAACTCTGTGGAACACAGTTCTCCTCTGACCCACGAGGTTGCTATGAGTTAGAGTCAATGTCGGGGCAATTGGTTTGGGGTGGAGAAGCATGGTTAAAGCTTCCCAAAGATCAGCAGAGTGGGGACTCAGAGCCTCACAAGACAGAAGCTACACAAGTAGAATGTGGCAGAATCCATCATCATCATGGTCGTTAGGCTGGAGTTTATCGCAGCATTCCCAGAAACCAGGGCCAGGAATCTCCCTGCTTCTATGTTTCCAATACCAGGAATTATAGATGCAGGCACTCCAGAGAGACTCCCTTGGGAATATGAGCTGGGTACCCTTCCAATCAATGATTCCAAATAGCACCATGATTCCAGACCACCACTAACCTTCAACGATCATCCTCAGGGAGGACACCCAGGCTTGAGGTTATTAGTCTTATTAGGCAAACAATTCAAAATAAATGATGATCCTGGGAATATAGGATGGCAGACAGAGGCTAATGACTGGATTCTGGGAGAGGAGTCAAGTGGCCCCCAAGAAGTCGCCCAATTTCCAGGAAAACAGTGGAGTCAGTGGAATTTGAAGTGCCTCATTAGAGAAGAAATTCAGATAGGTGATCTCAGCATCAACTTGTTGGCACAGCTGTTACAGAAAGACACTCTGGACATGAGAGAGGGGTGAAAGATGATCTGCTATTGTTCAAAATACAAGCAATATAACATAGTTTAAGATTTAGTAAAAAAAAAAAAAAAAAGGTTTAGTTTAACATCCCAAGTGTTAACTTTCTTGCAGTAAAAATTCCTTTGAATTTAATCAGTAAGGATGTTCTAACTCAGGGCCATTTAGAGAAGCAATGGGGTCTGGGGGTGGGTGTCTTATAGTCCCAGAGAAATGTAGATATCAATTGTTGACCTGATAATCTCAGGGGAAATGTAGAGTGTTTTTCTGTAAAGTCTGTTCACATTGTTTAGGGTCCTCGGATGATATTGTTTGGGATCCTTTGTTTATCTCTTGGGATTATTGCATAATCTGTTGGGGTTTCTGTTTGTTTTTTGTCACATAGTTTAAGGTATATAACTTGCTTAATTTTCACTGAACCTTTTAAGCAGTTTGGTGGTAGCAAACCCCACTGTCTTGGGCTCCAACAGTGAGAGACAATCGCAGACCTTGTTTCCCCAGCAATAAACAGAAGCTTGGCTGTGGAAAGACCAGAAGGAAGGCTGAAATTCCTCCTCGAAGGATATATGTACTCATATTAGAGACCCATTCAGTATCTCCCATAATATTTAGTCCACTGGCTAACTTAGCTACTGAAATACCAAAAAGTATCCATAAGGGCGAAATGATGTAGGATTTGTTTTAAAATACTCCAGGAAACAAAACAAGTTGCACGAGATGGGGTGTGAACAGGAGAAACACAGTAGAGGAAACAGTAGTGTGTTTTAAAGCTGATTACATGGGAATTTCTTAGACCAGTGAATCTCCAAGTGTGTCTTCCAGATCAGCAGCATCACCTATGAACTTGAAGCTGCAAATTCTCAGGGTGCCTCACACCCCAGATCTACGAAGTAAAAATCTCGGTGGGGGTTGTGACCCTGCAACAAGTGTAGTAACAAGTCCTTCACAATTTAAGCTAAATGTGAAAGACACTGCTTTAAGCCATTCTGTCTCCTTAGGCGTTGGTGAAAATAATTTCCATAATAAAAAATTGTAAAACCATCCTTAAGGGCATCGTTTGTTGCCCGGTTGTTTATTCTTATGCATCATTCCCTTCAATTTCTATTTAACAACTGTTTTGTTCTTTTCCTGGAATCAGAACAAAAAGTCAGAAAGCAGAGGCAAAGGTCAACTTCCAGGATGGTGTTCCCCCTGAGACTGCACAGCCACTCAAACCTGATTCCAGGTGTCTGTCTGCTGAGGGGGTAGTTCCTTAACAGCATGGGTTCGTTCCAAAGTGCCCCACTTTTCCAGTGCCTGGACTCAGCTCCAGTCCCCCCAGCCCTCCCGCACTGCCCCACGAGTGTCTGCCTTCTGCTTTCTGGAGGGCAGCCTAAGAGAACTCCGCCAAACGTAGTGCTGCATTAAAAACCAGGTTTCTGGGAAGAGTTCCTATGAGAGCCACAACTCAGGACCAGAGGCCCCTGAGTTTTTCCATACCCCCTTAGAAGTTCTTTAGAAACAAGAGAGGATGATGGCAAGGGTAGGTGCCTTAAAGGGGTAGTTTAAAAATTTTACCTAGCCTCATCCTTTTGTGGTGTTGGAAGTGGGTGCAGGGCTCCTGGGAGGTCTGGATGTCCCCAGGAGGCAAAGTGTTAAGAAGCAGGGGCCACCACCCACTGGTAACTAGCTACCCTTGGCTATAAACCAATCCTGGAGTTTCCTTTTTATGGTATTAGGCTCAGGGGCCATTATGAGGGAAAGAAAGGTACCCAAGTCTTTATCTGCAAGAAGCCATTAAGCAGGGCCTCATGCAAGGGGCACTCCATTTATGGCTGCCTCTGGGGGGG
>NW_022103896.1:89988244-89990211 GCF_000313985.2 Echinops telfairi | reverse complement strand
TTTCCACAAAGTTACTCATGCCCAGTTGTGAACCCCTTTGCAACTGTAAAACTTGAAACTTGTCATGTCCTTCATAAAAACCCACTTGGATGACAAAACGGGCTTCTGTGTGAATTCTTTCATCATGTGAAGCCAAGAACCGAGGTATTACCCACTCGAGAAACCTAACAGAAGCTACCGCTATCTTAAGGGTGTGGCATTGGATTTTAGAGGGGTCAGATGGCTGGACCCCATTGGCTTACCTCCATTCCAATCCTGATCACTGTTGGGATGGGTCGTCTGGACGAGAACACTGGAGTGGGTCATGTGAGGCAGTTTGTGATGGGTCATCCGGACCTCCAGCTTTCTACTCCCCTAAAGTCGTGGAAGCTCACAGGGGCACTTCGCCCCTGTCCCATGGGGCTGCTATGAGTGGGCATCTGCTGGACGCCTGTGAGTTTGGTTTGGTTTGCTTTGGTCAGGGACAGAAAGTGAGCGGAGTGGGAAATGGGTCATAAGAAGCCTCTAAATAGGGCTGCTCACCTGTTTTCTTATCTTTCCCCACCTTGGTGGCCAAGGGAACCTCCAGGAAGAGGGTAAGCTTCCAGTGGCCAAGGGAAGTCGCCCCTCCCCTTGCTTTCCAGGACCCTGCTCACATGGCCCCTGTGGTCTTAGGCCCAACAGCCCAGACATGGAGAAGGAAATTGTATACACGTTTTCCTCTCGGTCCACCGGGGTGTCAGCTGGGAGCAAGCGTCTGTCCAGCGGCTCTAGCCGACCGAGCTGGGGGACCCGTGGGTGCTTGAGTTTGGCATTGTGGGACAGCAGCGAGATTTCCCCCTGGGTATTGGAAGAGTGCCTCTTTACCTTACCTCGGGAAGCTGTTTGCCAAATGCCATCTGGAAGACACTGGAGAAGAGAAGGGGGCGGGGGGCTTCATGGGATTCAGTGGATTTATTATTCACCTCTTCTCCCGAGAGCCAATAGCTTCAAATGCCCACTAGGCCAGTGCCCTTGGTGTTACCTGGCCTCCTCACCAAAGCAATAAAGGAAGGTCCATCTGACCTAGGTGATCAGAGAAAGGAGTTTTGAATTCTGGGTCTTAGGGGCACCAGAAGGGGAAAGGGGGAGGGCAGCTGGAGCCTTGACAAGGCCCACTGTGAAATTTTCAAGGAGCTTCAAGAGAGGGATATTAACTTTTTTCAAGTTATAAACGATTCAGATTGCTAAGGGGGTGTCAAGCCTGCTAAGGAAAGCAACAAACAAAATAGCTCTCTATTTAAATAAATGGCCGCGCCCAGGCCCAAGGCAGAATCTCCAGGCTGTATCTGGGTCCCAGTCTCCTCTCAAACCCACTGTGGAATGACCTTCTCTGGGTCTTCCACTCTTTTACCGTGAGGATAATCATTTCCCCCCACTTACCGCATGTCACCCGCACACTTCCACACACGCTCCAGAGGCCTGGGAGCGCTTTGAGAAGGAAAGCAGAGCTGTCCTCTTAGCTGGGAGGGAGCCAGGGAGGGAGGGAAGGAGGGAGGGAGGTTGGAGGAGGAGCCTTGTGGTGCAAGGGACACTGTTACTGTCCGCTGCAAACTCTTTATCGGTTGCTGAGAAAATAAGTGACCGCAAGCTACTTTTCTCAGAACGAATAGACAAATGGAATGGTGATACATTCTGCTTGTAGACTTAGCCAACACCTTACTTACATGACTGTTTAGGCAAGCCATTAAGACCGCAGATGCTATTCTTTCTGATAGCCCGGCACCATCTGATTTCTTCATCACACTTTGCTCTGCACCCAGATTTGCAGTGACCGCTTCATGAGGGCAAGTATCAAATAGGGCCACATCATAAGAACTAATTGTTCTTCCGTTAGGGCTTAGATTAAATGCGAGCTCAAAATCCATTCATATTTTAGGTTTCTATATGTGTGATTGACTTTAGAGGCAGCATGATCAGCTTGATAAATAACATAACTTTCATGGGAT
>NW_022103896.1:89986037-89987493 GCF_000313985.2 Echinops telfairi | reverse complement strand
AGTTCTACCCTGTCCTAGAGAATGGAGACCTGTCACAAAAAGCAAAGTAAACCTGGAAGTAGTAAATATATAGTAGTCTCAAGATGTCAGTTATTGAGGAACCTGAAAACATTAGAATTTTGAACATTAGAATTTTGAACCCAAACATTAGAATTTTGATCCAAATCAAGTGACTTCACACAATCCATAACCTTTAGCTAGCAGTCCTCTGCATCTTCTCACCCTAGGACATTTTATCTTTAAGACTCAATAAGTGTTTCCGTTCCTTTAATCTGCAGCAGGTGTGTTTAGGGTAAAATTCAGTTCACTTTGTGGGGAGGTTCCCAAATCAGGTTCTTCTGATGGGACCTATACAGAAAGCTAGCTAAAATTGAGGATCACCAAAAGCAGAAAACAAGTATGATCTGAAGCGCATGATTTGCAGCATAATGCAGGGTGGACTTTTAGTTGGGGGTCTATACTAGTGAGTTGACAGCTTTCTTCAAGGGCAGGTTGCCTTTCCTCATTTTATCTCCGAATACAAGTGAAATCACCTTCTTAGATATTGCACCCCCTGCCCACATTTGGTCATGAATTTCTATAGAAATTTACTGAACACCATTGTAGAAGTGTCTATTAAATTAGGGTGACTCCTGGTGTCATGGTGGTTGCTCATTGGGTGACTACCAGCAAGGTCAGCAGTTCAAAACCACCAGCCACCACATGAGAGACACATGAGATTTTCTACTTGGGTAAAGAGTTACAGTCTTGGAAACCCACAGAGGCAGTACTACTCTGTCCTATACTGCCTCTCTATGAGTCAGACTCTACTGGATGGCAGTGAATTTGGGATAGTGGGACAATGTAATACGGTAGGAATTTTTTGTCATCTTCTACTGTCCTCTCAGATGAAAACCTAACCCTAATTGATGTGATGATGTCTCCTTTGAAGATTTGGTTTTTACAATGTACAATTAAGGGAGTGGTCAATGGATTATAAGCATTAGACAGACAGATAATATTGCTTAGGAGAGCAGATTAAATGATGGCAAGGCCTGGCCTAAACCCAAAGGACTAGTCTGATTCTCACTTTTGGAGTCTGCTGTCTAAACAGACTGAATTCCTCATCGGGTGCATTGCTAGAGCAAAATGGTCTACTGGTCTTTCTGGACTATCATTCAAATTCTAAATGTCTTTTAGACATCAATTTTTTGTTCGGGTCTGTTTTAAAGACCCCAAAGCCACCTACTTAGGGGCCAATGGTTTGCATGTGGCTTACCCCAACTTCCATGAAAACCATAGACAGAAGAGAAATGTTAACAATCCTGGGCCAAATGCTTAAAAACAACATATAAGGCTAAGTACAACACACATTATGAGATATTTGTTTATGTCTAAATAATTATCAATAGCAGCTACATTCTGTAAAAACCTCAGGTTGGATATGACAAAATAATAATTTATAAATTATCAAGGG
>NW_022103896.1:89966076-89984780 GCF_000313985.2 Echinops telfairi | reverse complement strand
GAATGCATACAACTATATCCTAGGCGTTAGTGAGCTGAAATGGACTGGTGTTGGCCACTTTGAATTAGAACATCACATGATTCGCTAGTCCAGGAATGATACCACCAACAGAAATAACACATTCAAGAGGAATGGCACGGCATCATTGCCAAAAAGGATCTTTCTAAATCTATCATGAAGTACATTGCTGTCTTTAATAGGGTTATGTCTTTATGCCTTCAAGGGAATCCAATCAGTACAACTATTATTCAAATGTATGCACCAACTATAAAAGCTAGTATTGAAGAAATTGAAGAATTCTACCAACAATTCAGATGGAAATTAATCAAACATGCAATCAAGATGCATTGGTAATCATTGGTGATTGGAATGAAAAAGCTGGAAACAAAGAGGAAGGAACAGTAATTGGAAAATATGGACTCAGTAGTAGTACAACTGAACTGGAGAGCACATGATAAAATGTTTTAAAGCCAACAACTTAATATGTGCACATTGCTATACATGTTGCTATGCACATGGACTTCCCCAAATGGAAAACACAGAAAGCAAACTGACACTCTCTGTGAGAGGACAGGATGGAGAAGCTCAATATCAGCAGCTCAAATCAGACCAGGGCCAACTGTGGGACAGACCATCAATTGTTCACATGTAAGTTCAGGATAAAGCTGAAGAAAACTTAAACTAGTCCACAGGAGTCAAAATACGACCTTGAGTCTATCCCACCTGAATTTCAATAACATTTCAAGAACAGATTTGACACATTGAACACTAATGACAAAAGACTTGATGAGTCGTGGGAAGCCATCAAAACAATCAATCATGAAGAAAGCAAAAGGTCATTAAAGAGACAGGAAAGAAAGAAAAGATCAAAGTGGATGCCAGAAGAGACTGTGAAACTTGCTCTTAATTGTAGAGTAGTTAAATCAAATAGGAAAAAGCATGAAGTCAGAAATGTTTCGGCAAGCTGAGGAAGCCCTGGAAGTGCTCAGAAAATTTGGAAAGCAGTTACTTGGTCAACTGACTAGAAGAGATCCATATTTGTGCCCATTCCAAGGAGAGATGAGCCATCAGAATGTTCAAACTATAGAACAATATCATTGATATCATACGCACAAAAAATTTGCTTAGAATCCTCCAGCAAGAGTTAAAGCACGACATTGACAGGGAACAGCCAGAAGGTCAGGCCCCGTTCAGAAGAGGACATGGAACAAAGGATATCATTGCAAAGATGGATCTTGACTCAAAGCAGAGAATTCCAGAAAGATGTTTACTTGTAATGCATTGACTATGCAAAGGCCTTCAAGTCTGTGTGCCATAATAAAATTTGGATAACCCTGAGGAGAATGGGACTTCCAGAACCCTTCATGATGTTCATTTGGAACCTGTACATGGATCAAGAGGCAGTTGTGTGAAAAGAATAAGGAAATACTGCATGGTTTAAAATCAGGAAAGGTGTGTGTGTCGGGGTTGTCTCCTCTCACCACACTTGTTCAATCTGTGTGCTGTGCAAATCATCAGAGAAATGGGATTATATGAAGAAGAATGTAGCATCGTGATTGGAGGAAGGCTTATTGACAAGCACCAACATGCACATGGCACAACCTTGCTCGCTGAACAGTGAGGAGGACCTGAAGCACTTGCTGATGAAGATAATGGATCGTAGCCTTCAGTAAAGAAAAGTCAATGTAAAGAAAAACAAAATTCTCACAGCTGGACCAGTAGAGAAAAGGTTGAAGTTGTCAAGGATTTTGCCTTGCTTGGGTCCATAATGAATCAAGGAAACAGCAGTCAAGAGATCAACAGGTGCACTGCGTTGGGTTAATCTGCTGCACAAGATCTCTTCAGAATATTGAAGGCAAGGATGCTACTATGAGGACTAAGGTGCAAGTAACCCAAGCCATGGTAGGCTCCAGTGCCTCATACGCATGTGAAAGTTGGACATGGAATAAAGAAGTCAAAGAATCAATGCATTTGAATTATGGTGCTGGTGAAAAAATCTTGAAAGTACCATGGACTGCTAGGAGTACAAAGTAATTTGTGTTGGAAGACAAGGATGGCAAGACTTCAACTTACATACTGTAGTCATATTGTCATGAGAGACAAGTCCCTGCAGAAGGACATCGTGCTTGGTAAAGTGAAGGGACAGCGAGGGAGAGGAAGGCCTTGAAGGAGATGGATTGACACAGTGTCTTCTTCAATGGGTTTCTGCATAGGAACAATTTGTGGGGATGGCACCGGGCCGAGCACTGTTTCGTTATGTTGGGCCTAAGGTCGCTATGGTCGGAGCCTACTCAATGGCACCTATCAGCAAGCTATATACAGTGAACCCTCGCCACTTCGCGCTTCGACTTCCGCGGCTTCACTCTATCGCGGTTTTTGCGTAACAGCGCATGCTCTGTCATTACTGCCACTGATTGGCTCATACTGTACACGCTTCTGTCTGCATCGCTACGTATTGGAGCTACGTATCAGATGCATTTTTGCTTTTGTACAGTGTACTGTAATTGTTTGCGAGTGTAATGGTGACTAAAGGGTGTTTTTTCATGTCCTCTATGCTCTAACTACGAAAATATTTGATTAAAAATAAGGAATCCTACTTCGCGGAATTTCATTTATCACAGTAGGGTCTAGAACCGATTAACCGCGATAAACGAGGGCTCACTGTATATATAAACATACTATCGGTCGTTCTGTCTCCTTTCCACATTTTCACCTGTGTTAAAACAGTTCTTAAGGCGACTTTCTTCCAGCAGCATAGAACACGCTAAATTCTTTCACATGGGTTCACCAGGCCCAAGTGCTGTATTTACTAATCTAATATGGCACATGTATTTTTAATCAAGGAAGGATATGTATACTAAATTGAAACAGCATCTTATTAAAAAGATAAGTTTTAATTATGACTGTAGGTAAGTGGATAGATATAAAAGAAACCAGTTAGCAATCCAGCCAGTTTAAATTATACCCTAGTAAGTAAAATTGATAATCACAAGATATAAATATCTATTATAGCAATTAGATAAAACATTAAGTGTATCATTTATGATATTTGAACAATCTCCTTGGCTGTCTTAATGGCCTTATAGATGGAATAGTCTTAGATGGCCTTCCAGGTCAAATTATCCAGTCTTTTCTAGAGCAATGGAAAAAACAATTCCAGGAGTGCTAGAGCAAGGAACAAAGTAAATATGGTATGCAGTTAGCCTTACTACAAAATAGGAAGGAAGTTTAGGTTACCTGATTTCCCATGAAGTTTTGACTTCTCTGAATGATCTGAGAAATGCCAGCGCATCTAGTCCACAAGAGTCAAAATACGACCTTGAGTCTATCCCACCTGAATTTCAAGAACATTTCAAGAACAGCTTTGACACATTGAACACTAACGACAGAAGACTTGATGAGTCATGGGAAGCTTTTCAGTTCAGATGCTAGGTCAGACAGAATCTGGACTACGAGTTCTGTAGCGAGCAAATATGGAGGCTGGTAGCCCTAGCGGTAAGCAACTCGTCTCCACATAAGAAAATGAAATGGACGGGAAGCGCTCCCTGGCTTAAGAACGGGGCATTTTCTTTGAGCTCCCTTGTGGTGGTTGTTCTTAAGCGCCGTGGAAGTTGGTTCTGACCTGGAACAACTCTCTTTACAACAGATTGAAACACTGCTCCATTCTGTGCCATCCACATAACCCTTATGTGGAGCCCACTGCTGAAGCCATGCATCAGTCCGTCCTGTTGAGGGACATCCTCTGTTTTCACTGCCCCTCTGCTTCCTTCCCCAAGCCTGAGGTCTTTTTTCAGGGGCTGGAGTCTCCGGATAATATATGCAAAACGCCTGGAGTGAGCTTCTTTCTTTACCAACAAACAACAAAATCTCAGCCCAAAGTAGAAATCAATGCACAGATGATCTGACTTATTTTTTTATTAGCTCCACCAGTGGTGGTTCGGGTTCCCAAACCTCGATCCATCGGAATGTCTCTCAGGAACACACACTAAAGCAAACCTATATATGTTCCCTTCATGTTTCACCAGCCATTCCCAAACTCGGTGAATGCCACGAATATCTCTAGTTATCCCAGTCGAAACTGGGAGGCACCCTCAACCTCCTTCTCTGCTTCACCTCCCATATCCAACATATTGAAAGCCTTTTCAAATATAGCTCAATCTTCTTTGCATCTCTGTCCCTCTAGGGCCCAGTCCCTCTCATCTATTAACTGGTTTCCTTGCTTAAGTCTTGATCCCATCCAATCCCAGCCTGATGAACCATTCTAATACTCATCTAAATGTTACACACACATCACATTTAAAATTCTCCGTAGTGTTTCTTTGCCTGATAGGGTCACATAAAATCTTGATGTTCATTGTCATTCCACCCGGTCTTTTCTCTCAACGCTCTTGCCCACACTTTGCCCAGCTAAACCCTTTCACGTCCTCACAAATGTGCTCCTCTGTCTCTAGATGTTATTCCTCTGGTGTGGAACCTTGGATGACTGATCCTACTCTGCTTTCATGTTGATTGACTTCCATGTCCTTCACAATGCTTTCTCTAACTCTTAGAATTACAGGTTAAGTATGGGGTTTCATGACACTGTAGCCACTTGGCTGTCAGTTTGTCAGACTGTTGGGATTCGTGTGTTGCTGTGATCCTGGAAGCTATGTCACTGATATTTCAAATGCTACCCAAAGTAAATAAGTTTAGTGGGGTTTCTAGACTAAAGCTCCACTTCAGAGGACGTCGCCCCTGGAAACTTCTGGACAGCTTAGAAACATGGTCAGATACTGACGGTCCAATGCACGGAAGCAGAACATTGTCAGAGATATGACCAGAGGATGGGCCCCTGGGTCGAGGGCACTTGCAATATCCCTGAGGAAGAGCTGATTTCTCAGAGGGAATCCACCCAAGGGTCATGAGTGGGGAAAAGCCTCTGGGAGTCGAGCCTTCAGGATCTGTGCTTGCTGATGCGACATGATTCAAGGCAAGGAGACACAGCTGCAAAAAACATCTGCTCATGATCAAAAGTTGGCATGTGAGAAATGTGAATTTAGGATAATGGGAAGTTGTCAAAAATCAAATGAAATGCACGTCCTAGACCTGAGTGAGCTGAAAAGGCCGGTATTGGACATCTTGAATTAGAAAATCATGATTTACTATTCCTACACTGACACAATCAAGAGAGATGGTGTTGCACTCATTGTAAAATTAAAGAATTAAATTGCATAATCCGTCTTTTTTAACAGTTTTATTGGCATATGATCCACATATCATACAAGTCAATAGTTCAATCATATCAAGAAGAGTAATGCAATCATTATGACAATCAATTATAGAACATTTTCTTCTTTCTTGCACTAATTATTATCAGCTCCCCATTTCACCCCAACCTCCCCTGCCATACCCCCAAGGAACCATTAATCCAGTTACTCACTCTGTAGAGTTACCTCTCCTGGGTTTCATATACAGAAAAACACACAAAAGGCAAACAAGCAAACAAAACTAACAAAAATAACAGAGTAAAACCAAAAAAATCTCAATCAAAAAGAAAGTAGAAAACATTAAAAACAAGAACAATTTTTAAATGGGTCAGAAGGGAAAAAAATAAAACAAGGTGTTAAATTTTAACTTAACTATGTCTACAACAATCCACTTCCCAATGCACTCGGCACGACAACAAGGCTAGTCACAACCTTTGTCTTTGTATGGTCAGAGGGAATTCACCAGAGGCTTAATCCACACTTTTTTTTTTAAACTGAAACAACTTTTAAATGGGTCAAAAGGGAAATCAAATATGACATTGCATTTTATCCAAACTATATCTACCATAATCAACTTTACAATGTTTTCTGTCTGATAACAAGGCTATTTACATCCCTTGACTGTATGGTCAGAGGGGATTCACCCGAGGCTTAATATGTGTGGGCCCTGTAAATGGGTTTTGGGCTTCCACTGTCATTCATAGCCCTCTGTAAATCAGTTGTTCACAATTTAAGCTCTAATGCCATTTCTGCCTTTAGATTTGGATTTTTTAATTTACAATCCTTGTACATAGGCTGCTGTGCTTTTTCCTTGTGGTCTTAGTTAACACCTCACTTCAATGGCTGCTTGCATGAAGACAAGCCTTTAAAACTTCAGATGCTATTCTTTCTGCTAGCAGGGCATCATCTAGTTTCTTCACCACATTTTGTTGTAGCAACCAGATCCCTTTTAATTATTATTAAAAGATCATTTTATTGGGGACCCTTACAACTCTTGTAACAATCCATACATCAATTGGATCAAGCATATTTGTACATACGTTGCCATCATTCTTTTCTAGACATTTACTTTCTATTGAGCCCTTGGTATCAGCTCCTCTTCCCCGCCCCCTCATGACCTCTTGATAAATTATAAATTATTATTATTTTCATGTCTTACACCAACAGCTGGCTCCCTTCCCCCATAGTTTCTGTTGTTCATTCCCCTGGAGGGGGAGGTGGTGGTTATGTGTCAATCATTGTGATTGGTTTCCCCCTTCTTCCTCTCCTCTCCCTACCTTCCCCTTACCCTCCTGGTATCACTACTCCCATTCCTGTTCCTGGATTCCATCTGTGTGAGCTCTTATCTCTTATCTTACTTGTGTACATGCTCCGGTCTAGCCCCAAGTGAAAGGCAGCATGGGGGTCATGGTCGTGGGGAGTGAGGAAGCCTCAAGGGACCAGGGGAATATTGTGTGTTTCATAAGCGTTTTACTGTGTGCGCCCTGGTTGACTCATCCCTTTCCTGCGATCCCTCTATGAGGGCATGTCCCATTGTCTACAGATGGGCTTTGGTTTTGGGTCTCTGCTCCAATCCCCCTTGTTCTCAACAATATGCTTTTGTTTGTTTAGTATGTGTCTTCTGATGCCTGTTGCCCGGTCCCTATAACACCTCATGATTGCACAGGTTGGTGTGTTTCTTCCATGTGGGCTTGATGCTGTACACATATCTTCTGTGATCTCTTCATGAGGGTGCATTTCAAGCAGGGTCGTGTTATAAGAACTAATTTTTCTTAGAATATGGCTAGGATCAAAATCAATCTTGAAGTACGATAAAGTCTAGACACTCTTCTAACTAGAGAAGGCATGGAGGAGAACACCAGCGGAAAGCCTGAACTAGAGACCTATTACCATTCTTCTACTCAGTTGCTCCCACCCTCTGGACTTGAGCTACGGGAACTTTTCCTGAGCCTCTCCCCTCCCTGACCAGAAACACAACCCCAAGTCTTCCATTAGGGGTGGCTTTTTAATGAATCCAGGGTCTTGCCTGTGGTAAACAGTGGGGGAATGTCCCAAGAACCAGTAGCTAGGGGGTAGAGTCTTAATCCTGGTGGCTCTGTGTGCATCAGAGTAGACTTGTGTTCTGTAGGGTTCCAGTGGCTGGTTTTTGAAAATGATGTTTCCAGGCCTTTCTTCTGAGCTACTCTGCATAAACTTCAAGTGTCATTAAGTTTATCGGTTTAATACATTAACCCTACTCTGGGAGGTATCTGCAACTTCCATCCCAATCCCCAACCACCACCACTACCAAAAAAAAAAAAAAAGGCCAGAAATAGTCAATTTTAGAAATATGGCGTTTGCTTAAATGTTTAAGTAATTCTCTTTCCCACATCTAGAGATACGAGGACCAAGTCCATGGTGCCCCCTGTCAAGACCTGAGATAGTTTATTGTGCCAACCTGGCCGATAAACACATGTGGGGTTAATTGAAGGGCAGAGGGATAAATGGCTCAGTGAGCTTCTCCTTTCTAGTTCTCGGGTCTCTTGCTTTCTGATGGTCAGACCAGGGTGTAGCTGCCCTAGCCAGTTCCCTGCTTCAGCTGGCAAGGCTCACTTCCTGCAAGATGTCCCTGAAGAGAAACCACATGGACCTACCCTGATGCAGCCCTGGGGGCTGGAGCAGCCGTGTGGAGACCCCTGCCAGTGCTGAGATACTTACACGTTCACTGACTCTGCTTTCCTCCTGCAGTTGGCATCACTGCGTGTGTTTCATGAGACTGAGGAGGACTTTGTGGATTGGTGTCGGACATATGGGTTAATGGGTTAATGTTGGACTTGTGGGCTTGGGCAGCACTGGGTTGGGAATGTTATCTTGATGCGCACTTAACCTTTACATAAAACTCTCTTATACATGAGTTTCTGTGGATTTGTTTCTCTAAAGTACCCAGACTAACACAAGACCCCACTTCCTTTTTTTTCTTGCTGCCTCCTTCCTTTCTTTCTTATTCTCTTCCATAGTCTACTCAAAGACTGGAAAATCCTTGCCCTTCAAAAATCTGAATTTAAGAAAAATAAAGCCAAGAAATAAAGGAGAGCTGGATTATTTTCCAGGAAGCTCAGAAATTACTGTATTGTTCTTGATAAAACAGAAGAAAAAAGCCTGCTAACTGGCTCCTAAAATAATGGGATGTTGAGAAGGCTGTCGAAAGTAAAGGAGAGACAAGTAGGTGTACTGGAAGAGATTTGCAACACATTAGGAGGAGTAAATGTCAGAGCCCTGAGGTAGAGAAATGAAGACTGAAAGGAAGAAGAGAAAGGAAGACCACACCCAGGCCCAAGGAGACTGCTTACCCTGGGGTCAGGGCGAGCTGAAGGGGGGCAATATTGGTGATAACAAAATGACACATGTTATGAAGCTTTCCCTTGGCTCAGAATTCTTCCAGCCCAAGTCTCATCTTCACCAAGTGGTCAACTCTACAAATGTGATTGTCAGGGATTATGTCAAAGTAATATCCCAGCCTATCAGTCAGATCTCACGCTGATGACACCTCTTTGAGGGTGTGGCCTTTTATATAAACATCAGATAGAGCAGAGCCCATTTTGCTTTGGCCCTTCACCTTCTACTGGAGCTGGATCCTGCATCTAGTTCATCAATTTCCTGTTGTCTGACTTGCTTCCAAAGTTACATGGAAAAGAGTCAGGGCACATTCTGGTTGCAGGCAAGCCATAAGTCCTGATGGCGCCCCCAGAGGTGGACACATTTACTGTCTGGCAAGCACAGAAACACCGAAGGTGAGCCCCTTACCTTATTTCTTCTCAACCCTGTGGCAAGGCCCTGTCTTTCTCTGTTGCTCAGACAGTTCATTCCAGCCTCGGGTCCAACCACCTGGTTCTGACTGCACAGTTTCTCACCTTTTCCATGATGGCTGCCTCCTTTTTGTTCTCAGGTTTCAACTCTGACATTGACACTCAGAGAAGTCTTCCGTCTATTTTACTATTAAATGAAATCACTTCTTATCTGAATGTTATTTTTAGTCTATTTCTTATGTCTCTCTCCCCTCTAGAACATGAAGCAGGAGTATCTTGCACCCACTATATCTTTGGCATTTAGAATAAAAAACCAAAACAAACCCTGTTGTCATCACGTCAACTCCGATGCACAGTGACGCTATGCATGGCAGAGTAGAACTAACGCCTGCACAGACTTTTCTTGGCTTTAATCATTATGGAAGCAGATCCCCAGGCCTGTGTTCCAGAAAGTAGCTGAGTGGGTTGAGACCAACAACCTTTGGGTGAGTGGTATTACCAGGAGAAAGTTCAAGGTTTCAATCTTCTCTTCTCTTGTTTCTTGTCTGCTCACAAGCAAGTTGTCAGATGAGGGACAGCATTTATACCGGAGTCAGAGTACAGGTTTGAACAGAACAAATGAATTTTTGAAGGAGACCCTTCATTGTGAGACCAGCAAAGGGCCCTCAGCTATTGTGAGGGTGCCAGGGAAGCAAAGGTTTTATCCAACCCAGGACAGACCTTCCACCATGGGCTGGCTTTCCACTCGGTCTCTGGTATTGCCTGGCTTTATGAGTCGTTTTCTTCCCTTTTCCAGGACATGCACCCAGAATTCATGCCATGTCCTCCTCCCCAGGCCTGAAAAACAAGACGCAATTCAAACATTGTTGGGGTACTGTACACATCTCTGCCCGTACCCTTCCCTGTCTCCTCCTCTTCCATTGACAAGGAAGTGTGTCTTGGCTGCTCCTCACCTCTCTTAGTGCTGGCAGGCTAGGAGAAGTGTGCTTCCGGTTCTCTTTTGTGCCAGAATTCCTTTCATTGTCAACTTATTTCTCTCCTTGCCTAGTTCTGTCTAAGGATCCCTTAGTGGCATAGTGGTTACGTGGCATATCCCTGGTGGCATAGTGGTGTATCCCTGGTGGCATAGAGGTTATGTGTTGGACTGCTCACTGCAAAGTCAGCAGTTTGAAACCAGCAGCTGCTCCATGGGAGAAAGATGGGGCTTTCTACTCCCATGATGAGTCTCAGAAACTCATAGGGGCAGTTCATCCCTGCCCTATAGGGTCGCCATGAGTCAACATTGACTCAATAGCAGTAAGTATTTTTGTTTTGGGAGTTCTATCTAGCTAATACTCACCACCACCCCCCCACACACACACTGTAAGTGATAACATCCAAATTGTTTTGGGTTAAGGGGCAAAGATCATCCTTTTATAGCTACTTCCTGCTGGACAGGGGCATACACCTGTGTCCGTTTAGTCCCTATCTACTACAATTAGTCCCTATCTGAGGTTGAGGAGAAAGCATGTGCGTGGAATCTGATAGCAGTCTGCTCTGGTGGGGAGAGGTAGGTTAGAGTCCGTTGGCAGGACAATCATTTGTAGTTGCACAGTGGCAAGTCTGGAAGGGAGGGGCATTAAAAACCTAGGTCCATAAAGCAGTAGGAGAATAATAGAGGCTATGGGGCCTGGGAAGGGTAGTCCTCAAGCAGCCCATGACCAAACATCAGGCAAGGAACTCCATCCAAGTGCAGCTTGAGCTTGGATTTTGTTTGTTTGTTCCCATAACTTGCGGATATATTCTTGAACTTAGCTTGTTTGATTTACCTAGCAGCAACATTCTTTCTTGAGCAGGGCACTAATTCTGTTTGGGGCTGCTGCCAGCAGGTCTAGGCCCTGCTGATTCTGGAAAACAACTGGGACCAGGGAATTGATCTGAGCCTGCATTATAATTAATGAATCAATAATCTCAATGTTGAGATGTGCTAGTTCGGAAGAAAGGTTAGCATATATATTTCCTCAAGAGCACTCCAGTGGTTCCCACAGTGGTCTCACAGTTCCTGGCAGAGGACTGATCCTTAATAAAGAGGGGATCAGTGGCCCTGATATTTGGGGCATTCTCTGTGTAGTGCTTAGATGAAGGGGCAGGAGGGTTGTGACATTTCCAAAAGATATGTTGGGTAAGCCATACCCCAGACTGCCAAGCCCTGCCCAGTTAGTTGGTAAACACTGACATGCGGAATTTCCACAGACAAAATAAATTCCCTTTTAGAGAAGGATACATCCTGACACATCCCATGGTTGAGAGAGTCTTACTTATTCAACCCCACCAGACAGACATCTATTTCCAAAAGTGTCAGCAGCAGCAACTGCAGAAGGCTGAAACAGAATGAGTAGAGTCAGCATGTAAATCTTCCGAAAGCATGACATGACTAGTGGTGACAATAATGGTTCTTCCTCTGAACTACTAGAAACAAGGGAACAATGATCTGTTTTTATACTTTCCTGTGTGATGTAGTCTGAGATACAGAAATTCGGCGGGGGGGTGGGGGGGTGGGAGGGGCGTGATTCCGAAAGAGGAAATGGAAGGAGGAAAAGTTTCCTGTTGGCAAAATGCATGTCTACTATAGTCTTGCAAGATGAGTTAGCTTAGGGTTCCCATTGAACACTGGTTAGTGAAGGCAGGGGAATGGAGACGTGTGTATATACACAGCTGAGCATACAATTTTAGGTTGTTGATGTCATGCAGAATGGATTTGTGCCCTAATGTATCTTTAATGCCTACTAAGTCCTGCATTTATAGAGTTTGGGCTCTGATTGTTCCACCTGGCCTCGAGGTTTCTCATAAAGGAAAATTTTGAGGCTACTTGGTCTTGGGCAGAAACTTCGGCTCCATATGCCTCACCATCTTGTTCTCACTGGAACTTATAGGTGCTGAATTAGGAGGTGTCTAGCTGGGGCCAAAGAAGTCATTGGCTTCCAGAACTCCATGTGTGGAGCTTGGGAGCCATCTCAGAACAGGTTCAGGTTCTAGTTTATTGTTTCCCAAGGTTGGCAAGAAGGCAGGGTCAGTCTTACAATTCCTACACAATTGGGTATCATTCTGCAGAGACAGGAAAGCCTGCATATTGAACCTCTGTTCAATTTCCTTGCCTTTTGAAAAACAAGTCCAGCCATATGATGGTATCGTCATGTAGACCACAATTTTCAGGAAGATAATTTTCTGCACGGTCTAATTGAAAGGCCTGTTCCCTTTGCCCATGTCATGACCAGTGTGTTCCGAGCAGTCGCCCCTGGGTAATTACTGGCCTTGTTATGTATCTGGGGTCCCCTTCCCAGGCATCTAGAATCAGCCAGGAAGATTCACAAGTACTCGGTTGACCACACTTGATTTCACAACCCCTCAAAGAGCCAGTTGGTCAAGTTATAGTGTCTTCCCATGGGGTTCCCTTTGAGGTGGCTGCATGTGATGGGGTTTACCCCTTGACACCGTGCTGAATAGCTGAACCAGGATAGGCCTCTTTATTCTTTGGAATCCAGCAAGCCTGCCCATTCATACAGTTATACTGTGCCTCCAAATGACCCATGCTGTACCTCTTTTAATATGTTGGGAGGCAAACAAGAATCAGGGAAGAGAGAAGAAAAGAGACCCGAGAATATGCATATTAATTCCCAAGGGACTTCCACTCAGTGTGGTCCATTGAGGAGTGTAACTGCCTGTGCATCTAAATCAAGCACCAGGTTTACCGGGAGGCGGCTCAACGTTTCAACCCTCTCCTCTCTAAGTTTTGTCCTGCTTTCGAGAAAGTATTCGGACAAGGGACAACATTTAGACTAGAATCGGAGAAAAGGGTTGAATGTAAGAAGTGAGTTTACTAAGGAGTTACTTCAGTGTGAAACCGCAAAGGGCCCCCAGCTGATCTGAGGGGGCCGTGAGATGAAGCGTTTTATCCAGTTCATGGTGGATCATCCCATCAGATCTATCTTCCTATCACTTGCTGGCTTTCTATCAGCTCTTCTGTTATTGGCTGGCTTTCCATGGCATAACTCCCTTTTCCAGGTATGTGCAACCTAGATTCCCTGTTGTGCCCTTGCCATTTGGCCTTGAAACCAAGGGTCAGTTCAACCAGTAGGTGGGTAGTGTGAATACTCCATCTTTCTCCACCCACACCCTTTCACTGTCTCCTTCTCTTGTATTGATAAGGAAATGTGTCATATCTGGGTTTCACCCTCCTTGGTGCTGGGAGGCTGGAGGTGGGAGAGGAGGCAGTGTGCTTCCACCTCTCTTTTGTGCCAGACATTCCTCCTATGTGAACCTTTCTTCCCCTTACCCTGTTCTGCCTAGCTAACAATAAGTCAAGTGCAAACTCATTGTGCTATCAAGAGATCTTGGCACCTAAAGTAGCACCTGCTTTTTTTACCGAGGCTACTCAGGACCAATACCTTAAACTGCATTCATTGGCATTTAACTTTCAACCCACAAAAAGTAGCCACTTTTTAATGGTTGGTGTATAAGGAATTAAAATTTAGTTACACATAATGATTGGCTGTTGCCCATCCCTCGAAATGATTGGTCATCTTTTCTCTCATTTCCTGGTTCCTTCCTACTATCCCACCAGATAGTAAGTAGTACACTTAGACAGTAGAGAGTATCTGTAGATTTCCAGATTAAGCAAATCTATGGCTTTAAAATTACTGTCATCATTGAAGATTGTTTTAAACGTATTGTAGAAAGAAAATCTCCAAGAGATAAAATGAGTCAGAAGTAGGTTATCTTCTGTTTATAATCATCTCCTGGTGGGGCCTGACCAGCAGTTCCACCCCAGTATAACACACCAGCAGGGAAACCAGACTGTGGCCCCCTGGTTTGACCCACCCAGGTGCTCCTTTCAAAAAGAGACTGGGAAAGATCAGAGGAATTCATGTGCAACTTGCTGAATGGAAGAAAAAAAGAAAGGAAGAATACAAGGGAGGGAGGGATGAAGGAAGGAACGGATTTCAGTGTCGTTCCCCCACTCTTGTCCATTCTTCTCCCAAAGAGCCTTCTGTTCAGGGAAATTGGAGAACTCTGGTAGCAGGGCACAGATCTAGGGCAGAAATGCTGCACTATGCTACCTGAGACTGTATTGTGGGTAACCAGACTTTGGTTACTTTTTTGCTTATAAACTTCTGGAAACCAAAGTCGAATGAAAGACTATTTGTTCCTGAACAAACCCTGCAAAGAACCCTTTAAGAGGAGGGGGCGATTTTGCTTTGTGTTTTTCTTTATAAAAAAGGGGGGGGAGGGCAGAACACCACATGCTCTACTTACTTTTCAGATGCAAGAACCTGGACTAATTTATGTATTATTCCTGAGGATTCATGTTTACAAGTTTCTGTGCCATTGTGGTAAAAAAATAAGCTCTATTTTTGAAAGTAGAAACCCACATAAGCCTCTATATTTAGGTTGTTCTTCCCCTTCCTGCCTCCCCACTTTCATTTTACAAATGGCCACAAACACACAGCCAAGTTAGAGCTCATGATGTAGCCAGGGTGATGCTTCTCTTTCTCTCTCAGGCTCCTCTCAAGTTCAAGTAAGCTCTAGTCACTGTTCAAGGCAGATCTACTTGCCTCCACAGGCACAGCTCTGATCCGCCCCTTTTCATGAGCAAACACCCTTGTAGTCTTCATTTTCCTTAATGCAGGGAATGTTTCTGAAATCAAGCTGGCAAGACATTGAACAATGGCCTTTTAAGAGAGGGTATACGGTAACTGGATCACTAACTGTGTGACTAATCACAGTCATCTATAACCACAGTGACTGTGACTTCAATCTGACTTGGTCATTTGTAAACCACAGAATGGCCTAGCCATCTGCAGGGGATGCTGGCTCTTCCCTGATACTATCTGGAGATGCCAGGCCTGTTTCTCCCTCACCCGCAGGAGGAAGTAGTGCTTGGCTAGGTCCGCAGTAAAGGGCACTTGTGGCAATCAGAATGTATATTTCCTTATTAAAGTCTTTCTTAGTGTCTACTGCAGTGTCAGCCTTTGCAACAGTTGCTCCCTGGTCCGAATTCCATTTGAGCAACACCAAGTGTGTAAGACAAAAGGAAAAAGCCTATAATAAAAAGGTTTTTTTGAGAAAAATTAAAAAGGAAAGAAAGCTCCCACTTTAGTTTAAGGCCCTTTGGTGTGCCAGCCCTTAGTCGTTTATTGCACAAAAATGTTTCAAAACTCATAAGGCTTCCAAAACACCAAAACAATTTAGGAATTTTAAGAACAGGAGTATGCGTGGCCAAAACGTTTCCTAAGTAGGGAGCACCTGCCCATATCAGGGCTCATTCCTTTCTTACCTTCCTGCCCAAGTCATCGTTTTTGTGGCCTTTAGGACTAAATAATTTAAAATTAAAAATAAATAAGATCCATATAAGACCAAGAGGCTTACTTGCAAAAGATGAAAATTGTTCGCAGTGCTGGGGACACCGTTTCTAACGGCCTCTCAACACAAATCCCCACCCTGGGAACTGGATTTGAGTTGCACAACACTGAGCCATACAAATTTTTTTTTTTTTCAAATCAAACTCATTACTGTCGAGTCAATTCTGATTCATAGCGATCATAACGACCCTTTAGGGCAGAGTGGAGCTGCCCCTGTGGGTTTCTGAGGCTGTAAATATTTGCAGGGTCTACCAAGTCTCATCCATCTCCTAGGCAGCAGTTGGCGGATTTGAACTGCTGACTTTGCAGTTAGCAGCCCACAGCGTACTCCACTAGAACATTAACGCTCCTTGCGTTCAGCCCGAGTCTGTGTGCCATTCCAGCAGGTATGCTGGGTTCCTGCTACTCTCTGTGAATATGGTTATTTTTCATTAAAAAACACTTTTTTTCCTGCATGTTTTTGTTTGCAGGAGCCCTAGGGCAGTGGCTATGCACTGAGCTGCGAATCCTACAGTAGCAGTCTGCAACTAGCAGCCGCTCACCGGGATGGGGCTTTCTACCCCCTTAAAAAGAAACTCACACAGGGAATACCCCCTCTCCTTCAGGGTCACTGTGCATAGGAACGGCAGGGAGTTGCTTGTTTGTTTGCATTGTTGCAAGCAGCCGGATAGCAGCCAGGGCCGCCCCATCAGTCCAGAGGAGAGCTGCTCCCGGGGCTGAGTGGCCTGCTGTCTTGGGGGAAGCAAGTTTCCAGGCCTTTTCCCACGGTGCATCTGGGTCGATTGAACTGCCACGCCACCGCTTGAGGATAACATCCTGCGGCAAACCCCCCTGTAAATCACGGGGCCTCTGGCCGCCTCCCCCCATCCCCACCTCCCACTAATCTGGTCAATTTAGCACATCAGCCTAAACCACCTCTCTTTGGGTCCCAATCCCACCCATGTCCTCCTCTTCCTTCTCTCAGCCCGCGCTCGGGATCCTCTTTCCTGCCCAGGACCACGGGGCGCGGGACACCCCCGTTCTCCGCCCCGCTCGCAGCGAGGTAACCAGCGCACCTCCCCGTGGTGAGCAGCGCGACGTCGCGGGGCTGGCCCGGCCACTGTCCCCGCAGGCTGCCCGGGGAGAGCGCGAGAGAGGCGCTGGGCGCCCGAGGGCGGAGGGGCGAGCACCCAGGCCACGCTGCGGAAACCTCCGGCCGGCTCGGGAGCAACGACAGCGTGCAGAAGGACTCCCACGAGCCGTCTCCCTGGCCTGGCCTGCCCGGCAGCCGCCACCATTGTTGTCCCCGAGAGCCGTCGTCCGGCCCGCCCCAGCCCCCCGCCGCGGCCGGCCAGCTGCAGACCCCGCGACCCGCGGCCGGCGGCACACAGGCTGACCATTGTCCTGGGGACTCGCCCCCGGGACCGAGACCAGGGCCAGGGCCGGGCCCGCAAGAAGGATCCCAGGCCTGCCGGCCACCCCAGCGGGCTAGGCTGCAGCTACCTCGGGCTGGGTGCGGTTGGGGGGCCGAGGCCACGGGCGACATCTTGAGACACCGTGAAAGCACCGGGGCTACAGGGCCATTGTCACACTGTGCACCCATCTGTACCAGCTTTCCTCGGGCGCCAGCTGCGAGGAAGAAAAGTCAAGGTTAAATGCCTCAGAGGAGCCTGCAGGAAGACGCAGAAAGCCAGCCCCTCCTGCTTGGGAGCTGGCTGGTGGCCCTACCTTGCCCTTTGTCTCCCCTCTTGAGGAGAAATGCTGTGACCCTGGTCATTATTCTTGCTGTCAAGATTAAAGGCACCTCCGCTCGGTTGAGAAATGGCAGCTCTTCCACCCCATAAAGTGGATAAACCCTTCGGTGCAAATTTATGTGTATGCCAACTTGGCCTGCTGTCAGAGGTCCTGTTAGCTACTGTACCCAGCAACATAGAAACAATGCAGGATGAGATTAAAGTTATTGACAACCAGCTCACCCTGCAGGTTTGTGTGTGTGTGTGTGTGTGTGTGTGTGTGTGTGTGAGAGAGAGAGAGAGAGAGAGAGAGAGAGAAAGCCAGCTAACAGCCTCACATTTGTTCTATGGCAATTGATCTTCAATATATTTTGGTGGTTTGTCTGAAGGATCGATGATCAGACTCAAAAATAAGCACCCTAATCTGGCAAGCACCTACTCCTAGAAATGAGTGGAAGCGTTCGGTTTTCTCCTGGAAGCAAGGAATGAGAAGCCCACAACACGTAGTCTGGTGTGTGCGTAAGGGCCCTGGACAAGACTGTGGAGCGAGGAAGCGTGGGGGTGGTTTCCTGCATTTCTGTCGCAGGGAGAAACCACCACGGGGAAGGAGGGCTTGACAGGCAGAGGACTCCGGGAACAGGGAGGGAGTGGATGGGAGGGCAGAGAAAGGAAAACTGGGCCTCCTTAAGACCAGCAGGCGGGGGTGGGGTAGCTGGGAAGCTGGCTAGAGCTTTCTTTGTTTTGCTTTGTCAGGAGGACTAGCCCAGGGAACAAGCCAAATGTGCAAAGGCGGTCAGCTGCCCTTCAAGGTAACAGCTGGCACCTGTGCAGGAAAATGCAGTGAGCATAAATAGCATCATTATTTAGCATTAGAGCATTACCAAGATAATTACTCTGAGTTAGAACAGCAGCAGACAGTGGGAATTGAAACCCCAGGTCCCTGTGCTTATGAAGCTCCAATGCTACTGCGTGTAATTTCCAGCAGGTTTGTTTGTTGTCGGCCCAGGGTCACTACGCACTTGAATGCAGAGCTGCAGTCTGCACCTGCATCTGCTCAGGAGACAAAGCAGTTGGAGCCAGTTCCTGGGAGCCTTGACTCAGGTCTAATGCTGACCTAGAAGTGAAATTACTATCATTGATAGGATGTCAAAGGTCATGATGGTAACATTTTCTTTTCTGATCTCTAACACAGTTTGACTGGAATACCAGAACTATCCATCCTTTTTATCTCAAATTTAATGGGTCAAATAAAGAAGATCAAATACCCACTCTTCAAATAATAACATCCCCAGATAACAGCTTCTTGAATGCTTCATGGTTGCCTAGTCAGAACCTCTGTGCAGCCCTCTGCATAGACGCTTTGGAAACAGAGGACAAGACTTGGAAACCTGAGTTTGGACTTCCCCTGTGGAGCAGAAACCTCTAGCAATTGCACAATAGTGTGTCAGAGGGAGGAATTGAAACGGGGAGTCCTCAAAAAGTCAGGTTCTGTGCCCAGCAGGATGCCTGTGAGTTCTCCACACCTGTCCCTAAACTAACACCTCCAAGGACACTAACGTATCA